>NC_135882.1:27082434-27464646 GCF_964194155.1 Cetorhinus maximus | reverse complement strand
CCCTGTGTGAATCTGTGAAACACCCACTCTCATCTCCCTCTGTCAAACCGTGAAACTCCCACTCTAATCTCCCTGTGTCAAACTGTGATACTGCCACTCTCCTCTCCCTCTGTCAAACTGCGGAACTCCTACTCTCATCTCCCTGTGACAAACTGTGAAAATCCCACTCTCCTCTCCCTGTTGTCAAACTTTCAATATCCCACTCTCAACTCCAAGTCTCAAACTGTTCAACTTCTACTTTCATCTCCCTGTGTCAAACTGTGGAACTTCCACTCTCATCACCCTCTGTCAAACTGTGAAAAACCTGGCTCACATCTCCCAGTGTCAAACTGTGAAAGTCAGACACTCATCGCCCTGTGTCAAACTGTGAAACTGCCGGCTCTCATCTCCCAGTGTCGAACTGTGAAACTCCCTGCTTTCTTCTCCCTGTGTCAAACTGTGAATCACCCACTCTCATCTCCCTGTGTCAAACTGTGAAACTCCCGGCTCTCATATACCTGTGTGAAACTGTGAATCTCCCACTCTCATCTCCCTGTGTCAATGTCTGAAACTCCCACTCTCATCTCCCTGTGAAACGCCTTCTCTCATCTCCCTGTGACAAACTGTGAAAATCCCACTCTCCTCTCCCTGTGTCAAACTTTCAATATCCCACGCTCAACTCCAAGTCTCAAGCTGTTCAACTCCTACTTTCATCTCCCTCTGTCAAACTGTGAAAAACCTGGCTGACATCTCCCAGTGTCAAACTGTGAAAGTCAGACACTCATCGCCCTGTGTCAAACTGTGAAACTGTCAGCTCTCATCACCCAGTGTCGAACTGTGAATCTCCCTGCTTTCTTCTCCCTGTGTCAAACTGTGAATCTCCCACTCTCATCTCCCTTTGTCAAACTATGAAACTCCTACTCTCATCAACCTGTTTTAAACTGTGAAAATCCCAGCTGTCATCTCCCTGTGTCAAACTGTGAAACACCCGGCTCTCATATACCTGTGTGAAACTGTGAATCTCCCACTCTCATCTCCCTGTGTCAATGTCTGAAACTCCCACTCTCATCTCCCCGTGTCAAACTGTGAAATTCCCGGCTCCCATCATCCTGTGTCAAACTGTGAATGTCTGATACTCAGCTCCCTGTGTCAAACTGTGAAACAATCACTCTCATCTCCCTGTGTCAAGCTGTGGAATTCCCAATCCAATCTCCCTGTGTCGAACTGTGATTCTGCCTCGCTCATCTCCCTCTGTCAAACTGTGAAACTCCCAGCTCTCATCTCCCTGTTTCAAACTCTTAAATTCCCGGCTGTCATCTCCCTGCGTCAAACTGTGAAAATCCCGACTCTCATTTCCCTGTTTCAAACTGTGAATCTCCCACTCTCATCTCCCTGTGTCAAACAGTGAAACTCCCAGCTCTCATCTCCCTGTTTCAAACTCTTAAAATCCCGGCTCTCATCTCCCTGTGTCAAATTGTGAAACTCCCACTTTCATCTCCCTGTTTCAAACTCTGAAAATACCGGCTCTCATCTCTCTGTGACAAACTTTGAAACTCGCACTCTCATCTCCATGTGTCAAACTGTGTATCTGCCACTCTCATCTCCCTGTGTTAAACTGTGAATCTCTCACTCTCTTCTCCCTGTGTCAAACTGTGAACCTCCCACTCTCATCTCCCTGTGTCAAACTGTGAACCTCCCACTCTCCTCTACCTGTGTCAAACTGTGAATCTCCCGGCTCTGATATGCCTGTGCCAAACTGTGAATCTCCCACTCTGATCTCCCTGTGTCTATCTGTGAATCTGCCACTCTCATCTCCCTGTGTGAATCTGTGAAACACCCACTCTCCTCTCCCTCTGTCAAACTGCGAAACTCCTACTCTCATCTCCCTGTGACAAACTGCGAAAGTCCCACTCTCATCTCACTGTGTCAATCTGTGAAACTCCCGGCTCTCCTCTACCTGTGTCCAACTTTCAATAACCCACTCTCATCTCCCAGTCTCAAACTGTTAAACTCCTACTTACATCTCCCGGTGTCAAACTGTGAAACTCCTACTCTTATCAACCTGTTTTAAACTGAAAATCCCACTCTCATCTCCCTGTGTCAAACTGTGAAACTCATGGCTCTCATCTCCCTGTGTCAAACTGTGAAACTCATGGCTCCCATCTCCCTGTGTCAAACTGTGAAACTCCTTCTCTCATCTCCCTGTGACAAACTGTGAAAATCCCACTCTCCTCTCCCTGTGTCAAACTTTCAATATCCCACGCTCAACTCCAAGTCTCAAGCTGTTCAACTCCTACTTTCATCTCCCTCTGTCAAACTGTGAAAAACCTGGCTGACATCTCCCAGTGTCAAACTGTGAAAGTCAGACACTCATCGCCCTGTGTCAAACTGTGAAACTGTCAGCTCTCATCACGCAGTGTCGAACTGTGAATCTCCCTGCTTTCTTCTCCCTGTGTCAAACTGTGAATCTCCCACTCTCATCTCCCTTTGTCAAACTATGAAACTCCTACTCTCATCAACCTGTTTTAAACTGTGAAAATCCCAGCTGTCATCTCCCTGTGTCAAACTGTGAAACTCCTGGCTCTCATATACCTGTGTGGAACTGTGAATCTCCCACTCTCATCTCCCTGTGTCAATGTCTGAAACTCCCACTCTCATCTCCCCGTGTCAAACTGTGAAATTCCTTGCTCCCATCATCCTGTGTCAAACTGTGAATGTCTGATACTCAGCTCCCTGTGTCAAACTGTGAAACAATCACTCTCATCTCCCTGTGTCAAGCTGTGGAATTCCCAATCTAATCTCCCTGTGTCGAACTGTGATTCTGCCTCGCTCATCTCCCTCTGTCAAACTGTGAAACTCCCAGCTCTCATCTCCCTGTTTCAAACTCTTAAATTCCCGGCTGTCATCTCCCTGCGTCAAACTGTGAAAATCCCGACTCTCATTTCCCTGTTTCAAACTGTGAATCTCCCACTCTCATCTCCCTGTGTCAAACAGTGAAACTCCCAGCTCTCATCTCCCTGTTTCAAACTCTTAAAATCCCGGCTCTCATCTCCCTGTGTCAAACTGTGAAACTCCCACTTTCATCTCCCTGTTTCAACCTCTGAAAATACCGGCTCTCATCTCTCTGTGTCAAACTTTGAAACTCGCACTCTCATCTCCATGTGTCAAACTGTGTATCTGCCACTCTCATCTCCCTGTGTCAAACTGTGTAACTCCCACTCTCATATCCCTGTGTCAAAATGGGAAACTGCTACTCTCTTCTCCCTCTGTCAAACTGTGAAACTCAGACTCTCATCTCCCTATGTCAATCTGTGAAACTCAGAGTATCTTCTCCCTGTGTCAAACTGTGAAACTCCCGGCTCTCATCTACTTGTGTCGAACTGTGTAACTCCCTGCTTTCTTCGCCTTGTGTCAAACTGTGTATCTCCTGGCTCTCATCTCCCTGTGTCAAACTGTGAAACTCAAGGCTCCCATCTCCCTGTGTCAAACTGTGAAACTCCTCCTCTCATCTCCCTGTGACAAACTGTGAAAATCCCACTCTCCTCTCCCTGTTGTCAAACTTTCAATATCCCACTCTCAACTCCAAGTCTCAAACTGTTCAACTTCTACTTTCATCTCCCTGTGTCAAACTGTGGAACTTCCACTCTCATCACCCTCTGTCAAACTGTGAAAAACCTGGCTCACATCTCCCAGTGTCAAACTGTGAAAGTCAGACACTCATCGCCCTGTGTCAAACTGTGAAACTGCCGGCTCTCATCTCCCAGTGTCGAACTGTGAAACTCCCTGCTTTCTTCTCCCTGTGTCAAACTGTGAATCACCCACTCTCATCTCCCTGTGTCAAACTGTGAAACTCCCGGCTCTCATATACCTGTGTGAAACTGTGAATCTCCCACTCTCATCTCCCTGTGTCAATGTCTGAAACTCCCACTCTCATCTCCCTGTGTCAAACTGTGAAACTCCCGGCTCTCATATACCTGTGTGAAACTGTGAATCTCCCACTCTCATCTCCCTGTGTCAATTTCTGAAACTCCCACTCTCATCTCTCTGTGTCAAACTGTGAAACTCCTGTCTCTCATCTCCCTGATTCAATCTGTGAAACTCCCACTCTAATCTCCTTGTGTCAAACTGTGGAACACAGACTCTCATCTCCCTGTTCCAAATTGTAAAAATCCCGGCTATCATCTCCCTGTGTCAAAATGGGAAACTGCTACTCTCATCTCCCTGTGTCAAACTGTGTAACTCCCACTCTCATTTCCATGTATCAAACTGTGAAACCCCCACTCTAATCTCCCTGTGTCAAACTGTGGAACACAGAAACACATCTCCCTTTGTCAAACTGTAAAAATCCCAGCTGTCATCTCCCTGTGTCAAACTGTGAAGCTCCCACTCTCATCTCCCTGTGTCAAACTGTGAAACTCAGATTCTCATCTCCCTCTTTCAAACAGTGAAAGTCCCGGCTCTCATCTCTCTGTGTCAAACTTTGAAACTTGCACTCTTATCTCCCTGTGTCAAACTGTGTAACTCCCACTCTCATTTCTGTGTGTTAAACTGAATAACCCCAACTCTCATCTCCCTGTGTCAAACTGTGAAACTCCCAGTTCTCATCTCCCTGAGTCAAAGTGTGAAACTCCTACTTCCATCTCCCTGTTTAAAATCTGAAAAACCCGGCTCTCATATACCTGTGTTTATCCGTGAATCTGCCACTCTCATCTCCCTCTGTCAAACTGTATAACTCCCACTCTCATCTCCCTGTGTCAAAATGGGAAACTGCTACTCTCTCTCCCTCTGTCAAACTGTGAAACTCAGAGTCTCTTCTCCCTGTTTCAAACTGTGAAACTCCCGGCTCTCATCTACTTGTGTCAAACAGTGGAACTCCCACTCTCATCTCCATGTGTCAAACTGTGAACCTCCCGTCACTCATCTCCCTGTGTCAAACTGTGAATCTCCCGGCTCTGATCTCCCTGTGTCAAACTGTGAAAATCCCGACTCTCATATGCCTGTGTCAAACTGTGAAACTTCCACTCTCATCTCCCTGTGTCAAACTGAAAACACCAAATCCCATCTCCCTCTGTCAAACTGTGAAACTCTCGGCTCACATCTCCCTGTGTCAAACTGTGAACCTCCCGCTCTCATCTCCCTGTGTCAAACTGTGAACCTCCCGCT
The DNA here is from genome assembly GCF_964194155.1 of Cetorhinus maximus. Lineage (NCBI taxonomy): Eukaryota > Metazoa > Chordata > Chondrichthyes > Lamniformes > Cetorhinidae > Cetorhinus > Cetorhinus maximus. The sequence goes on along the minus strand of NC_135882.1, from coordinate 27,459,504 downwards.
CTCATCTCCCTGTGTCAAACTGTGAACCTCCCGCTCTCATCTCCCTGTGTCAAACTGTGAACCTCCCGCTCTCATCTCCCTGTGTCAAACTGTGATACTGCCACCCTCTTCTCCCTCTTTCAAACTGTGAATCTCAGACTCTCATCTTCCTCTGTCAAACTGTGAAGCGCTCGGCTCGCATCTCCCTGTGTCAACCTGTGAAATTCCAGGCTCTAATCTACCTGTGTCAAACTGTGAACCTCCCACTCTCATCTCCCTGTGTCAAACTGTGAACCTCCCACTCTCATCTCTCTGTGTCAAACTGTGAAACTCGCACGCGCCTCTCAATGTGTCATACCTTGATACACCCGGCTCTCATCTTCCTGTGTCAAACATTGAATGTCTGACTGTCACCTCCCTGTGTCAAAATGTTAAACTCCCACTCTCATCTCCCTGTGTCAAACAGTGGAACTCCCACTCTCATCTCCCTGTGTCAAACAGTGGAACTCCCACTCTCATCTCCCTGTGTCAAACTGTGTAACTCCCACTCTCATCTCCGTGTGTTAAACTGAAAAACCCCAACTCTCATCTCCCTGTGTCAAACTGTGAAACTCCCAGCTCTCATCTCCCTGTGTCAAACTGTGAAACTCCCGGTTCTCATCTCCCTGAGTCAAAGTGTGAAACTCCTACTTTCATCTCCCTGTGTCAAATGGTGAAACTCCCGGCTCTCATATACCTATGTTTATCCGTGAATTTGCCACTCTCATCTCCCTCTGTCAATCTGTGAAAATCCCACTCTCATCTCCCTGTGTCAAACTGCAGAACACAGACTCTCATCTCCCGGTGTCAAAATGTGATTCTGCCACTCTCATCTCCCTGTGTCAAACTGTGAAAATTCACTCTCATCTCCCTGTGTTAAACAGTGAACCTCCCACTCTCATCTCCCTGTGTCAAACATTGAAACTGCGGCTCTCACCTCCCTGTATCAAAATGTTAAACTCCCACTCTCATCACCCTGTGCCAAACAGTGGAACTCCCACTCTCATCTCCCTATATCAAACTGTGAAACTCCTACTCTCATCTCCCTCTGTCAATCTGTGAAAATCCCACTCTCATATCCCTGTGTCAAACTGTGAAACTCTCGGCTCACATCTCCCTGTGTCAAACTTTGAAAATCCCACTCTCATCTTCCTGTATCAAACTGTGAACCTTCCAGCTCTCACCTACTTGTGTCTAACTGTAAATCTCCCACTCTCATCTCCCTGTTTCAAACTGTGAAACTCCAACTCTCATCTCCATGTGTCAAACTGTGAAACTCCCGGCTCTCCATCGACCTGTGTCAAACTGTGAACCTTCCAGCTCTCATCTACTTGTGTCAAACTGCGAAAATCCCACTCTCATCTCCCGGCGTCAAACTGTGAAATTCCCGGCTCCCATCATCCTGTGTCAAACTGCGAATGTCTGACACTCATCGCCCTGTGTCAAACTGTGAAACTCCTGGCTCTCATCTCCCAGTGTCAAACAGTGAAACACCCTGCTCTCATCTTCCTGTGTCAAACTGTGAACCTCCTACTCTCATCTCCCTGTATCATACTGTGAAACTCCCACTTTCATCTCCCTGTCTCAAACTGTGAAATTCCGACTCTCTTCTACCTGTGTCAAACTGTGAATCTCTCACTCTCATCTCCCTGTGTCAAACTGTTAACCTCCCACTCTCATCTCCCTGTGTCAAACTGTGAACCTCCCACTCTCCTCTACCTGTGTCAAACTGTGAATCTCCCGGCTCTGATATGCCTGTGCCAAACTGTGAATCTCCCACTCTGATCTCCCTGTGTCTATCTGTGAATCTGCCACTCTCATCTCCCTGTGTGAATCTGTGAAACACCCACTCTCATCTCCCTCTGTCAAACCGTGAAACTCCCACTCTAATCTCCCTGTGTCAAACTGTGATACTGCCACTCTCCTCTCCCTCTGTCAAACTGTGAAACTCCTACTCTCATCTCCCTGTGACAAACTGCGAAAGTCCCACTCTCATCTCACTGTGTCAATCTGTGAAACTCCCGGCTCTCCTCTACTTGTGTCCAACTTTCAATAACCCACTCTCATCTCCCAGTCTCAAACTGTTAAACTCCTACTTACATCTCCCGGTGTCAAACTGTGAAACTCCTACTCTTATCAACCTGTTTTAAACTGAAAATCCCACTCTCATCTCCCTGTGTCAAACTGTGAAACTCATGGCTCTCATCTCCCTGTGTCAAACTGTGAAACTCATGGCTCCCATCTCCCTGTGTCAAACTGTGAAACTCCTTCTCTCATCTCCCTGTGACAAACTGTGAAAATCCCACTCTCCTCTCCCTGTGTCAAACTTTCAATATCCCACGCTCAACTCCAAGTCTCAAGCTGTTCAACTCCTACTTTCATCTCCCTCTGTCAAACTGTGAAAAACCTGGCTGACATCTCCCAGTGTCAAACTGTGAAAGTCAGACACTCATCGCCCTGTGTCAAACTGTGAAACTGTCAGCTCTCATCACCCAGTGTCGAACTGTGAATCTCCCTGCTTTCTTCTCCCTGTGTCAAACTGTGAATCTCCCACTCTCATCTCCCTTTGTCAAACTATGAAACTCCTACTCTCATCAACCTGTTTTAAACTGTGAAAATCCCAGCTGTCATCTCCCTGTGTCAAACTGTGAAACTCCCGGCTCTCATATACCTGTGTGAAACTGTGAATCTCCCACTCTCATCTCCCTGTGTCAATGTCTGAAACTCCCACTCTCATCTCCCCGTGTCAAACTGTGAAATTCCTTGCTCCCATCATCCTGTGTCAAACTGTGAATGTCTGATACTCAGCTCCCTGTGTCAAACTGTGAAACAATCACTCTCATCTCCCTGTGTCAAGCTGTGGAATTCCCAATCCAATCTCCCTGTGTCGAACTGTGATTCTGCCTCGCTCATCTCCCTCTGTCAAACTGTGAAACTCCCAGCTCTCATCTCCCTGTTTCAAACTCTTAAATTCCCGGCTGTCATCTCCCTGCGTCAAACTGTGAAAATCCCGACTCTCATTTCCCTGTTTCAAACTGTGAATCTCCCACTCTCATCTCCCTGTGTCAAACAGTGAAACTCCCAGCTCTCACCTCCCTGTTTCAAACTCTTAAAATCCCGGCTCTCATCTCCCTGTGTCAAATTGTGAAGCTCCCACTTTCATCTCCCTGTTTCAAACTCTGAAAATACCGGCTCTCATCTCTCTGTGACAAACTTTGAAACTCGCACTCTCATCTCCATGTGTCAAACTGTGTATCTGCCACTCTCAACTCCCTGTGTTAAACTGTGAATCTCTCACTCTCATCTCCCTGTGTCAAACTGTGAACCTCCCACTCTCATCTCCCTGTGTCAAACTGTGAACCTCCCACTCTCCTCTACCTGTGTCAAACTGTGAATCTCCCGGCTCTGATATGCCTGTGCCAAACTGTGAATCTCCCACTCTGATCTCCCTGTGTCTATCTGTGAATCTGCCACTCTCATCTCCCTGTGTGAATCTGTGAAACACCCACTCTCATCTCCCTCTGTCAAACCGTGAAACTCCCACTCTAATCTCCCTGTGTCAAACTGTGATACTGCCACTCTCCTCTCCCTCTGTCAAACTGCGGAACTCCTACTCTCATCTCCCTGTGACAAACTGTGAAAATCCCACTCTCCTCTCCCTGTTGTCAAACTTTCAATATCCCACTCTCAACTCCAAGTCTCAAACTGTTCAACTTCTACTTTCATCTCCCTGTGTCAAACTGTGGAACTTCCACTCTCATCACCCTCTGTCAAACTGTGAAAAACCTGGCTCACATCTCCCAGTGTCAAACTGTGAAAGTCAGACACTCATCGCCCTGTGTCAAACTGTGAAACTGCCGGCTCTCATCTCCCAGTGTCGAACTGTGAAACTCCCTGCTTTCTTCTCCCTGTGTCAAACTGTGAATCACCCACTCTCATCTCCCTGTGTCAAACTGTGAAACTCCCGGCTCTCATATACCTGTGTGAAACTGTGAATCTCCCACTCTCATCTCCCTGTGTCAATGTCTGAAACTCCCACTCTCATCTCCCTGTGAAACGCCTTCTCTCATCTCCCTGTGACAAACTGTGAAAATCCCACTCTCCTCTCCCTGTGTCAAACTTTCAATATCCCACGCTCAACTCCAAGTCTCAAGCTGTTCAACTCCTACTTTCATCTCCCTCTGTCAAACTGTGAAAAACCTGGCTGACATCTCCCAGTGTCAAACTGTGAAAGTCAGACACTCATCGCCCTGTGTCAAACTGTGAAACTGTCAGCTCTCATCACCCAGTGTCGAACTGTGAATCTCCCTGCTTTCTTCTCCCTGTGTCAAACTGTGAATCTCCCACTCTCATCTCCCTTTGTCAAACTATGAAACTCCTACTCTCATCAACCTGTTTTAAACTGTGAAAATCCCAGCTGTCATCTCCCTGTGTCAAACTGTGAAACACCCGGCTCTCATATACCTGTGTGAAACTGTGAATCTCCCACTCTCATCTCCCTGTGTCAATGTCTGAAACTCCCACTCTCATCTCCCCGTGTCAAACTGTGAAATTCCCGGCTCCCATCATCCTGTGTCAAACTGTGAATGTCTGATACTCAGCTCCCTGTGTCAAACTGTGAAACAATCACTCTCATCTCCCTGTGTCAAGCTGTGGAATTCCCAATCCAATCTCCCTGTGTCGAACTGTGATTCTGCCTCGCTCATCTCCCTCTGTCAAACTGTGAAACTCCCAGCTCTCATCTCCCTGTTTCAAACTCTTAAATTCCCGGCTGTCATCTCCCTGCGTCAAACTGTGAAAATCCCGACTCTCATTTCCCTGTTTCAAACTGTGAATCTCCCACTCTCATCTCCCTGTGTCAAACAGTGAAACTCCCAGCTCTCATCTCCCTGTTTCAAACTCTTAAAATCCCGGCTCTCATCTCCCTGTGTCAAATTGTGAAACTCCCACTTTCATCTCCCTGTTTCAAACTCTGAAAATACCGGCTCTCATCTCTCTGTGACAAACTTTGAAACTCGCACTCTCATCTCCATGTGTCAAACTGTGTATCTGCCACTCTCATCTCCCTGTGTTAAACTGTGAATCTCTCACTCTCTTCTCCCTGTGTCAAACTGTGAACCTCCCACTCTCATCTCCCTGTGTCAAACTGTGAACCTCCCACTCTCCTCTACCTGTGTCAAACTGTGAATCTCCCGGCTCTGATATGCCTGTGCCAAACTGTGAATCTCCCACTCTGATCTCCCTGTGTCTATCTGTGAATCTGCCACTCTCATCTCCCTGTGTGAATCTGTGAAACACCCACTCTCCTCTCCCTCTGTCAAACTGCGAAACTCCTACTCTCATCTCCCTGTGACAAACTGCGAAAGTCCCACTCTCATCTCACTGTGTCAATCTGTGAAACTCCCGGCTCTCCTCTACCTGTGTCCAACTTTCAATAACCCACTCTCATCTCCCAGTCTCAAACTGTTAAACTCCTACTTACATCTCCCGGTGTCAAACTGTGAAACTCCTACTCTTATCAACCTGTTTTAAACTGAAAATCCCACTCTCATCTCCCTGTGTCAAACTGTGAAACTCATGGCTCTCATCTCCCTGTGTCAAACTGTGAAACTCATGGCTCCCATCTCCCTGTGTCAAACTGTGAAACTCCTTCTCTCATCTCCCTGTGACAAACTGTGAAAATCCCACTCTCCTCTCCCTGTGTCAAACTTTCAATATCCCACGCTCAACTCCAAGTCTCAAGCTGTTCAACTCCTACTTTCATCTCCCTCTGTCAAACTGTGAAAAACCTGGCTGACATCTCCCAGTGTCAAACTGTGAAAGTCAGACACTCATCGCCCTGTGTCAAACTGTGAAACTGTCAGCTCTCATCACGCAGTGTCGAACTGTGAATCTCCCTGCTTTCTTCTCCCTGTGTCAAACTGTGAATCTCCCACTCTCATCTCCCTTTGTCAAACTATGAAACTCCTACTCTCATCAACCTGTTTTAAACTGTGAAAATCCCAGCTGTCATCTCCCTGTGTCAAACTGTGAAACTCCCGGCTCTCATATACCTGTGTGGAACTGTGAATCTCCCACTCTCATCTCCCTGTGTCAATGTCTGAAACTCCCACTCTCATCTCCCCGTGTCAAACTGTGAAATTCCTTGCTCCCATCATCCTGTGTCAAACTGTGAATGTCTGATACTCAGCTCCCTGTGTCAAACTGTGAAACAATCACTCTCATCTCCCTGTGTCAAGCTGTGGAATTCCCAATCTAATCTCCCTGTGTCGAACTGTGATTCTGCCTCGCTCATCTCCCTCTGTCAAACTGTGAAACTCCCAGCTCTCATCTCCCTGTTTCAAACTCTTAAATTCCCGGCTGTCATCTCCCTGCGTCAAACTGTGAAAATCCCGACTCTCATTTCCCTGTTTCAAACTGTGAATCTCCCACTCTCATCTCCCTGTGTCAAACAGTGAAACTCCCAGCTCTCATCTCCCTGTTTCAAACTCTTAAAATCCCGGCTCTCATCTCCCTGTGTCAAACTGTGAAACTCCCACTTTCATCTCCCTGTTTCAACCTCTGAAAATACCGGCTCTCATCTCTCTGTGTCAAACTTTGAAACTCGCACTCTCATCTCCATGTGTCAAACTGTGTATCTGCCACTCTCATCTCCCTGTGTCAAACTGTGTAACTCCCACTCTCATCTCCCTGTGTCAAAATGGGAAACTGCTACTCTCTTCTCCCTCTGTCAAACTGTGAAACTCAGACTCTCATCTCCCTATGTCAATCTGTGAAACTCAGAGTATCTTCTCCCTGTGTCAAACTGTGAAACTCCCGGCTCTCATCTACTTGTGTCGAACTGTGTAACTCCCTGCTTTCTTCGCCTTGTGTCAAACTGTGTATCTCCTGGCTCTCATCTCCCTGTGTCAAACTGTGAAACTCAAGGCTCCCATCTCCCTGTGTCAAACTGTGAAACTCCTCCTCTCATCTCCCTGTGACAAACTGTGAAAATCCCACTCTCCTCTCCCTGTTGTCAAACTTTCAATATCCCACTCTCAACTCCAAGTCTCAAACTGTTCAACTTCTACTTTCATCTCCCTGTGTCAAACTGTGGAACTTCCACTCTCATCACCCTCTGTCAAACTGTGAAAAACCTGGCTCACATCTCCCAGTGTCAAACTGTGAAAGTCAGACACTCATCGCCCTGTGTCAAACTGTGAAACTGCCGGCTCTCATCTCCCAGTGTCGAACTGTGAAACTCCCTGCTTTCTTCTCCCTGTGTCAAACTGTGAATCACCCACTCTCATCTCCCTGTGTCAAACTGTGAAACTCCCGGCTCTCATATACCTGTGTGAAACTGTGAATCTCCCACTCTCATCTCCCTGTGTCAATGTCTGAAACTCCCACTCTCATCTCCCTGTGTCAAACTGTGAAACTCCCGGCTCTCATATACCTGTGTGAAACTGTGAATCTCCCACTCTCATCTCCCTGTGTCAATTTCTGAAACTCCCACTCTCATCTCTCTGTGTCAAACTGTGAAACTCCTGTCTCTCATCTCCCTGATTCAATCTGTGAAACTCCCACTCTAATCTCCTTGTGTCAAACTGTGGAACACAGACTCTCATCTCCCTGTTCCAAATTGTAAAAATCCCGGCTATCATCTCCCTGTGTCAAAATGGGAAACTGCTACTCTCATCTCCCTGTGTCAAACTGTGTAACTCCCACTCTCATTTCCATGTATCAAACTGTGAAACCCCCACTCTAATCTCCCTGTGTCAAACTGTGGAACACAGAAACACATCTCCCTTTGTCAAACTGTAAAAATCCCAGCTGTCATCTCCCTGTGTCAAACTGTGAAGCTCCCACTCTCATCTCCCTGTGTCAAACTGTGAAACTCAGATTCTCATCTCCCTGTTTCAAACAGTGAAAGTCCCGGCTCTCATCTCTCTGTGTCAAACTTTGAAACTTGCACTCTTATCTCCCTGTGTCAAACTGTGTAACTCCCACTCTCATTTCTGTGTGTTAAACTGAATAACCCCAACTCTCATCTCCCTGTGTCAAACTGTGAAACTCCCAGTTCTCATCTCCCTGAGTCAAAGTGTGAAACTCCTACTTCCATCTCCCTGTTTAAAATCTGAAAAACCCGGCTCTCATATACCTGTGTTTATCCGTGAATCTGCCACTCTCATCTCCCTCTGTCAAACTGTATAACTCCCACTCTCATCTCCCTGTGTCAAAATGGGAAACTGCTACTCTCTCTCCCTCTGTCAAACTGTGAAACTCAGAGTCTCTTCTCCCTGTTTCAAACTGTGAAACTCCCGGCTCTCATCTACTTGTGTCAAACAGTGGAACTCCCACTCTCATCTCCATGTGTCAAACTGTGAACCTCCCGTCACTCATCTCCCTGTGTCAAACTGTGAATCTCCCGGCTCTGATCTCCCTGTGTCAAACTGTGAAAATCCCGACTCTCATATGCCTGTGTCAAACTGTGAAACTTCCACTCTCATCTCCCTGTGTCAAACTGAAAACACCAAATCCCATCTCCCTCTGTCAAACTGTGAAACTCTCGGCTCACATCTCCCTGTGTCAAACTGTGAACCTCCCGCTCTCATCTCCCTGTGTCAAACTGTGAACCTCCCGCTCTCATCTCCCTGTGTCAAACTGTGAACCTCCCGCTCTCATCTCCCTGTGTCAAACTGTGAACCTCCCGCTCTCATCTCCCTGTGTCAAACTGTGATACTGCCACCCTCTTCTCCCTCTTTCAAACTGTGAATCTCAGACTCTCATCTTCCTCTGTCAAACTGTGAAGCGCTCGGCTCGCATCTCCCTGTGTCAACCTGTGAAATTCCAGGCTCTAATCTACCTGTGTCAAACTGTGAACCTCCCACTCTCATCTCCCTGTGTCAAACTGTGAACCTCCCACTCTCATCTCTCTGTGTCAAACTGTGAAACTCGCACGCGCCTCTCAATGTGTCATACCTTGATACACCCGGCTCTCATCTTCCTGTGTCAAACATTGAATGTCTGACTGTCACCTCCCTGTGTCAAAATGTTAAACTCCCACTCTCATCTCCCTGTGTCAAACAGTGGAACTCCCACTCTCATCTCCCTGTGTCAAACAGTGGAACTCCCACTCTCATCTCCCTGTGTCAAACTGTGTAACTCCCACTCTCATCTCCGTGTGTTAAACTGAAAAACCCCAACTCTCATCTCCCTGTGTCAAACTGTGAAACTCCCAGCTCTCATCTCCCTGTGTCAAACTGTGAAACTCCCGGTTCTCATCTCCCTGAGTCAAAGTGTGAAACTCCTACTTTCATCTCCCTGTGTCAAATGGTGAAACTCCCGGCTCTCATATACCTATGTTTATCCGTGAATTTGCCACTCTCATCTCCCTCTGTCAATCTGTGAAAATCCCACTCTCATCTCCCTGTGTCAAACTGCAGAACACAGACTCTCATCTCCCGGTGTCAAAATGTGATTCTGCCACTCTCATCTCCCTGTGTCAAACTGTGAAAATTCACTCTCATCTCCCTGTGTTAAACAGTGAACCTCCCACTCTCATCTCCCTGTGTCAAACATTGAAACTGCGGCTCTCACCTCCCTGTATCAAAATGTTAAACTCCCACTCTCATCACCCTGTGCCAAACAGTGGAACTCCCACTCTCATCTCCCTATATCAAACTGTGAAACTCCTACTCTCATCTCCCTCTGTCAATCTGTGAAAATCCCACTCTCATATCCCTGTGTCAAACTGTGAAACTCTCGGCTCACATCTCCCTGTGTCAAACTTTGAAAATCCCACTCTCATCTTCCTGTATCAAACTGTGAACCTTCCAGCTCTCACCTACTTGTGTCTAACTGTAAATCTCCCACTCTCATCTCCCTGTTTCAAACTGTGAAACTCCAACTCTCATCTCCATGTGTCAAACTGTGAAACTCCCGGCTCTCCATCGACCTGTGTCAAACTGTGAACCTTCCAGCTCTCATCTACTTGTGTCAAACTGCGAAAATCCCACTCTCATCTCCCGGCGTCAAACTGTGAAATTCCCGGCTCCCATCATCCTGTGTCAAACTGCGAATGTCTGACACTCATCGCCCTGTGTCAAACTGTGAAACTCCTGGCTCTCATCTCCCAGTGTCAAACAGTGAAACACCCTGCTCTCATCTTCCTGTGTCAAACTGTGAACCTCCTACTCTCATCTCCCTGTATCATACTGTGAAACTCCCACTTTCATCTCCCTGTCTCAAACTGTGAAATTCCGACTCTCTTCTACCTGTGTCAAACTGTGAATCTCTCACTCTCATCTCCCTGTGTCAAACTGTTAACCTCCCACTCTCATCTCCCTGTGTCAAACTGTGAACCTCCCACTCTCCTCTACCTGTGTCAAACTGTGAATCTCCCGGCTCTGATATGCCTGTGCCAAACTGTGAATCTCCCACTCTGATCTCCCTGTGTCTATCTGTGAATCTGCCACTCTCATCTCCCTGTGTGAATCTGTGAAACACCCACTCTCATCTCCCTCTGTCAAACCGTGAAACTCCCACTCTAATCTCCCTGTGTCAAACTGTGATACTGCCACTCTCCTCTCCCTCTGTCAAACTGTGAAACTCCTACTCTCATCTCCCTGTGACAAACAGCGAAAGTCCCACTCTCATCTCACTGTGTCAATCTGTGAAACTCCCGGCTCTCCTCTACTTGTGTCCAACTTTCAATAACCCACTCTCATCTCCCAGTCTCAAACTGTTAAACTCCTACTTACATCTCCCGGTGTCAAACTGTGAAACTCCTACTCTTATCAACCTGTTTTAAACTGAAAATCCCACTCTCATCTCCCTGTGTCAAACTGTGAAACTCATGGCTCTCATCTCCCTGTGTCAAACTGTGAAACTCATGGCTCCCATCTCCCTGTGTCAAACTGTGAAACTCCTTCTCTCATCTCCCTGTGACAAACTGTGAAAATCCCACTCTCCTCTCCCTGTGTCAAACTTTCAATATCCCACGCTCAACTCCAAGTCTCAAGCTGTTCAACTCCTACTTTCATCTCCCTCTGTCAAACTGTGAAAAACCTGGCTGACATCTCCCAGTGTCAAACTGTGAAAGTCAGACACTCATCGCCCTGTGTCAAACTGTGAAACTGTCAGCTCTCATCACCCAGTGTCGAACTGTGAATCTCCCTGCTTTCTTCTCCCTGTGTCAAACTGTGAATCTCCCACTCTCATCTCCCTTTGTCAAACTATGAAACTCCTACTCTCATCAACCTGTTTTAAACTGTGAAAATCCCAGCTGTCATCTCCCTGTGTCAAACTGTGAAACTCCCGGCTCTCATATACCTGTGTGAAACTGTGAATCTCCCACTCTCATCTCCCTGTGTCAATGTCTGAAACTCCCACTCTCATCTCCCCGTGTCAAACTGTGAAATTCCTTGCTCCCATCATCCTGTGTCAAACTGTGAATGTCTGATACTCAGCTCCCTGTGTCAAACTGTGAAACAATCACTCTCATCTCCCTGTGTCAAGCTGTGGAATTCCCAATCCAATCTCCCTGTGTCGAACTGTGATTCTGCCTCGCTCATCTCCCTCTGTCAAACTGTGAAACTCCCAGCTCTCATCTCCCTGTTTCAAACTCTTAAATTCCCGGCTGTCATCTCCCTGCGTCAAACTGTGAAAATCCCGACTCTCATTTCCCTGTTTCAAACTGTGAATCTCCCACTCTCATCTCCCTGTGTCAAACAGTGAAACTCCCAGCTCTCACCTCCCTGTTTCAAACTCTTAAAATCCCGGCTCTCATCTCCCTGTGTCAAATTGTGAAGCTCCCACTTTCATCTCCCTGTTTCAAACTCTGAAAATACCGGCTCTCATCTCTCTGTGACAAACTTTGAAACTCGCACTCTCATCTCCATGTGTCAAACTGTGTATCTGCCACTCTCAACTCCCTGTGTTAAACTGTGAATCTCTCACTCTCATCTCCCTGTGTCAAACTGTGAACCTCCCACTCTCATCTCCCTGTGTCAAACTGTGAACCTCCCACTCTCCTCTACCTGTGTCAAACTGTGAATCTCCCGGCTCTGATATGCCTGTGCCAAACTGTGAATCTCCCACTCTGATCTCCCTGTGTCTATCTGTGAATCTGCCACTCTCATCTCCCTGTGTGAATCTGTGAAACACCCACTCTCATCTCCCTCTGTCAAACCGTGAAACTCCCACTCTAATCTCCCTGTGTCAAACTGTGATACTGCCACTCTCCTCTCCCTCTGTCAAACTGCGGAACTCCTACTCTCATCTCCCTGTGACAAACTGCGAAAGTCCCACTCTCATCTCACTGTGTCAATCTGTGAAACTCCCGGCTCTCCTCTACCTGTGTCCAACTTTCAATAACCCACTCTCATCTCCCAGTCTCAAACTGTTAAACTCCTACTTACATCTCCCGGTGTCAAACTGTGAAACTCCTACTCTTATCAACCTGTTTTAAACTGAAAATCCCACTCTCATCTCCCTGTGTCAAACTGTGAAACTCATGGCTCTCATCTCCCTGTGTCAAACTGTGAAACTCATGGCTCCCATCTCCCTGTGTCAAACTGTGAAACTCCTTCTCTCATCTCCCTGTGACAAACTGTGAAAATCCCACTCTCCTCTCCCTGTGTTAAACTTTCAATATCCCACTCTCAACTCCAAGTCTCAAGCTGTTCAACTCCTACTTTCATCTCCCTCTGTCAAACTGTGAAAAACCTGGCTGACATCTCCCAGTGTCAAACTGTGAAAGTCAGACACTCATCGCCCTGTGTCAAACTGTGAAACTGTCAGCTCTCATCACCCAGTGTCGAACTGTGAATCTCCCTGCTTTCTTCTCCCTGTGACAAACTGTGAATCTCCCACTCTCATCTCCCTGTGTCAATGTCTGAAACTCCCACTCTCATCTCCCTGTGTCAAACTGTGAAACTCCCGGCTCTCATATACCTGTGTGAAACTGTGAATCTCCCACTCTCATCTCCCTGTGTCAATTTCTGAAACTCCCACTCTCATCTCTCTGTGTCAAACTGTGAAACTCCTGTCTCTCATCTCCCTGTGTCAAACTGTGAAACTCCCACTCTAATCTCCTTGTGTCAAACTGTGGAACACAGACTCTCATCTCCCTGTTCCAAATTGTAAAAATCCCGGCTATCATCTCCCTGTGTCAAAATGGGAAACTGCTACTCTCATCTCCCTGTGTCAAACTGTGTAACTCTCACTCTCATTTCCATGTATCAAACTGTGAAACCCCCACTCTAATCTCCCTGTGTCAAACTGTGGAACACAGAAACACATCTCCCTTTGTCAAACTGTAAAAATCCCAGCTGTCATCTCCCTGTGTCAAACTGTGAAGCTCCCACTCTCATCTCCCTGTGTCAAACTGTGAAACTCAGATTCTCATCTCCCTCTTTCAAACAGTGAAAGTCCCGGCTCTCATCTCTCTGTGTCAAACTTTGAAACTTGCACTCTTATCTCCCTGTGTCAAACTGTGTAACTCCCACTCTCATTTCTGTGTGTTAAACTGAATAACCCCAACTCTCATCTCCCTGTGTCAAACTGTGAAACTCCCAGTTCTCATCTCCCTGAGTCAAAGTGTGAAACTCCTACTTCCATCTCCCTGTTTAAAATCTGAAAAACCCGGCTCTCATATACCTGTGTTTATCCGTGAATCTGCCACTCTCATCTCCCTCTGTCAAACTGTATAACTCCCACTCTCATCTCCCTGTGTCAAAATGGGAAACTGCTACTCTCTCTCCCTCTGTCAAACTGTGAAACTCAGAGTCTCTTCTCCCTGTTTCAAACTGTGAAACTCCCGGCTCTCATCTACTTGTGTCAAACAGTGGAACTCCCACTCTCATCTCCATGTGTCAAACTGTGAACCTCCCGTCACTCATCTCCCTGTGTCAAACTGTGAATCTCCCGGCTCTGATCTCCCTGTGTCAAACTGTGAAAATCCCGACTCTCATATGCCTGTGTCAAACTGTGAAACTTCCACTCTCATCTCCCTGTGTCAAACTGAAAACACCAAATCCCATCTCCCTCTGTCAAACTGTGAAACTCTCGGCTCACATCTCCCTGTGTCAAACTGTGAACCTCCCGCTCTCATCTCCCTGTGTCAAACTGTGAACCTCCCGCTCTCATCTCCCTGTGTCAAACTGTGAACCTCCCGCTCTCATCTCCCTGTGTCAAACTGTGAACCTCCCGCTCTCATCTCCCTGTGTCAAACTGTGATACTGCCACCCTCTTCTCCCTCTTTCAAACTGTGAATCTCAGACTCTCATCTTCCTCTGTCAAACTGTGAAGCGCTCGGCTCGCATCTCCCTGTGTCAACCTGTGAAATTCCAGGCTCTAATCTACCTGTGTCAAACTGTGAACCTCCCACTCTCATCTCCCTGTGTCAAACTGTGAACCTCCCACTCTCATCTCTCTGTGTCAAACTGTGAAACTCGCACGCGCCTCTCAATGTGTCATACCTTGATACACCCGGCTCTCATCTTCCTGTGTCAAACATTGAATGTCTGACTGTCACCTCCCTGTGTCAAAATGTTAAACTCCCACTCTCATCTCCCTGTGTCAAACAGTGGAACTCCCACTCTCATCTCCCTGTGTCAAACAGTGGAACTCCCACTCTCATCTCCCTGTGTCAAACTGTGTAACTCCCACTCTCATCTCCGTGTGTTAAACTGAAAAACCCCAACTCTCATCTCCCTGTGTCAAACTGTGAAACTCCCAGCTCTCATCTCCCTGTGTCAAACTGTGAAACTCCCGGTTCTCATCTCCCTGAGTCAAAGTGTGAAACTCCTACTTTCATCTCCCTGTGTCAAATGGTGAAACTCCCGGCTCTCATATACCTATGTTTATCCGTGAATTTGCCACTCTCATCTCCCTCTGTCAATCTGTGAAAATCCCACTCTCATCTCCCTGTGTCAAACTGCAGAACACAGACTCTCATCTCCCGGTGTCAAAATGTGATTCTGCCACTCTCATCTCCCTGTGTCAAACTGTGAAAATTCACTCTCATCTCCCTGTGTTAAACAGTGAACCTCCCACTCTCATCTCCCTGTGTCAAACATTGAAACTGCGGCTCTCACCTCCCTGTATCAAAATGTTAAACTCCCACTCTCATCACCCTGTGCCAAACAGTGGAACTCCCACTCTCATCTCCCTATATCAAACTGTGAAACTCCTACTCTCATCTCCCTCTGTCAATCTGTGAAAATCCCACTCTCATATCCCTGTGTCAAACTGTGAAACTCTCGGCTCACATCTCCCTGTGTCAAACTTTGAAAATCCCACTCTCATCTTCCTGTATCAAACTGTGAACCTTCCAGCTCTCACCTACTTGTGTCTAACTGTAAATCTCCCACTCTCATCTCCCTGTTTCAAACTGTGAAACTCCAACTCTCATCTCCATGTGTCAAACTGTGAAACTCCCGGCTCTCCATCGACCTGTGTCAAACTGTGAACCTTCCAGCTCTCATCTACTTGTGTCAAACTGCGAAAATCCCACTCTCATCTCCCGGCGTCAAACTGTGAAATTCCCGGCTCCCATCATCCTGTGTCAAACTGCGAATGTCTGACACTCATCGCCCTGTGTCAAACTGTGAAACTCCTGGCTCTCATCTCCCAGTGTCAAACAGTGAAACACCCTGCTCTCATCTTCCTGTGTCAAACTGTGAACCTCCTACTCTCATCTCCCTGTATCATACTGTGAAACTCCCACTTTCATCTCCCTGTCTCAAACTGTGAAATTCCGACTCTCTTCTACCTGTGTCAAACTGTGAATCTCTCACTCTCATCTCCCTGTGTCAAACTGTTAACCTCCCACTCTCATCTCCCTGTGTCAAACTGTGAACCTCCCACTCTCCTCTACCTGTGTCAAACTGTGAATCTCCCGGCTCTGATATGCCTGTGCCAAACTGTGAATCTCCCACTCTGATCTCCCTGTGTCTATCTGTGAATCTGCCACTCTCATCTCCCTGTGTGAATCTGTGAAACACCCACTCTCATCTCCCTCTGTCAAACCGTGAAACTCCCACTCTAATCTCCCTGTGTCAAACTGTGATACTGCCACTCTCCTCTCCCTCTGTCAAACTGTGAAACTCCTACTCTCATCTCCCTGTGACAAACAGCGAAAGTCCCACTCTCATCTCACTGTGTCAATCTGTGAAACTCCCGGCTCTCCTCTACTTGTGTCCAACTTTCAATAACCCACTCTCATCTCCCAGTCTCAAACTGTTAAACTCCTACTTACATCTCCCGGTGTCAAACTGTGAAACTCCTACTCTTATCAACCTGTTTTAAACTGAAAATCCCACTCTCATCTCCCTGTGTCAAACTGTGAAACTCATGGCTCTCATCTCCCTGTGTCAAACTGTGAAACTCATGGCTCCCATCTCCCTGTGTCAAACTGTGAAACTCCTTCTCTCATCTCCCTGTGACAAACTGTGAAAATCCCACTCTCCTCTCCCTGTGTCAAACTTTCAATATCCCACGCTCAACTCCAAGTCTCAAGCTGTTCAACTCCTACTTTCATCTCCCTCTGTCAAACTGTGAAAAACCTGGCTGACATCTCCCAGTGTCAAACTGTGAAAGTCAGACACTCATCGCCCTGTGTCAAACTGTGAAACTGTCAGCTCTCATCACCCAGTGTCGAACTGTGAATCTCCCTGCTTTCTTCTCCCTGTGTCAAACTGTGAATCTCCCACTCTCATCTCCCTTTGTCAAACTATGAAACTCCTACTCTCATCAACCTGTTTTAAACTGTGAAAATCCCAGCTGTCATCTCCCTGTGTCAAACTGTGAAACTCCCGGCTCTCATATACCTGTGTGAAACTGTGAATCTCCCACTCTCATCTCCCTGTGTCAATGTCTGAAACTCCCACTCTCATCTCCCCGTGTCAAACTGTGAAATTCCTTGCTCCCATCATCCTGTGTCAAACTGTGAATGTCTGATACTCAGCTCCCTGTGTCAAACTGTGAAACAATCACTCTCATCTCCCTGTGTCAAGCTGTGGAATTCCCAATCCAATCTCCCTGTGTCGAACTGTGATTCTGCCTCGCTCATCTCCCTCTGTCAAACTGTGAAACTCCCAGCTCTCATCTCCCTGTTTCAAACTCTTAAATTCCCGGCTGTCATCTCCCTGCGTCAAACTGTGAAAATCCCGACTCTCATTTCCCTGTTTCAAACTGTGAATCTCCCACTCTCATCTCCCTGTGTCAAACAGTGAAACTCCCAGCTCTCACCTCCCTGTTTCAAACTCTTAAAATCCCGGCTCTCATCTCCCTGTGTCAAATTGTGAAGCTCCCACTTTCATCTCCCTGTTTCAAACTCTGAAAATACCGGCTCTCATCTCTCTGTGACAAACTTTGAAACTCGCACTCTCATCTCCATGTGTCAAACTGTGTATCTGCCACTCTCAACTCCCTGTGTTAAACTGTGAATCTCTCACTCTCATCTCCCTGTGTCAAACTGTGAACCTCCCACTCTCATCTCCCTGTGTCAAACTGTGAACCTCCCACTCTCCTCTACCTGTGTCAAACTGTGAATCTCCCGGCTCTGATATGCCTGTGCCAAACTGTGAATCTCCCACTCTGATCTCCCTGTGTCTATCTGTGAATCTGCCACTCTCATCTCCCTGTGTGAATCTGTGAAACACCCACTCTCATCTCCCTCTGTCAAACCGTGAAACTCCCACTCTAATCTCCCTGTGTCAAACTGTGATACTGCCACTCTCCTCTCCCTCTGTCAAACTGCGGAACTCCTACTCTCATCTCCCTGTGACAAACTGCGAAAGTCCCACTCTCATCTCACTGTGTCAATCTGTGAAACTCCCGGCTCTCCTCTACCTGTGTCCAACTTTCAATAACCCACTCTCATCTCCCAGTCTCAAACTGTTAAACTCCTACTTACATCTCCCGGTGTCAAACTGTGAAACTCCTACTCTTATCAACCTGTTTTAAACTGAAAATCCCACTCTCATCTCCCTGTGTCAAACTGTGAAACTCATGGCTCTCATCTCCCTGTGTCAAACTGTGAAACTCATGGCTCCCATCTCCCTGTGTCAAACTGTGAAACTCCTTCTCTCATCTCCCTGTGACAAACTGTGAAAATCCCACTCTCCTCTCCCTGTGTTAAACTTTCAATATCCCACTCTCAACTCCAAGTCTCAAGCTGTTCAACTCCTACTTTCATCTCCCTCTGTCAAACTGTGAAAAACCTGGCTGACATCTCCCAGTGTCAAACTGTGAAAGTCAGACACTCATCGCCCTGTGTCAAACTGTGAAACTGTCAGCTCTCATCACCCAGTGTCGAACTGTGAATCTCCCTGCTTTCTTCTCCCTGTGACAAACTGTGAATCTCCCACTCTCATCTCCCTGTGTCAATGTCTGAAACTCCCACTCTCATCTCCCTGTGTCAAACTGTGAAACTCCCGGCTCTCATATACCTGTGTGAAACTGTGAATCTCCCACTCTCATCTCCCTGTGTCAATTTCTGAAACTCCCACTCTCATCTCTCTGTGTCAAACTGTGAAACTCCTGTCTCTCATCTCCCTGTGTCAAACTGTGAAACTCCCACTCTAATCTCCTTGTGTCAAACTGTGGAACACAGACTCTCATCTCCCTGTTCCAAATTGTAAAAATCCCGGCTATCATCTCCCTGTGTCAAAATGGGAAACTGCTACTCTCATCTCCCTGTGTCAAACTGTGTAACTCTCACTCTCATTTCCATGTATCAAACTGTGAAACCCCCACTCTAATCTCCCTGTGTCAAACTGTGGAACACAGAAACACATCTCCCTTTGTCAAACTGTAAAAATCCCAGCTGTCATCTCCCTGTGTCAAACTGTGAAGCTCCCACTCTCATCTCCCTGTGTCAAACTGTGAAACTCAGATTCTCATCTCCCTCTTTCAAACAGTGAAAGTCCCGGCTCTCATCTCTCTGTGTCAAACTTTGAAACTTGCACTCTTATCTCCCTGTGTCAAACTGTGTAACTCCCACTCTCATTTCTGTGTGTTAAACTGAATAACCCCAACTCTCATCTCCCTGTGTCAAACTGTGAAACTCCCAGTTCTCATCTCCCTGAGTCAAAGTGTGAAACTCCTACTTCCATCTCCCTGTTTAAAATCTGAAAAACCCGGCTCTCATATACCTGTGTTTATCCGTGAATCTGCCACTCTCATCTCCCTCTGTCAAACTGTATAACTCCCACTCTCATCTCCCTGTGTCAAAATGGGAAACTGCTACTCTCTCTCCCTCTGTCAAACTGTGAAACTCAGAGTCTCTTCTCCCTGTTTCAAACTGTGAAACTCCCGGCTCTCATCTACTTGTGTCAAACAGTGGAACTCCCACTCTCATCTCCATGTGTCAAACTGTGAACCTCCCGTCACTCATCTCCCTGTGTCAAACTGTGAATCTCCCGGCTCTGATCTCCCTGTGTCAAACTGTGAAAATCCCGACTCTCATATGCCTGTGTCAAACTGTGAAACTTCCACTCTCATCTCCCTGTGTCAAACTGAAAACACCAAATCCCATCTCCCTCTGTCAAACTGTGAAACTCTCGGCTCACATCTCCCTGTGTCAAACTGTGAACCTCCCGCTCTCATCTCCCTGTGTCAAACTGTGAACCTCCCGCTCTCATCTCCCTGTGTCAAACTGTGAACCTCCCGCTCTCATCTCCCTGTGTCAAACTGTGAACCTCCCGCTCTCATCTCCCTGTGTCAAACTGTGATACTGCCACCCTCTTCTCCCTCTTTCAAACTGTGAATCTCAGACTCTCATCTTCCTCTGTCAAACTGTGAAGCGCTCGGCTCGCATCTCCCTGTGTCAACCTGTGAAATTCCAGGCTCTAATCTACCTGTGTCAAACTGTGAACCTCCCACTCTCATCTCCCTGTGTCAAACTGTGAACCTCCCACTCTCATCTCTCTGTGTCAAACTGTGAAACTCGCACGCGCCTCTCAATGTGTCATACCTTGATACACCCGGCTCTCATCTTCCTGTGTCAAACATTGAATGTCTGACTGTCACCTCCCTGTGTCAAAATGTTAAACTCCCACTCTCATCTCCCTGTGTCAAACAGTGGAACTCCCACTCTCATCTCCCTGTGTCAAACAGTGGAACTCCCACTCTCATCTCCCTGTGTCAAACTGTGTAACTCCCACTCTCATCTCCGTGTGTTAAACTGAAAAACCCCAACTCTCATCTCCCTGTGTCAAACTGTGAAACTCCCAGCTCTCATCTCCCTGTGTCAAACTGTGAAACTCCCGGTTCTCATCTCCCTGAGTCAAAGTGTGAAACTCCTACTTTCATCTCCCTGTGTCAAATGGTGAAACTCCCGGCTCTCATATACCTATGTTTATCCGTGAATTTGCCACTCTCATCTCCCTCTGTCAATCTGTGAAAATCCCACTCTCATCTCCCTGTGTCAAACTGCAGAACACAGACTCTCATCTCCCGGTGTCAAAATGTGATTCTGCCACTCTCATCTCCCTGTGTCAAACTGTGAAAATTCACTCTCATCTCCCTGTGTTAAACAGTGAACCTCCCACTCTCATCTCCCTGTGTCAAACATTGAAACTGCGGCTCTCACCTCCCTGTATCAAAATGTTAAACTCCCACTCTCATCACCCTGTGCCAAACAGTGGAACTCCCACTCTCATCTCCCTATATCAAACTGTGAAACTCCTACTCTCATCTCCCTCTGTCAATCTGTGAAAATCCCACTCTCATATCCCTGTGTCAAACTGTGAAACTCTCGGCTCACATCTCCCTGTGTCAAACTTTGAAAATCCCACTCTCATCTTCCTGTATCAAACTGTGAACCTTCCAGCTCTCACCTACTTGTGTCTAACTGTAAATCTCCCACTCTCATCTCCCTGTTTCAAACTGTGAAACTCCAACTCTCATCTCCATGTGTCAAACTGTGAAACTCCCGGCTCTCCATCGACCTGTGTCAAACTGTGAACCTTCCAGCTCTCATCTACTTGTGTCAAACTGCGAAAATCCCACTCTCATCTCCCGGCGTCAAACTGTGAAATTCCCGGCTCCCATCATCCTGTGTCAAACTGCGAATGTCTGACACTCATCGCCCTGTGTCAAACTGTGAAACTCCTGGCTCTCATCTCCCAGTGTCAAACAGTGAAACACCCTGCTCTCATCTTCCTGTGTCAAACTGTGAACCTCCTACTCTCATCTCCCTGTATCATACTGTGAAACTCCCACTTTCATCTCCCTGTCTCAAACTGTGAAATTCCGACTCTCTTCTACCTGTGTCAAACTGTGAATCTCTCACTCTCATCTCCCTGTGTCAAACTGTTAACCTCCCACTCTCATCTCCCTGTGTCAAACTGTGAACCTCCCACTCTCCTCTACCTGTGTCAAACTGTGAATCTCCCGGCTCTGATATGCCTGTGCCAAACTGTGAATCTCCCACTCTGATCTCCCTGTGTCTATCTGTGAATCTGCCACTCTCATCTCCCTGTGTGAATCTGTGAAACACCCACTCTCATCTCCCTCTGTCAAACCGTGAAACTCCCACTCTAATCTCCCTGTGTCAAACTGTGATACTGCCACTCTCCTCTCCCTCTGTCAAACTGTGAAACTCCTACTCTCATCTCCCTGTGACAAACAGCGAAAGTCCCACTCTCATCTCACTGTGTCAATCTGTGAAACTCCCGGCTCTCCTCTACTTGTGTCCAACTTTCAATAACCCACTCTCATCTCCCAGTCTCAAACTGTTAAACTCCTACTTACATCTCCCGGTGTCAAACTGTGAAACTCCTACTCTTATCAACCTGTTTTAAACTGAAAATCCCACTCTCATCTCCCTGTGTCAAACTGTGAAACTCATGGCTCTCATCTCCCTGTGTCAAACTGTGAAACTCATGGCTCCCATCTCCCTGTGTCAAACTGTGAAACTCCTTCTCTCATCTCCCTGTGACAAACTGTGAAAATCCCACTCTCCTCTCCCTGTGTCAAACTTTCAATATCCCACGCTCAACTCCAAGTCTCAAGCTGTTCAACTCCTACTTTCATCTCCCTCTGTCAAACTGTGAAAAACCTGGCTGACATCTCCCAGTGTCAAACTGTGAAAGTCAGACACTCATCGCCCTGTGTCAAACTGTGAAACTGTCAGCTCTCATCACCCAGTGTCGAACTGTGAATCTCCCTGCTTTCTTCTCCCTGTGTCAAACTGTGAATCTCCCACTCTCATCTCCCTTTGTCAAACTATGAAACTCCTACTCTCATCAACCTGTTTTAAACTGTGAAAATCCCAGCTGTCATCTCCCTGTGTCAAACTGTGAAACTCCCGGCTCTCATATACCTGTGTGAAACTGTGAATCTCCCACTCTCATCTCCCTGTGTCAATGTCTGAAACTCCCACTCTCATCTCCCCGTGTCAAACTGTGAAATTCCTTGCTCCCATCATCCTGTGTCAAACTGTGAATGTCTGATACTCAGCTCCCTGTGTCAAACTGTGAAACAATCACTCTCATCTCCCTGTGTCAAGCTGTGGAATTCCCAATCCAATCTCCCTGTGTCGAACTGTGATTCTGCCTCGCTCATCTCCCTCTGTCAAACTGTGAAACTCCCAGCTCTCATCTCCCTGTTTCAAACTCTTAAATTCCCGGCTGTCATCTCCCTGCGTCAAACTGTGAAAATCCCGACTCTCATTTCCCTGTTTCAAACTGTGAATCTCCCACTCTCATCTCCCTGTGTCAAACAGTGAAACTCCCAGCTCTCACCTCCCTGTTTCAAACTCTTAAAATCCCGGCTCTCATCTCCCTGTGTCAAATTGTGAAGCTCCCACTTTCATCTCCCTGTTTCAAACTCTGAAAATACCGGCTCTCATCTCTCTGTGACAAACTTTGAAACTCGCACTCTCATCTCCATGTGTCAAACTGTGTATCTGCCACTCTCAACTCCCTGTGTTAAACTGTGAATCTCTCACTCTCATCTCCCTGTGTCAAACTGTGAACCTCCCACTCTCATCTCCCTGTGTCAAACTGTGAACCTCCCACTCTCCTCTACCTGTGTCAAACTGTGAATCTCCCGGCTCTGATATGCCTGTGCCAAACTGTGAATCTCCCACTCTGATCTCCCTGTGTCTATCTGTGAATCTGCCACTCTCATCTCCCTGTGTGAATCTGTGAAACACCCACTCTCATCTCCCTCTGTCAAACCGTGAAACTCCCACTCTAATCTCCCTGTGTCAAACTGTGATACTGCCACTCTCCTCTCCCTCTGTCAAACTGCGGAACTCCTACTCTCATCTCCCTGTGACAAACTGCGAAAGTCCCACTCTCATCTCACTGTGTCAATCTGTGAAACTCCCGGCTCTCCTCTACCTGTGTCCAACTTTCAATAACCCACTCTCATCTCCCAGTCTCAAACTGTTAAACTCCTACTTACATCTCCCGGTGTCAAACTGTGAAACTCCTACTCTTATCAACCTGTTTTAAACTGAAAATCCCACTCTCATCTCCCTGTGTCAAACTGTGAAACTCATGGCTCTCATCTCCCTGTGTCAAACTGTGAAACTCATGGCTCCCATCTCCCTGTGTCAAACTGTGAAACTCCTTCTCTCATCTCCCTGTGACAAACTGTGAAAATCCCACTCTCCTCTCCCTGTGTTAAACTTTCAATATCCCACTCTCAACTCCAAGTCTCAAGCTGTTCAACTCCTACTTTCATCTCCCTCTGTCAAACTGTGAAAAACCTGGCTGACATCTCCCAGTGTCAAACTGTGAAAGTCAGACACTCATCGCCCTGTGTCAAACTGTGAAACTGTCAGCTCTCATCACCCAGTGTCGAACTGTGAATCTCCCTGCTTTCTTCTCCCTGTGACAAACTGTGAATCTCCCACTCTCATCTCCCTGTGTCAATGTCTGAAACTCCCACTCTCATCTCCCTGTGTCAAACTGTGAAACTCCCGGCTCTCATATACCTGTGTGAAACTGTGAATCTCCCACTCTCATCTCCCTGTGTCAATTTCTGAAACTCCCACTCTCATCTCTCTGTGTCAAACTGTGAAACTCCTGTCTCTCATCTCCCTGTGTCAAACTGTGAAACTCCCACTCTAATCTCCTTGTGTCAAACTGTGGAACACAGACTCTCATCTCCCTGTTCCAAATTGTAAAAATCCCGGCTATCATCTCCCTGTGTCAAAATGGGAAACTGCTACTCTCATCTCCCTGTGTCAAACTGTGTAACTCTCACTCTCATTTCCATGTATCAAACTGTGAAACCCCCACTCTAATCTCCCTGTGTCAAACTGTGGAACACAGAAACACATCTCCCTTTGTCAAACTGTAAAAATCCCAGCTGTCATCTCCCTGTGTCAAACTGTGAAGCTCCCACTCTCATCTCCCTGTGTCAAACTGTGAAACTCAGATTCTCATCTCCCTGTTTCAAACAGTGAAAGTCCCGGCTCTCATCTCTCTGTGTCAAACTTTGAAACTCGCACTCTTATCTCCCTGTGTCAAACTGTGTAACTCCCACTCTCATTTCTGTGTGTTAAACTGAATAACCCCAACTCTCATCTCCCTGTTTAATACTGTGAAACTCCCGGTTCTCATCTCCCTGAGTCAAAGTGTGAAACTCCTACTTTCATCTCGCTGTTTAAAATCTGAAAAACCCGGCTCTCATATACCTGTGTTTATCCGTGAATCTGCCACTCTCATCTCCCTCTGTCAAACTGTATAACTCCCACTCTCATCTCCCTGTGTCAAAATGGGAAACTGCTACTTTCTCTCCCTCTGTCAAACTGTGAAACCCAGAGTCTCGTCTCCCTGTTTCAAACTGTGAAACTCCCGGCTCTCATCTACTTGTGTCAAACAGTGGAACTCCCACTCTCATCTCCATGTGTCAAACTGTGAAACTCCCGTCACTCATCTCCCTGTGTCAAACTGTGAATTTCCCGGCTCTCATCTCCCTGTGTCAAACTGTGAAAATCCCGACTCTCATATGCCTGTGTCAAACTGTGAAACTTCCACTCTCATCTCCCTGTGTCAAACTGAAAACACCAAATCCCATCTCCCTCTGTCAAACTGTGAAACTCTCGGCTCACATCTCCCTGTGTCAAACTGTGAACCTCCCGCTCTCATCTCCCTGTGTCAAACTGTGAACCTCCCGCTCTCATCTCCCTGTGTCAAACTGTGAACCTCCCGCTCTCATCTCCCTGTGTCAAACTGTGATACTGCCACGCTCTTCTCCCTCTTTCAAACTGTGAAACTCAGACTCTCATCTTCCTCTGTCAAACTGTGAAGCGCTCGGCTCGCATCTCCCTGTGTCAACCTGTGAAATTCCAGGCTCTAATCTACCTGTGTCAAACTGTGAACCTCCCACTCTCATCTCCCTGTGTCAAACTGTGAAACTCGCACGCTCCTCTCAATGTGTCATTCCTTGATACACCCGGCTCCCATCTTCCTGTGTCTAACATTGAATGTCTGGCTGTCACCTCCCTGTGTCAAAATGTTAAACTCCCACTCTCATCTCCCTGTGTCAAACAGTGGAACTCCCACTCTCATCTCCCTGTGTCAAACTGTGTAACTCCCACTCTCATCTCCGTGTGTTAAACTGAAAAACCCCAACTCTCATCTCCCTGTGTCAAACTGTGAAACTCCCAGCTCTCATCTCCCTGTGTCAAACTGTGAAACTCCCGGTTCTCATCGCCCTGAGTCAAAGTGTGAAACTCCTACTTTCATCTCCCTGTGTCAAATGGTGAAACTCCCGGCTCTCATATACCTGTGTTTATCCATTAATTTGCCACTCTCATCTCCCTCTGTCAATCTGTGAAAATCCCACTCTCATCTCCCTGTGTCAAACTGCAGAACACAGACTCTCATCTCCGGGTGCAAAACTGTGAAACTCCCATTCTCATCTCCCTGTGTCAAACTGTGAAAATTCCACTCTCATCTCCCTGTGTCAAACGGTGAAACTCTCGGCTCACATCTCCCTGTGTCACACATTGAAACTGCGGCTCTCACCTCCCTGTATCAAAATGTTAAACTCCCACTCTCATCTCCCTGTGCCAAACAGTGGAACTCCCACTCTCATCTCCCTATATCAAACTGTGAATCTCCTACTCTCATCTCCCTCTGTCAATCTGTGAAAATCCCACTCTCATCTCCCTGTGTCAAACTGTGAAACTCTCGGCTCACATCTCCCTGTGTCAAACTTTGAAAATCTCACTCTCATCTTCCTGTATCAAACTGTGAACCTTCCAGCTCTCAGCTACTTGTGTCTAACTGTAAATCTCCCACTCTCATCTCCCTGTTTCAAACTGTGAAACTCCCACTCTCATCTCCATGTGTCAAACGGTGAAACTCCCGGCTCTCCATCGACCTGTGTCAAACTGTGAACTTTCCAGCTCTCATCTACTTGTGTCAAACTGCGAAAATCCCACTCTCATCTCCCGGCATCAAACTGTGAAATTCCCGGCTCCCATCATCCTGTGTCAAACTGCGAATGTCTGACACTCATCGCCCTGTGTCAAACTGTGAAACTCCTGGCTCTCATCTCCCAGTGTCAAACAGTGAAACACCCAGCTCTCATCTTCCTGTGTCAAACTGTGAACCTCCTACTCTTATCAACCTGTTTTAAACTGAAAATCCCACTCTCATCTCCATGTGTCAAACTGTGAATGTCCTTCTTTCATCTCCCTGTGACAAACTGTAAAAATCCCACTCTCCTCTCCCTGTGTCAAACTTTCAATATCCCACTCTCAACTCCAAGTCTGAAGCTGTTCAACTCCTACTTTCATCTCCCTCTGTCAAACTGTGAGAAACCTGGCTGACATCTCCCAGTGTCAAACTGTGAAAGTCAGACACTCATCGCCCTGTGTCAAACTGTGAAACTGCCAGCTCTCATCACCCAGTGTCGAACTGTGAATCTCCCTGCTTTCTTCTCCCTGTGTCAAACTGTGAATCACCCACTCTCATCTCCCTTTGTCAAACAATGAAACTCCTACTCTCATCAACCTGTTTTAAACTGTGAAAATCCCAGCTGTCATCTCCCTGTGTCAAACTGTGAAACTCCCGGCTCTCATATACCTGTTTGAAACTGTGAATCTCCCACTCTCATCTCCCTGTGTCAATGTCTGAAACTCCCAATCTCATCTCCCCGTGTCAAACTGTGAAATTCCCGGCTCCCATCATCCTGTGTCAAACTGTGAATGTCTGATACTCAGCTCCCTGTGTCAAACTGTGAACCTCCTACTCTCGTCTCCCTGTCCCAAACTGTGAAATTCCGACTCTCTTATACCTGTGTCAAACTGTGAATCTCTCACTCTCATCTCCCTGTGTCAAACTGTGAAACTCCCACTTTCATCTCCCTGTCTGAAACTGTGAAATTCCGACTCTCTTCTACCTGTGTCAAACTGTGAATCTCTCACTCTCATCTCCTGTGTCAAACTGTGAAACTCCCACACTAATCTCCCTAAGCCAAACTGTGAATCTGCCCCTCTCATCTCCCTGTGTCAAACTTGTGTTACTCCCACTCTCGTCTTCCTCTGTCAAACTGTGAAAATCCCAGCTGAGATCTCTTGTGTCAACCTGTGGAACTCGCACTCTCAGGTCTCTCTGTCAAACTGTGAAACTCCCACTCTCATCTCCGTGTCAAACTGCGACACTCCCAATCTCATTTCCCTGTGTCAATCTGCGAAACTCCCGGCTCTCATTTCTCTGCGGGAAACTGTGAAAATCCCGGCTGTCAGCTCCCTGTGTCAAACTGTGAAACAATCACTCTCATCTCCCTGTGACAAACTGTGAAGCTCCCACTCTCATCTCCCTCTGTCAAAATGTGAATCTCAGACTCTCATCTCCCTGTTTCAAACAGTGAAACTCCCAGCTCTCATTTCTCTGTGTCAAACTTTGAAGCTCGCACTCTCATCTCCCTGTGTCAAACTTTGTAACTCCCATTCTCATCTCCGTGTGTTAAACTGAAAAACCCCAACTCTCATCTCCCTGTGTCAAACTGTGAAACTCCCGGTTCTTATCTCCCTGAGTCAAAGTGTGAAACTCCTACTTTCACCTCCCTGTGTCAAATGGTGAAACTCCCGGCTCTCATATACCTGTGTTTATCCGTGAATTTGCCACTCTCATCTCCCTCTGTCAATCTGTGAAAATCCCACTCTCATCTCCCTGTGTCAAACTGCAGAACACAGACTCTCATCTCCCGGTGCCAAACTGTTAACTCCCGGCTCTCATCTCCCTGTGTCAAACTGTGAACCTTCCAGCTCTCATCCACCTGTGTCAAACTGTGAATCTCCCGCTCTCATTTCCCTGTTTCAAACTGTGAATCTCCCACTCTCATCTGCCTGTGTCAAACTGTGAATCTCCCACTCTCATCTCCCTGTTTCAAACTCTTAAAATCCCGCTTCCCATCTCCCTGTGTCAAAGTGTGAAACTCCCACTTTCATCTCCCTGTTTCAAACTCTGAAAATCCCGGCTCTCATCTCTCTATGTCAAACTTTTAAACTCGCACTCTCATCTCCATGTGTCAAACTGTGAATCTGCCACTTTCATCTCCCTGTGTCAAACTGTGTAACTCCAACTCTCATCTCCCTGTGTCAAAATGGGAAACGGCTACTCTCATCTCCCTGTGTCAAACTGTGAAACTCCCGGCTCTCATCTACTTGTGTCAAACAGTGGAACTCCCACTCTCATCTCCCTATGTCAATCTGTGAAACTCAGACACTCATCTCCCTGTTTCAAACTGTGAAACTCCCACTCTCAACTCCCTGTGTCAAACTGTGAATCTCCCGGCTCCCATCTCCCTGTGTCAAACTGTGAAACTCATGGCTCCCATCTCCCTGTGTCAAACTGTGAAGCTCCTTCCCTCATCTCCCTGTGACAAACTGTGAAAATCCCACTCTCCTCTCCCTGTGTCAAACTTTCAATATCCCACTCTCAACTCCAAGTCTCAAACTGTTCAACTCCTACTTTCATCTCCCTGTGTCAAACTGTGAAACTCTCGGCTCACATCTCCCTGTGTCAAACTGAGAAACTCCAAATCTCATCTACCTGCGACAAACTGTGAATATCCCGGCTGTCATCTCCCTGTGTCAAACTGTGATACTGCCACCCTCATCTCCCTCTGTCATACTGTGAAACTTAGCCCCTCATCTCCCTGTATCAATCTGTGAAATTCCGGACTCTAATCTACCTGTGTCAAACTGTGAATCTCCCACTCTCATATGCCTGTGTCAAACTGTGAAACTCGCACTCTCCTATCAATGTGTCAAACGTTGGTACTCCTGGCTCTCATCTCCCTGTGTCAAACTTTGAAATTGCGGCTGTCACCTCCCTGTATCAAAATGTTAAACTCCCACTCTCATCTCCCTGTGCCAAACAGTGGAACTCCCACTCTCATCTCCGTATGTCAAACTGTGAATCTCCTACTCTCATCTCCCTCTGTCAATCTGTGAAAATCCCACTCTCATCTCCCTGTGTCAAACTGTGAAACTCAGGCACTCATCGCCTTTGTCAAACTGTGAAACTCTCGGCTCACATCTCCCTGTGTCAAACTTTGAAAATCCCACTCTCATCTCCCTGTTTCAAACTGTGAAACTCCCACTCTCATCTCCATGTGTCAAACTGTGAAACTCCCGGCTCTCCATCGTCCTGTGTCAATCTGTGAACTCCCGGCTCCCATCGACCTGTGTCAAACTGTGAACCTTCCAGCTCTCATCTACTTGTGTCAAACTGTGAAAATCCCACTCTCATCTCCCGGCGTCGAACTGTGAAATTCCCGGCTGTCATCTCCCTTTGTCAAACTGTGAATCTCCCACTGTCATCTCCCTGTGTCAAAGTCTGAAACTCCCACTCTCATCTCCCTGTGTCGAACTGTGAAATTCCCGGCTCCCATCATCCTGTGTCAAACTGTGAATCTCCTACTCTCATCTCCCTGTGTCAAACTGTGAACCTCCTACTCTCATCTCCCTGTATCAAACTGTGAAACTCCCACTTTCATCTCCCTGTCTCAAACTGTGAAATTCCGACTCTCTTCTACCTGTGTCAAACTGTGAATCTCTCACTCTCATCTTCTGTGTCAAACTGTGAAACTCCCACACTAATTTCCCTATGCCAAACTGTGAATTTGCCCCTCTCATCTCTCTGTGTCAAACTGTGTTACTCCCACTCTCGTGTTCCTCTGTCAATCTGTGAAAATCCCAGCTGAGATCTCCCTGTGTCAACCTGTGGAACTCGAACTCTCAGGTCTCTCTGTCAAACTTTGAAACTCCCACTCTCATCTCCGTGTCAAACTGTGAAACTCCCACTCTCATCTCCCTGTGTCAACCTTTGAAACTCCCGGCTCCCAAGCCCCTGTGTCAAACTGTGAAACTCCCGTCACGCATCTCCCTGTGTCTAACTGTGAATCTCCCACTCTCATCTCCCTCTGTCAAACTGTGAAACTCCTACTCTCATCTCCCTGTGTCAAACTGTGAAACTCCCACTCTCATCTGTGTCTCAAACTCTGATACTCCCGGCTCTCCTCTCCCTGTGCCAAACTTTCAATCTCCCACTCTCATCTCCCTGTCTCAAACTGTTAAACTCCCACTCTCATTTCCAAGTGTCAAACTGTTGAATTTCAACTCTGAACTCCCTGTGTCAACCTGTGGAACTCGCATTCCCAGCTCACTGTGTCAAACTGTGAAACTCCCACTCTCATCTCCCTGTGTCAATCTGTGAAACTCCTGGTTTTCATATCCCTGTGCCAACATGTGAAACTCACGGTTCTCATCTCCCTCTGTCAAACTGTGAAACTCCCACTCTCATCTACCTTCGTCAAGCTGTGAAACACAGACACTCATCGCCTGTGTCAAACTGTGAACTCCTGGCTCTCAACCCCCTGTGTCATACTATGAAACGGCCGGCTCTTATCTCACTGTGTCAAACTTTGAAACTCCGGCTGTCATCTCCCTGTGTCAATCTGTTAAATTCCCACTCTCATTTCCCTGTGTCAAACTGTGGAACTACCGCTCTCATCTCAATGTGTCAAACTGTGAAGCCCTCGGCTCACATCTCCCTTTGTTAAACGGTGAAAATCCCAGTCTCATCTCCCTGTGTCAAACTGGGAAAATCCCATTCTCATCTCCCTGGGTCAGACTGTGAAAATCCCGGCTCTCAAGCCCCTGTGTCAAACTGTGAAACTCTCACTCTCATCTCCCTGTGTCAATCTGTGAAACACCTTGTTCTCATCTCCCTGTGTCATACTGTGAAAATCCCGGCTCTCAAGCCCCTCTGTGAAACTGTGAAACTCCCGTCA
Organism: Cetorhinus maximus; assembly: GCF_964194155.1. Classification (NCBI taxonomy): domain Eukaryota; kingdom Metazoa; phylum Chordata; class Chondrichthyes; order Lamniformes; family Cetorhinidae; genus Cetorhinus; species Cetorhinus maximus. The sequence continues at coordinate 27,428,226 of NC_135882.1, read as the reverse complement.
CTCATCTTCCTGTGTCAAACTGTGAATGTCCCTCTCTTTTCTCAATGTGTCAAACTGTGAAACTCCCACTCTCATCTCCATGTGTCAAACGGTGAAACTCCCGGCTCTCCATCGACCTGTGTTAAACTGTGAACCTTCCAGCTCTCATCTGCTTGTGTCAAACTACGAAAATCCCACTCTCATCTCCCGGCGTCAAACTGTGAAATTCCCGGCTCCCATCATCCTGTGTCAAACTGCGAATGTCTGACACTCATCGCCCTGTGTCAAACTGTGAAACTCCTGGCTCTCATCTCCCAGTGTCAAACAGTGAAACACCCTGCTCTCATCTTCCTGTGTCAAACTGTGAACCTCCTACTCTCATCTCCCTGTATCACACTGTGAAACTCCCACTTTCATCTCCCTGTCTCAAACTGTGAAATTCCGACTCTCTTCTACCTGTGTCAAACTGTGAATCTCTCACTCTCATCTCCCTGTGTCAAACTGTGAACCTCCCACTCTCATCTCCCTGTGTCAAACTGTGAACCTCCCACTCTCCTCTACCTGTGTCAAACTGTGAATCTCCCGGCTCTGATATGCCTGTGCCAAACTGTGAATCTCCCACTCTGATCTCCCTGTGTCTATCTGTGAATCTGCCACTCTCATCTCCCTGTGTGAATCTGTGAAACACCCACTCTCATCTCCCTCTGTCAAACCGTGAAACTCCCACTCTAATCTCCCTGTGTCAAACTGTGATACTGCCACTCTCCTCTCCCTCTGTCAAACTGCGAAACTCCTACTCTCATCTCCCTGTGACAAACTGCGAAAGTCCCACTCTCATCTCACTGTGTCAATCTGTGAAACTCCCGGCACTCCTCTACCTGTGTCCAACTTTCAATAACCCACTCTCATCTCCCAGTCTCAAACTGTTAAACTCCTACTTTCATCTCCCGGTTTCAAACTGTGAAACTCCTACTCTTATCAACCTGTTTTAAACTGAAAATCCCACTCTCATCTCCATGTGTCAAACTGTGAATGTCCTTCTCTCATCTCCCTGTGACAAACTGTGAAAATCCCACTCTCCTCTCCCTGTGTCAAACTTTCAATATCCCACTCTCAACTCCAAGTCTCAAGCTGTTCAACTCCTACTTTCATCTCCCTCTGTCAAACTGTGAAAAACCTGGCTGACATCTCCCAGTGTCAAACTGTGAAAGTCAGACACTCATCGCCCTGTGTCAAACTGTGAAACTGCCAGCTCTCATCACCCAGTGTCGAACTGTGAATCTCCCTGCTTTCTTCTCCCTGTGTCAAACTGTGAATCACCCACTCTCATCTCCCTTTGTCAAACTATGAAACTCCTACGCTCATCAACCTGTTTTAAACTGTGAAAATCCCAGCTGTCATCTCCCTGTGTCAAACTGTGAAACTCCCGGCTCTCATATACCTGTGTGAAACTGTGAATCTCCCACTCTCATCTCCCTGTGTCAATGTCTGAACTCCCACTCTCATCTCCCCGTGTCAAACTGTGAAATTCCCGGCTCCCATCATCCTGTGTCAAACTGTGAATGTCTGATACTCAGCTCCCTGTGTCAAACTGTGAACCTCCTACTCTCATCTCCCTGTCTCAAACTGTGAAATTCCGACTCTCTTCTACCTGTGTCAAACTGTGAATCTCTCACTCTCATCTCCTGTGTCAAACTGTGAAACTCCCACACTAATCTCCCTAAGCCAAACTGTGAATCTGCCCCTCTCATCTCCCTGTGTCAAACTTGTGTTACTCCCACTCTCGTCTTCCTCTGTCAAACTGTGAAAATCCCAGCTGAGATCTCTTGTGTCAACCGGTGGAACTCGCACTCTCAGGTCTCTCTGTCAAACTGTGAAACTCCCACTCTCATCTCCATGTCAAACTGCGACACTCCCAATCTCATTTCCCTGTGTCAATCTGCGAAACTCCCGGCTCTCATTTCTCTGCGGGAAACTGTGAAAATCCCGGCTGTCAGCTCCCTGTGTCAAACTGTGAAACAATCACTCTCATCTCCCTGTGACAAACTGTGAAGCTCCCACTCTCATCTCCCTCTGTCAAAATGTGAATCTCAGACTCTCATCTCCCTGTTTCAAACAGTGAAACTCCCAGCTCTCATTTCTCTGTGTCAAACTTTGAAACTCGCACTCTCATCTCCCTGTGTCAAACTTTGTAACTCCCACTCTCATCTCCGTGTGTTAAACTGAAAAACCCCAACTCTCATCTCCCTGTGTCAAACTGTGAAACTCCCGGTTCTTATCTCCCTGAGTCAAAGTGTGAAACTCCTACTTTCACCTCCCTGTGTCAAATGGTGAAACTCCCGGCTCTCATATACCTGTGTTTATCCGTGAATTTGCCACTCTCATCTCCCTCTGTCAATCTGTGAAAATCCCACTCTCATCTCCCTGTGTCAAACTGCAGAACACAGACTCTCATCTCCCGGTGCCAAACTGTTAACTCCCGGCTCTCATCTCCCTGTGTCAAACTGTGAACCTTCCAGCTCTCATCCACCTGTGTCAAACTGTGAATCTCCCGCTCTCATTTCCCTGTTTCAAACTGTGAATCTCCCACTCTCATCTGCCTGTGTCAAACTGTGAATCTCCCACTCTCATCTCCCTGTTTCAAACTCTTAAAATCCCGCCTCCCATCTCCCTGTGTCAAAGTGTGAAACTCCCACTTTCATCTCCCTGTTTCAAACTCTGAAAATCCCGGCTCTCATCTCTCTATGTCAAACTTTTAAACTCGCACTCTCATCTCCATGTGTCAAACTGTGAATCTGCCACTTTCATCTCCCTGTGTCAAACTGTGTAACTCCAACTCTCATCTCCCTGTGTCAAAATGGGAAACGGCTACTCTCATCTCCCTGTGTCAAACTGTGAAACTCCCGGCTCTCATCTACTTGTGTCAAACAGTGGAACTCCCACTCTCATCTCCCTATGTCAATCTGTGAAACTCAGACACTCATCTCCCTGTTTCAAACTGTGAAACTCCCACTCTCAACTCCCTGTGTCAAACTGTGAATCTCCCGGCTCTCATCTCCCTGTGTCAAACTGTGAAACTCATGGCTCCCATCTCCCTGTGTCAAACTGTGAAGCTCCTTCCCTCATCTCCCTGTGACAAACTGTGAAAATCCCACTCTCCTCTCCCTGTGTCAAACTTTCAATATCCCACTCTCAACTCCAAGTCTCAAGCTGTTCAACTCCTACTTTCATCTCCCTGTGTCAAACTGTGGAACTTCCACTCTCATCTCCCTCTGTCAAACTGTGAAAAACCTGGCTCACATCTCCCAGTGTCAAACTGTGAAAGTCAGACACTCATCGCCCTGTGTCAAACTGTGAAATTGCCGGCTCTCATCTCCCAGTGTCAAACTGTGAATCACCCACTCTCATCTCCCTTTGTCAAACAGTGAAACACCTACTCTCATCAACCTGTTTTAAACTGTGAAAATCCCAGCTGTCATCTCCCTGTGTCAAACTGTGCAACTCCCGGCTCTCATATACCTGTGTGAAACTGTGAATCTCCCACTCTCATCTCCCTGTGTCAATGTCTGAAACTCCCACTCTCATCTCCCTGTGTCAAACTGTGAATGTCTGACACTCATCGCCCTGTGTCAAACTGTGAAACTCCCGGCTCTCATCTCCCAGTGTCAAACAGTGAAAGACCCTGCTATCATCTCCCTGTGTCAAATTGTGAAACTCCCACTTTCATCTCCCTGTCTCAAACTGTGAAATTCCGACTCTCTTATACCTGTGTCAAACTGTGAATCTCTCACTCTCATCTCCTGTGTCAAACTGTGAAACTCCCACACTAATCTCCCTAAGCCAAACAGTGAATCTGCCCCTCTCATCTCCCTGTATCAAACTTTAGTTACTCCCACTCTCGTCTTCCTCTGTCAAACTGTGAAAATCCCAGCTGAGATCTCTTGTGTCAACCTGTGGAACTCGCACTCTCAGGTCTCTCTGTCAAACTGTGAAACTCCCAATCTCATTTCCCTGTGTCAATCTGTGAAACTCCCGGCTCTCATTTCGCTGCGGGAAACTGTGAAAATCCCGGCTGTCAGCTCCCTGTGTCAAACCGTGAAACAATCACTCTCATCTCCCTGTGTCAAGCTGAGGAATTCCCAATCTAATTTCCCTGTGTCAAACTGTGATTCTGCCACTCTCATCTCCCTGTGTCAAACTGTGAAAATTCCACTCTCATCGCCCTGTGTTAAACAGTGAACCTCCCACTCTCATCTCCCTGTGTCAAACATTGAAACTGCGGCTCTCACCTCCCTGTATCAAAATGTTAAACTCCCATTCTCATCTCCCTGTGTCAAACTGTGGAACTCCCAATCTCATCTCCCTATATCAAACTGTGAATCTCCTACTCTCATCTCCCTCTGTCAATCTGTGAAAATCCCACTCTCATCTCCCTGTGTCAAACTGTGAAACTCTCGGCTCACATCTCCCTGTGTGAAACTTTGAAAATCCCACTCTCATCTTCCTGTATCAAACTGTGAACCTTCCAGCTCTCACCTACTTGTGTCTAACTGTAAATCTCCCACTCTCATCTCCCTGTTTCAAACTGTGAAACTCCCACTCTCATCTCCATGTGTCAAACTGTGAAACCCCCGGCTCTCCATCGACCTGTGTCAAACTGTGAACCTTCCAGCTCTCATCTACTTGTGTCAAACTGCGAAAATCCCACTCTCATCTCCCGGCGTCAAACTGTGAAATTCCCGGCTCCCATCATCCTGTGTCAAACTGCGAAAGTCTGACACTCATCGCCCTGTGTCAAACTGTGAAACTCCTGGCTCTCATCTCCCAGTGTCAAACAGTGAAACACCCTGCTCTCATCTTCCTGTGTCAAACTGTGAACCTCCTACTCTCATCTCCCTGTATCAAACTGTGAAACACCCACTTTCATCTCCCTGTCTCAAACTATGAAATTCCGACTCTATTCTACCTGTGTCAAACTGTGAACCTCCCACTCTCATCTACCTGTGTCAAACTGTGAATCTCCCCGCTCGGATATGCCTGTGCCAAACTGTGAATCTCCCACTCTGATCTCCCTGTGTCTATCTGTTAATCTGCCACTCTCATCTCCCTGTGTGAATCTGTGAAACACCCACTCTCATCTCCATCTGTCAAACCGTGAAACTCCCACTCTAATCTCCCTGTTTCAAACTGTGATACTGCCACTCTCCTCTCCCTCTGTCAAACTGCGAAACTCCTACTCTCATCTCCCTGTGACAAACTGCGGAAGTCCCACTCTCATCTCACTGTGTCAATCTGTGAAACTCCCAGCTCTCGTCTACCTGTGTCCAACTTTAAATAACCCACTCTCATCTCCCAGTCTCAAACTGTTAAACTCCTACTTTCATCTCCCGGTGTCAAACTGTGAAACTCCAACTCTTATCAACCTGTTTTAAACTGAAAATCCCACTCTCATCTCCCTGTGTCAAACTTTCAATATCCCACTCTCAACTCCAAGTCTCAAGCTGTTCAACTCCTACTTTCATCTCCCTCTGTCAAACTGTGAAAAACCTGGCTCACATCTCCCAGTGTCAAACTGTGAAAGTCAGACATTCATCTCCCTGAGTCAAACTGTGAAACTGCCGGCTCTCATCACCCAGTGTCGAACTGTGAAACTCCCTGCTTTCTTCTCCCTCTGTCAAACTGTGAATCACCCACTCTCATCTCCCTTTGTCAAACAGTGAAACTCCTACTCTCATCAACCTGTTTTAAACTGTGGAAATCCCAGCTGTCATCTCCCTATGTCAAACTGTGAAACTCCCGGCTCTCATATACCTGTGTGAAACTGTGAATCTCCCACTCTCATCTCCCTGTGTCAATGTCTGAAACTCCCACTCTCATCTCCCTGTGTCAAACTTTGAAATTCCCGGCTCCCATCATCCTGTGTCAAACTGTGAATGTGTGATACTCAGCTCCCTGTGTCAAACTGTGAACCTCCTACTCTCATCTCCCTGTGTCAAACTGTGAAACTCCCACTTTCATCTCCCTGTCTCAAACTGTGAAATTCCGACTCTCTTCTACCTGTGTCAAACTGTGAATCTCTCACTCTCATCTCCTGTGTCAAACTGTGAAACTCCCACACTAATCTCCCTAAGCCAAACTGTGAATCTGCCCCTCTCATCTCCCTGTGTCAAACTTGTGTTACTCCCACTCTCGTCTTCCTCTGTCAAACTGTGAAAATCCCAGCTGAGATCTCTTGTGTCAACCTGTGGAACTCGCACTCTCAGGTCTCTCTGTCAAACTGTGAAACTCCCACTCTCATCTCCATGTCAAACTGTGAAACTCCCAATCTCATTTCCCTGTGTCAATCTGCGAAACTCCCGGCTGTCAGCTCCCTTTGTCATACTGTGAAACAATCACTCTCATCTCCCTGTGTCAAGCTGTGGAATTCCCAATCTAATTTCCCTGTGTCGAACTGTGATTTTGCCACTCTCATCTCCCTGTGTCAAACTGTGAAAATTCCACTTTCATCTCATTGTGTCAAACTGTGAAAATTCCACTTTCATCTCCCTGTGTTAAACAGTGAAACTCTCGGCTCACATCTCCCTGTCTCAAACTGTGAACATCCCACTCTCATTTCCTGTGTCAAACTGTGAAACTCTCGGCTCACATCTCCCTGTGTCAAACTGAGAAACTCCAAATCTCATCTACCTGCGACAAACTGTGAATATCCCGGCTGTCATCTCCCTGTGTCAAACTGTGATACTGCCACCCTCATCTCCCTCTGTCATACTGTGAAACTTAGCCCCTCATCTCCCTGTATCAATCTGTGAAATTCCGGACTCTAATCTACCTGTGTCAAACTGTGAATCTCCCACTCTCATATGCCTGTGTCAAACTGTGAAACTCGCACTCTCCTATCAATGTGTCAAACGTTGGTACTCCTAGCTCTCATCTCCCTGTGTCAAACTTTGAAATTGCGGCTGTCACCTCCCTGTATCAAAATGTTAAACTCCCACTCTCATCTCCCTGTGCCAAACAGTGGAACTCCCACTCTCATCTCCGTATGTCAAACTGTGAATCTCCTACTCTCATCTCCCTCTGTCAATCTGTGAAAATCCCACTCTCATCTCCCTGTGTCAAACTGTGAAACTCAGACACTCATCACCTTTGTCAAACTGTGAAACTCTCGGCTCACATCTCCCTGTGTCAAACTTTGAAAATCCCACTCTCATCTCCATGTGTCAAACTGTGAAACTCCCGGCTCTCCATCGTCCTGTGTCAATCTGTGAACTCCCGGCTCCCATCGACCTGTGTCAAACTGTGAACCTTCCAGCTCTCATCTACTTGTGTCAAACTGCGAAAATCCCACTCTCATCTCCCGGCGTCAAACTGTGAAATGCCCGGCTCCCATCATCCTGTGTCAAACTGCGAATGTCTGACACTCATCGCCCTGTGTCAAACTGTGAAACTCCTGGCTCTCATCTCCCAGTGTCAAACAGTGAAACACCCTGCTCTCATCTTCCTGTGTCAAACTGTGAACCTCCTACTCTCATCTCCCTGTATCAAACTGTGAAACACCCACTTTCATCTCCCTGTCTCAAACTATGAAATTCCGACTCTATTCTACCTGTGTCAAACTGTGAACCTCCCACTCTCATCTACCTGTGTCAAACTGTGAATCTCCCCGCTCGGATATGCCTGTGCCAAACTGTGAATCTCCCACTCTGATCTCCCTGTGTCTATCTGTTAATCTGCCACTCTCATCTCCCTGTGTGAATCTGTGAAACACCCACTCTCATCTCCATCTGTCAAACCGTGAAACTCCCACTCTAATCTCCCTGTTTCAAACTGTGATACTGCCACTCTCCTCTCCCTCTGTCAAACTGCGAAACTCCTACTCTCATCTCCCTGTGACAAACTGCGGAAGTCCCACTCTCATCTCATTGTGTCAATCTGTGAAACTCCCAGCTCTCGTCTACCTGTGTCCAACTTTAAATAACCCACTCTCATCTCCCAGTCTCAAACTGTTAAACTCCTACTTTCATCTCCCGGTGTCAAACTGTGAAACTCCAACTCTTATCAACCTGTTTTAAACTGATAATCCCACTCTCATCTCCCTGTGTCAAACTTTCAATATCCCACTCTCAACTCCAAGTCTCAAGCTGTTCAACTCCTACTTTCATCTCCCTCCGTCAAACTGTGAAAAACCTGGCTCACATCTCCCAGTGTCAAACTGTGAAAGTCAGACATTCATCTCCCTGAGTCAAACTGTGAAACTGCCGGCTCTCATCACCCAGTGTCGAACTGTGAAACTCCCTGCTTTCTTCTCCCTCTGTCAAACTGTGAATCACCCACTCTCATCTCCCTTTGTCAAACAGTGAAACTCCTACTCTCATCAACCTGTTTTAAACTGTGGAAATCCCAGCTGTCATCTCCCTATGTCAAACTGTGAAACTCCCGGCTCTCATATACCTGTGTGAAACTGTGAATCTCCCACTCTCATCTCCCTGTGTCAATGTCTGAAACTCCCACTCTCATCTCCCTGTGTCAAACTTTGAAATTCCCGGCTCCCATCATCCTGTGTCAAACTGTGAATGTGTGATACTCAGCTCCCTGTGTCAAACTGTGAACCTCCTACTCTCATCTCCCTGTGTCAAACTGTGAAACTCCCACTTTCATCTCCCTGTCTCAAACTGTGAAATTCCGACTCTCTTCTACCTGTGTCAAACTGTGAATCTCTCACTCTCATCTCCTGTGTCAAACTGTGAAACTCCCACACTAATCTCCCTAAGCCAAACTGTGAATCTGCCCCTCTCATCTCCCTGTGTCAAACTTGTGTTACTCCCACTCTCGTCTTCCTCTGTCAAACTGTGAAAATCCCAGCTGAGATCTCTTGTGTCAACCTGTGGAACTCGCACTCTCAGGTCTCTCTGTCAAACTGTGAAACTCCCACTCTCATCTCCGTGTCAAACTGTGAAACTCCCAATCTCATTTCCCTGTGTCAATCTGCGAAACTCCCGGCTGTCAGCTCCCTGTGTCATACTGTGAAACAATCACTCTCATCTCCCTGTGTCAAGCTGTGGAATTCCCAATCTAATTTCCCTGTGTCGAACTGTGATTTTGCCACTCTCATCTCCCTGTGTCAAACTGTGAAAATTCCACTTTCATCTCATTGTGTCAAACTGTGAAAATTCCACTTTCATCTCCCTGTGTTAAACAGTGAAACTCTCGGCTCACATCTCCCTGTCTCAAACTGTGAACATCCCACTCTCATTTCCTCTGTCAAACTGTGAAACTCTCGGCTCACATCTCCCTGTGTCAAACTGAGAAACTCCAAATCTCATCTACCTGCGACAAACTGTGAATATCCCGGCTGTCATCTCCCTGTGTCAAACTGTGATACTGCCACCCTCATCTCCCTCTGTCATACTGTGAAACTTAGCCCCTCATCTCCCTGTATCAATCTGTGAAATTCCGGACTCTAATCTACCTGTGTCAAACTGTGAATCTCCCACTCTCATATGCCTGTGTCAAACTGTGAAACTCGCACTCTCCTATCAATGTGTCAAACATTGGTACTCCTAGCTCTCATCTCCCTGTGTCAAACTTTGAAATTGCGGCTGTCACCTCCCTGTATCAAAATGTTAAACTCCCACTCTCATCTCCCTGTGCCAAACAGTGGAACTCCCACTCTCATCTCCGTATGTCAAACTGTGAATCTCCTACTCTTATCTCCCTCTGTCAATCTGTGAAAATCCCACTCTCATCTCCCTGTGTCAAACTGTGAAACTCAGACACTCATCGCCTTTGTCAAACTGTGAAACTCTCGGCTCACATCTCCCTGTGTCAAACTTTGAAAATCCCACTCTCATCTCCCTGTTTCAAACTGTGAAACTCCCACTCTCATCTCCATGTGTCAAACTGTGAAACTCCCGGCTCTCCATCGTCCTGTGTCAATCTGTGAACTCCCGGCTCCCATCGACCTGTGTCAAACTGTGAACCTTCCAGCTCTCATCTACTTGTGTCAAACTGTGAAAATCCCACTCTCATCTCCCGGCGTCGAACTGTGAAATTCCCGGCTGTCATCTCCCTTTGTCAAACTGTGAATCTCCCACTGTCATCTCCCTGTGTCAAAGTCTGAAACTCCCACTCTCATCTCCCTGTGTCGAACTGTGAAATTCCCGGCTCCCATCATCCTGTGTCAAACTGTGAATCTCCTACTCTCATCTCCCTGTGTCAAACTGTGAACCTCCTACTCTCATCTCCCTGTATCAAACTGTGAAACTCCCACTTTCATCTCCCTGTCTCAAACTGTGAAATTCCGACTCTCTTCTACCTGTGTCAAACTGTGAATCTCTCACTCTCATCTTCTGTGTCAAACTGTGAAACTCTCGGCTCACATCTCCCTGTGTCAAACTTTGAAAATCCCACTCTCATCTCCCTGTTTCAAACTGTGAAACTCCCACTCTCATCTCCATGTGTCAAACTGTGAAACTCCCGGCTCTCCATCGTCCTGTGTCAATCTGTGAAACTCCCGGCTCCCATCGACCTGTGTCAAACTGTGAACCTTCCAGCTCTCATCTACTTGTGTCAAACTGTGAAAATCCCACTCTCATCTCCCGGCGTCAAACTGTGAAATTCCCGGCTGTCATCTCCCTTTGTCAAACTGTGAATCTCCCACTGTCATCTCCCTGTGTCAAAGTCAGAAACTCCCACTCTCAGCTCCCTGTGTCAAACTGTGAAATTCCCGGCTCCCATCATCCTGTGTCAAACTGTGAATCTCCTACTCCCATCTCCCTGTGTCAAACTGTGAACCTCCTACTCTCATCTCCCTGTATCAAACTGTGAAACTCCCACTTTCATCTCCCTGTCTCAAACTGTGAAATTCCGACTCTCTTCTACCTGTGTCAAACTGTGAATCTCTCACTCTCATCTTCTGTGTCAAACTGTGAAACTCCCACACTAATTTCCCTACGCCAAACTGTGAATTTGCCCCTCTCATCTCTCTGTGTCAAACTGTGTTACTCCCACTCTCGTGTTCCTCTGTCAATCTGTGAAAATCCCAGCTGAGATCTCCTTGTGTCAACCTGTGGAACTCGAACTCTCAGGTCTCTCTGTCAAACTTTGAAACTCCCACTCTCATCTCCGTGTCAAACTGTGAAACTCCCACTCTCATCTCCCTGTGTCAACCTTTGAAACTCCCGGCTCCCAAGCCCCTGTGTCAAACTGTGAAACTCCCGTCACGCATCTCCCTGTGTCTAACTGTGAATCTCCCACTCTCATCTCCCTCTGTCAAACTGTGAAACTCCTACTCTCATCTCCCTGTGTCAAACTGTGAAACTCCCACTCTCATCTGTGTCTCAACCTCTGATACTCCCGCCTCTTCTCTCCCTGTGCCAAACTTTCAATCTCCCACTCTCATCTCCCTGTCTCAAACTGTTAAACTCCCACTCTCATTTCCAAGTGTCAAACTGTGGAATTTCAACTCTGAACTCCCTGTGTCAACCTGTGGAACTCGCATTCCCAGCTCACTGTGTCAAACTGTGAAACTCCCACTCTCATCTCCCTGTGTCAATCTGTGAAACTCCTGGTTTTCATATCCCTGTGCCAACATGTGAAACTCACGGTTCTCATCTCCCTCTGTCAAACTGTGAAACTCCCACTCTCATCTACCTTCGTCAAGCTTTGAAACACAGACACTCATCGCCTGTGTCAAACTGTGAACTCCTGGCTCTCAACCCCCTGTGTCATACTATGAAACGGCCGGCTCTTATCTCACTGTGTCAAACTTTGAAACTCCGGCTGTCATCTCCCTGTGTCAATCTGTTAAATTCCCACTCTCATTTCCCTGTGTCAAACTATGGAACTACCGCTCTCATCTCAATGTGTCAAACTGTGAAGCCCTCGGCTCACATCTCCCTTTGTTAAACGGTGAAAATCCCATTCTCATCTCCCTGTGTCAAACTGGGAAAATCCCATTCTCATCTCCCTGGGTCAGACTGTGAAAATCCCGGCTCTCAAGCCCCTGTGTCAAACTGTGAAACTCTCACTCTCATCTCCCTGTGTCATACTGTGAAAATCCCGGCTCTCAAGCCCCTCTGTGAAACTGTGAAACTCCCGTCACTCATCTCCCTGTGTCAAACTGTGAATGTCCCTCTCTTTTCTCAATGTGTCAAACTGTGAAACTCCCACTCTCATCTCTGTGTGTCAAAATGTGAAAGTCGAACTATGATTTCCCTGTGTCAAACTGTGAAACTCGCAGTCTCATCTCAATGTGTCAAACCGTGAAACTCCCAGCTCTCATCTCCCTGTTACAAACTGTGAATCTCCTACTCTCATCTCCCTCTGTCAATCTGTGAAAAGCCCACTCACATCTGCCTGTGTCAAACTGTGAATCTCCCGGCTCTGATATGCCTGTGCCAAACTGTGAATCTCCCACTCTGATCTCCCTGTGTCTATCTGTGAATCTGCCACTCTCATCTCCCTGTGTGAATCTGTGAAACACCCACTCTCATCTCCCTCTGTCAAACCGTGAAACTCCCACTCTAATCTCCCTGTGTCAAACTGTGATACTGCCACTCTCCTCTCCCTCTGTCAAACTGTGAAACTTCTACTCTCATCTCCCTGTGACATACTGTGAAAGTCCCACTCTCATCTCACTGTGTCAATCTGTGAACCTCCCGGCTCTCCTCTCCCTGTGTCAAACTTTCAATATCCCACTCTCATCTCCCAGTCTCAAACTGTTAAACTCCTACTTTCATCTCCCTGTGTCAAACTGTGGAACTTCCACTCTCATCCTCCTATGTCAAACTGTGAAAGTCAGACACTTTTCTCCCTGTGTCAAACTGTGAATCACCCACTCTCATCTCCCTTTGTCAATTGGGAAACTCCTACTCTCAGCTCCCTGTCTCAAACCTGTAAACTCCCACTTTCTTCTCCCGGAGTCAAACTGTGAAACTCCTACTCTTATCAACCTGTTTTAAACTGAGAAAATCCCACTCTCATCTCCCGGCGTCAAACTGTGAAAATCCCGGCTGTCATCTCCCTGTGTTAAACTGTGAAACTCCCGGCTCTCATATACCTGTGCGAAACTGTGAATCTCCCACTCTCATCTCCCTGTGTCAAAGTCTGAAACTCCCACTCTCATCTCCCTGTGTCAAACTGTGAATCTCTGAAACTCATCGCCCTGTTTCAAACTGTGAAACTCCTGGCTCTCATCTCCCAGTGTCAAACAGTGAAACACCCTGCTCTCATCTCTCTGTGTCAAACTGTGAACCTCCTACTCTCATCTGCCTGTATCAAACTGTGAAACTCCCACTTTCATCTCCCTGTCTCAAACTGTGAAATTCCGACTCTCTTCTACCTGTGTCAAACTGTGAATCTCTCACTCTCATCTTCTGTGTCAAACTGTGAAACTCCCACACTAATCTCCCTCGCCAAACTGTGAATCTGCCCCTCTCATCTCTCTGTGTCAAACTGTGTTACTCCCACTCTCGTCTTCCTCTGCCAAACTGTGAAAATCCCAGCTGAGATCTCCCTGTGTCAACCTGTGGAACTCGCACTCTCAGGTCTCTCTGTCAAACTGTGAAACTCCCACTCTCATCTCCATTTCAAACTGTGAAACTCCCACTCTCATCTCCCTGTGTCAATCTGTGAAACTCCTTGTTCTCAGCTCACTGTGTCAAACTGTGAATCTCCCGGCTCCCATCACCCTGTGTTAACCTGAAACTCACGGCTCCCAAGCCCCTGTGTCTAACTGTGAATCTCCCACTCTCATCTCCCTGTGTCAAACTGTGAAACTGCTGGCTCCCATCTCCCTGTGTCGAACTGTGAAACTCCTACTCTCATCTCCTGTGTCAAACTGTCTCTCATCTCCCTGTGTCAATCTGTGAAACTCCCACTCTCATCTCTGTCTCAAACTGTGATACTCCCGGCTCTCCTCTCCCTGTGCCAAACTTTCAATCTCCCACCCTCATCTCCCTGTCTCAAACTGTTAAACTCCCACTCTAATTTCCAAGTGTCAAACTGTGGAATTTCAACTCTCAACTCCTTGTGTCAACCTGTGGAACTCGCATTCCCAGCTCACTGTGTCAAACTGTGAAACTCCCACTCTCATCTCCCTGTGTCAATCTGTGAAACTCCTGGTTTTCATATCCCTGTGCCAACATGTGAAACTCACGGTTCTCATCTCCCTGTGTCAAACTGTGAAACTCCCACTCTCATCTATCTTCGTCAAACTGTGAAACACAGACACTCATCGCCTGTGTCAAACTGTGAACTCCTGGCTCTCAACACCCTGTGTCATACTATGAAACTTCCAGCTCTTATCTCATTGTGTCAAACTTTGAAACTCCGGCTGTCATTTCCCTGTGTCAATCTGTTAAATTCCCACTCTCAATTCCCTGTGTCAAACTGTGGAAGTACCGCTCTCATCTCAATGTGTCAAACTGTGAAACTCCCGGCTCTCATATTCCTGTGTCAAACTGTGAAGCCCTCGGCTCACATCTCCCTTTGTTAAACGGTGAAATTCCCAGTCTCGTCTCCCTGTGTCAAACTGGTAAAATCCCATTCTCATCTCCCTGGGTCAGACTGTGAAAATCCCGGCTATAAAGCTCCGGTGTCCAACTGTGAAACTCTCACTCTCATCTCGCTGTGCCAAACTGTGAATCTGCCACTCTCATCTCCCTGTGTCAATCTGTGAAACTCCTTGTTCTCATCTCCCTGTGTCATACTATGAAAATCCTGGCTCTCAAGGCCCTCTGTCAAACTGTGAAACTCCCTCTCTTATCTCAATGTGTCAAACAGTGAAACTCCCACTCTCATCAACCTGGGTTAAACTGTGAAACTCCCACTCTCATCTCCCTGCGTCAAACTGTGAAAATCCCGGCTGTCATCTCCGTGTCAAACTGTGAAACTCCCGGCTCTCAACAACCTGTGTCAAACTGTGAACCTCCCACTCTCATTTCCCTTCGTCAAACTGAAAAAAACCCCGGCTGTTATCTCCCTGCGTCAAACTGTGAAAATACCAGCTGTCATCTCCCTGTGTGAAACTGTGAAACTCTCACTCTCATCTCCCTGTGTCAAACTGTGAACCTCCCGCTCTCATCTCCCTGTGTCAAACTGTAAATCTCCCGGCTCTCGTATGCCTGTGCCAAACTGTGAATCTCCCACTCTGATCTCCCTGTGTCTACCTGTGAATCTCCCACTCTCATCTCCCTCTGTCAAACTGTGAACCTCCCACTCTCATCTCCCTGTGTCAAACTGTGATACTGCCACTCTCCTCTCCCTCTGTCAAACTGTGAAACTCAGACTCTCATCATCCTCTGTCAAACTGTGAAGCTCTCGGCTCGCATGTACCTGTGTCAACCTGTGAAATTCCAGGCTCCAGTCTACCTGTGTCAAACAGGGCAACTCCCACTCTCATCTCCCTGTGTCAAACTGTGAAAGTCGAACTCTCATCTCCCTGTGTCTAACTGTGAAACTCGCACTCTCATCTCCATGTGTCAAACTGTGAAACTCCCTGCTCTCCAACTTCCTGTGACAAACTGTGAATCTCCTACGCTCATCTCCCTGTGTCAAACTGTGAAACTCAGACACTCATCGCCTGTGTCACACTGTGAACACCCGGCTCTCAACAACTGGTGTCAAACTGTGAAACTCCCACTCTCATCTCCCTGTGTCAAACTGTGAAATTCCCACTCTCACCTCCCTGTGTCAAACTGTGGAACACAGACTCTCATCTCCCTTTGTCAAACTGTAAAATTCCCGGCTGTCATCTCCTTGTGTCAAACTGAGAAACTCCTACTCTCTTCTGCCTCTGTCAACTTGTGAAACTTTGATTCTCATCTCCCTGTTTCAAACAGTGAAACTCCCTGCTCTCATCTCTCTGTGTCAAACTTTGAAAATCCCACTCTCATCTTCCTGTGTCAAACTCTGAAACTCCTCTCTCAACCCCCTTTGTCAAACTATGAAACTTCCACTCTCATCTCCCTGTATCAAACTGTGAAACTCCCACTCTCATCTCCCTTCGTCAAACTGTGAAAATCCCGGCTACCATCTCCCTGTGTCAAACTGTGAAACTCCCGGCTCTCATATACCTGTGTGAAAATGTGAATCTACCACTCTCATCTCCCTGTGTCAATCTGTGAAACACCCAATCTCATCTTCCTTTGTCAAACTGTGAAACTCCCGGATCTCATCTCCATGTGTTAAACTGTGAAACACCCAGCTGTGATCTCCCTGTCAGACAATCACCGC
Source organism: Cetorhinus maximus (assembly GCF_964194155.1). Classification (NCBI taxonomy): domain Eukaryota; kingdom Metazoa; phylum Chordata; class Chondrichthyes; order Lamniformes; family Cetorhinidae; genus Cetorhinus; species Cetorhinus maximus. The sequence continues at coordinate 27,412,011 of NC_135882.1, read as the reverse complement.
CCTGTGTCAAACTGTGAAACACCCCGCTCCTGGCTGACATATTCCTGTGTCGAACTGTGAAAATCCCGGCTGTCATCTCCCGGTGTCAAACTGTGAAACCCCTGGCTGTCATACACCTGTGTCAAACTGTGAAACACCCCGCTCCTGGCTGACATATTCCTGTGTCAAACTGTGAAAAACCCGGCTGTCATCTCCCTGTGTCAAACTGTGAAAGTCAGAGACTCACCGCCCTGTGTCAAACTGTGAAACACCCCGCTCTCACCTCCCTCTGTCAAACTGTGAAACTCCCACTCTCATCTCCCTGTGTCAAATTGTGAAACAGACACTCATCGCCTGTGTCAAACTGTGAACTCCTGGCTCTCATCTCCCTGCATCAAACTGTGAAAATACTAGCTGTCATCTCCCTGTGGCAAACCGTGAAACTCTCACTCTCATCTCCCTGTGTCAAACTGTGAAACTCCCGGTTCTCATCTCCCTGTGTCAAACTGTGAAACTCCCGCCTCTCAAGTCCCTGTGTCAAACTGTGAAACTCCCGTCACTCATCTCCCTGTGTCAAACTGTGAAACTCCCCCTCTCATCTCAACGTGTCAAACTGTGAAACTCCCGGCTCTCATCTCCCTATGTCAAACTGTGAATCTCCCACTCTTATCTCCCTGTGTCAAACTGTGAAACTCTTACTCTCATCTCTTCCCTGTGTCAAACTGTGAAAATCCCAGCTCTCAATTACCTGTGTCAAACTGTGGAACTCCCATTCTCATCTCCCTATGTCAAACTGTGAAACTCCCACTCTCATCTCCCTGTGTCAAACTTTGAAACTCCCACTCTCATCTCCCTGTGTCAAACTTTGAAACTCCCACTCTCATCTCCTTGTGTCAAACTGTGAAACTCCATTCTCTCATCACCCTGTCTCAATTTGTGAATCTCGCACTCTCATCTCCCGCTGTCAAACTGTGGAATTTGCTCTCTCATCTTCCTCGATCAAGCTGTGAAACTCCCACTCATCTTCCTGTGTCAAACTGTGAAACTCCCACTCTCATCTCCCTGTGTTAAACGGTGAAACTCCCAACTCTCATCTCCCTGTGTCAAATTGTGAACCTCGTACTCTCATCTCCCTGTGTCAAACTGGAAAACACCCTCTCTCATCTCCCTGTGTCAAACTGTGACCTCCCGTCTCTCATCTCCCTGTGTTGAACTGTGAAATTCCTACGCTCACCTCCCTGTGTTGAATTGTGAAACTCCCAATCTCATCTCCCTGTGTCAAACTGTGAAACTCCCGCCTCTCAAGTCCCTGTGTCAAACTGTGAAACTCCCGTCACTCATCTCCCTGTGTCAAACTGTGAAACTCCCCCTCTCATCTCAACGTGTCAAACTGTGAAACTCCCGGCTCTCATCTCCCTATGTCAAACTGTGAATCTCCCACTCTTATCTCCCTGTGTCAAACTGTGAAACTCTTACTCTCATCTCTTCCCTGTGTCAAACTGTGAAAATCCCAGCTCTCAATTACCTGTGTCAAACTGTGGAACTCCCATTCTCATCTCCCTATGTCAAACTGTGAAACTCCCACTCTCATCTCCCTGTGTCAAACTTTGAAACTCCCACTCTCATCTCCCTGTGTCAAACTTTGAAACTCCCACTCTCATCTCCTTGTGTCAAACTGTGAAACTCCATTCTCTCATCACCCTGTCTCAATTTGTGAATCTCGCACTCTCATCTCCCGCTGTCAAACTGTGGAATTTGCTCTCTCATCTTCCTCGATCAAGCTGTGAAACTCCCACTCATCTTCCTGTGTCAAACTGTGAAACTCCCACTCTCATCTCCCTGTGTTAAACGGTGAAACTCCCAACTCTCATCTCCCTGTGTCAAATTGTGAACCTCGTACTCTCATCTCCCTGTGTCAAACTGGGAAACACCCTCTCTCATCTCCCTGTGTCAAACTGTGACCTCCCGTCTCTCATCTCCCTGTGTTGAACTGTGAAATTCCTACTCTCATCTCCCTGTGTTGAATTGTGAAACTCCCAATCTCATCTCCCTGTGTTAAATTGTGAAACTACCGGCTCTCATCTCCCCCTGTCAAACTGTGAAACTCCCAATCTAATCTCCCTGTGTCAACCTGTCAAACTAAGACTCTCAACCCCCTGTGTCAAATTGTGAAACTCCGGGATCTCATCTCCCTGTGTCCAACTGTGAAACTCCCACTCTCATCTCCCTCTGCAATACGTGAAACTCCAGGCTGTCATCTTCCTGTGTCAATACATGAAATTCCCGGCTCACATATACCTGTGACAAAGTAAAACTCTCGGCAATCATCTCCGTGTCGAACTCTGAAACTCCCTGCTCTCATCTCCCTGTGTCAAACTGTGACCCTCCCACTCTCATCTCCCTTTGTTCAAACTGTGAAACTCCCGGCTCTCATCGCCCTGCGTTAAACTGTGAAACGCCCGGCTCTCATGTCTGTGTGTCAATCTGTGAAACTCCCGTCTCTCTTCTCACTGTGTCAAACTGTAACACTCCCGGCTCACATCTCCACGTGTCAAACTGTGAAACTCCCACTCTCATCTCCCTGTGTCAACCTGGGAAACCCCCGAACCTCATCTCCCTGCGTCAAACTCAGAAACTCCCTGCTCGCATCTCCCTGTGCCAAACTGTGAAACTTGCATTCTCATCTCCCTGTGTCAATCTGTGAAACTCCTTGTTCTCATCTCGCAGTGTCAAAGTGTGAATCTCCCGGCTCCCATCGCCCTGTGTCAAACTGTGGAAGTCCCGGCTCTCATCTCCTTGTGTCAAACTGTGAAAATCCCGGCTCTGATCTCCCAGTGTCAAACTGTGAAACTCCCAGCTCTAATCTCCTTATGTCAATATGTGAAACTCAGACTCTCATCTCCCTGTGTCAAACTGTGAAAATCCGGCTCTCATCCCCGTGTGTTAAACTGTGAAACTCGCAGTCACATCTCCCTTTGTCAAACTGTGAAACTCCCGGCTCTCATCTCCATGTGTCACGTTGTGAAACTCCGGCTCTCATCTCCCTGTGTCAAACGGTGAAATTTCCGGCTCTTGTCTAACTGTGTCAAACTTTGAATCTCGCACCCTTATTTCCCTGCGTCAAACTGTGAAACTCACACTCTCATCTCCCTGTTTCAAACTGTGGACCTCCCCCCCTCATCTCCCTATGTCAACCATTTAAAGTCAGACTCTCATCTCCATGTGTCATGTTGTGAAACTCTCGGCTCTCATCTCCCTGTGTCAAACTGTGAAACTCCCGGCTCTCATCTCCCTGTGTCAAACGGTGAAACCCCCAGCTCTCATCTCCCTGTGTCAAAATGGGAAAATTCCACTCTCAACTACCTGTGTCAAACTGTGAACTTCCCACTCTCATTTCCCTTTATCAGTCTGTGAATCTCAGGCACCCATTTCCCTGTGTCAAACTATGAATCTCCCGCCTCTCATCTCCCTGTGTCAAACTGTGAAACACCCGGCTCTCATCTCCCTGTGTCAAACTGTGGCACTCCCACTCTCATCTCGCTGTGTCAAACTGTGAATCACCCGGCTCTCATCTCCCCCTGTCAAACTGTGAAACTCACACTCTCACCTCCCTGTGTCAAACTGGGAAACACCCACTCTCATCCCTTGTGTCAAAATGTGAAACTACCGACTTCCATCTCCCTGTGTCAAACTGTGAAACTACCGACTTCCATCTCCCTGTGTCAAAACGTGAAATTCCGGGCTCACATCTCCCTGTGTCAAACTGGGAAAATCCCACTCTCATCTCACTGTGTCACTCTGTGAAAATACCGGCTCTCACCTCCCTGTGTCAAACTGTGAAACTCCCGCTCTCATCTCCTTGTGTCAAACTGGGAAATACCCACTCACATCTCCCTGTGTCAAACTGTGAATCACACGGATCTCATCTCCCTGTGTCAAACTGTGAAATTCCCACACTCAACTCACTGAGTCAAACTGTGAATATCCCACTCTCATCTCCTTCTGTCAAACTGTGAAACTCAGACTGTGAAACTCATCTCCCTGTGTCAAAATGTGGAATTCCGGGCTCACATCTCCCTCTGTCAAACTGCGAATATCACGGCTCTCATCTCCCTGTGTCAAACAGTGAAACTCAAACTCTCACCACCCTGTGTCAAACTGTGAACCTCCCACTCTCATCTCCCTTTGTCAAACTGTGAAACTCCCACTCTCGTCTCCCTGTGTCATACTGTGAAGCTACCGGCTCTCATCATCCTGTGTTAAACTGTGAAACTCCCACTCTTTCATCCCTGTGTCAAACTGTGAACAGACCACTCTCATCTGCCTGTGACAAACTGCGAAACTGCCACTCTCATCTCCCTGTGTCAAACTGTGAGAATCCTGGCTCTCATCTCGCTGTGGTCAAACTGTGAAACTCCCGGCTTTCATCTCCCTGTTCGAACTGTGAAACCCCTGGATCTCATCTCCCTATGTCAGACTGTGAAACTCGCACTCTCATCACCCTGTGTCAAACTATGGAACTCCCAGCCTCATCGCCCGGTGTTAATCTGTGGAATTCCCACTCTCATCTCCCTGTGTCAAACTGTGGAACTTGCACTCTCATTTCCCTGTGTCAAACGGTGGAACTCCCACGCTCATCTCCCTCTGTCAAACTGTGAAAATCCCGGCTCTCAATTACCTGTGTCAAACTGTGGAACTCCCGGCTCTCATCTCCTTGTGTCAAACTGTGAAAATCCGGCTCTCATCTCCCTCTGTCAAACTGTGAAACCCGCAGTCACATCTCCCTGTGTCAAACTGTGAACCACCCACTCTCATCTCCCAGTGTCAAACTGTGAAACTCCCAGCTCTGATCTCCTTATGTCAATATGTGAAACTCAGACTCTCATCTCCCTGTGTCAAACTGTGAAACTCCTGGCTCCCATCTCCGTGTGTTAAACTGTGAAACTCCCAGCTCTAAACTCCCTCTGTCAAACTGTGAAATTCCCGGCTCTTATCTAACTGTGTCAAACTTTGAATCTCGCACTCTCATCTCCCTGTTTCAAACTGTGGACCTCCCCCTCTCATCTCCCTATGTCAACCAGTTAAATTCAGACTCTCATCTCCATGTGTCACGTTGTGAAACTCCCGGCTCTCATCTCCCTCTGTCAATCTGTGAACATGCCACTCTCATCTCCCTGTGTCAAACTGTGAAAATCCCAGCTCTTATCTAACTGTGTCAAACTTTGAATCTCGCACCCTTATTTCCCTGCGTCAAACTGTGAAACTCACACTCTCATCTCCCTGTTTCAAACTGTGGACCTCCCCCTCTCATCTCCCTATGTCAACCGTTTAAATTCAGACGCTCATCTCCATGTGTCAAATTGTGAAACTCCCGCCTCTCATCTCCCTGTGTCAAACTATGAAACTCCGGCTCTCATCTCCCTGTGTCAAACGGTGAAATTTCCGGCTCTTGTCTAACTGTATCAAACTTTGAAACTCGCACCCTTATTTCCCTGCGTCAAACTGTGAAACTCACACTCTCATCTCCCTGTTTCAAACTGTGGACCTCCCAGCTCTCATCTCCCTGTGACAAACTGTGAAATTCCCACTCATCTCCCTGTGTCAAAATGGGAAAATTCCACTCCCAACTACCTGAGTCAAACTGTGAAACTCCGACTCTCATCTCCCTGTGTCAAACGGTGAAACTCCCAGCTCTCATCTCCCTGTGACAAACTGTGAAATTCCCACTCATCTCCCTGTGTCAAAATGGGAAAATTCCACTCCCAACTACCTGAGTCAAACTGTGAACTTCCCACTCTCATTTCCCTTTATCAGTCTGTGAATCTCAGGCACCCATTTCCCTGTGTCAAACTATGAATCTCCCACCTCTCATCTCCCTGTGTCAAACTGGGGAAATCCCACTCTCATCTCACTGTGTCAATCTGTGAAAATCCAGGCTCTCACCTCCCTGTGTCAAACTGTGAAACTCCCGCTCTCATCTCCCTGTGTCAAACTGGGAAATACCCACTCACATCTCCCTGTGTCAAACTGTGAATCTCACGGATCTCATCTCCCTGTGTCAAACTGTGAAATTCCCACACTCAACACACTGAGTCACACTGGGAATATCCCAATCTCATCTCCCTATGAAAAACTGTGAAACTCCCACTCTCATCTCCTTCTGTCAAACTGTGAAACTCAGACTCTCATCTCCCTGTGTCAAAATGTGAAATTCCGGGCTCACATCTTCCTCTGTCAAACTGTGAATATCACGGCTCTCATCTCCCTGTGTCAAACAGTGAAACTCAAACTCTCACCACCCTGTGTCAAACTGTGAACCTCCCACTCTCATCTCCCTTTGTCAAACTGTGAAACTCCCACTCTCATCTCCCTGTGTCATATTGTGAAGCTACCGGCTCTCATCATCCTGTGTTAAACTGTGAAACTCCCACTCTTTCACCCCTGTGTCAAACTGTGAACAGACCACTCTCATCTGCCTGTGACAAACTGCGAAACTGCCACTCTCATCTCCCTGTGTCAAACTGTGAGAATCCTGGCTCTCATCTCGCTGTGGTCAAACTGTGAAACTCCCGGCTTTCATCTCCCTGTTCGAACTGTGAAACCCCTGGATCTCATCTCCCTATGTCAGACTGTGAAACTCCCACTCTCATCACCCTGTGTCAAACTGTGGAACTCCCAGCCTCATCGCCCGGTGTTAATCTGTGGAATTCCCACTCTCATCTCCCTGTGTCAAACTGTGGAACTTGCACTCTCATTTCCCTGTGTCAAACGGTGGAACTCCCACGCTCATCTCCCTCTGTCAAACTGTGAAAATCCCGGCTCTCAATTACCTGTGTCAAACTGTGGAACTCCCGGCTCTCATCTCCTTGTGTCAAACTGTGAAAATCCGGCTCTCATCTCCCTCTGTCAAACTGTGAAACCCGCAGTCACATCTCCCTGTGTCAAACTGTGAACCACCCACTCTCATCTCCCAGTGTCAAACTGTGAAACTCCCAGCTCTGATCTCCTTATGTCAATATGTGAAACTCAGACTCTCATCTCCCTGTGTCAAACTGTGAAACTCCTGGCTCCCATCTCCGTGTGTTAAACTGTGAAACTCCCAGCTCTAAACTCCCTCTGTCAAACTGTGAAATTCCCGGCTCTTATCTAACTGTGTCAAACTTTGAATCTCGCACTCTCATCTCCCTGTTTCAAACTGTGGAACTCCTGGCTCTCATCTCCCTGTGTTAAACTGTGAAACCCCCGGATCTCATCTCCGTGTGTCAAACTATGAACCTACCACTCCCATCTCCAGGTGTCAAACTGTGAAACTCCCACTCACATCTCCCTTTGTCAAACTGGGAAACACACATTCTCATTTCCCTGTGTGAAACTGTGAAACTCCGGGCTCACAGCTCCTTATGTCAATATGTGAAACTCAGACTCTCATCCCCCTGTGTCAAACTGTGAAAATCACGGCTCTCATCTCCCTGTGTCAAACTGTGAAACTTGCAGTCACATCTCCCTGTGTCACACTGTTAAACTCCACTCTCACCTCCCTGTGTCAAACTGTGAACCTTCCACTCTCATAACCCTGTGTGAAACTGGGAAACTACCGGCTCTCATCTCCCTGTGAATCTCTCACTCTCATCTCCCTGTAGCACAGTTTGGAATTCCGACTCTCATCTCCCTGAGTCAAAAATTGAATCGTGCACTCTCATCTCCCTATGTCAAACTGTGAAAATCCCGGCTCTCATCTCCCTGTGTCAAACCGTGAAACTCCCACTCTCATCTCCCTGTGACATACTGTGAAGCTCCCAGCTCTCAGCTCACTGTGTCAATCTGTGAAACTCCTGGCTCTCATCTCCCTGTGAAAAACTGTGAAACTATCGGATTTCATCTTCCTGTGTCAAAGTGAAACTCGCAATCTCATCTCTCTGTGGCAAAATGTGAAGCTCCCACTCTCACCTCGCTTTCTCAAACTGTGAAACTACCACTCTCATCTCCCTATGTCAAACTGTGCAACTCCCAATCTCACATCCCTGTGTCAACCTGAGGCACTCCCTCTCTCATCCCCCTGTGTCAAACTGTGAACCTCCCACTCTCATCTCCCTGTGTCAAACTGTGAATCTCCGGGCTCACAGCTCCCTGTGTCAAACTGTGAAACTCCTACTCTCATCTCCCTGTGTCATAATGTGGTGCTCCCGGCTCTCATCTCCCTGTGTCAAAATGTAAAGCTCCCACTCTCATCTCCCAGTGTCAAACTGTGAACCTCCAACTCTCATCTCCCTTTGTCAAACTGGGAAACATCCACTCTCATCTCCCTGTGTCATACTGTGAAACTCCCACTCTCATCTCCCGGTGTCAAACTTTGAAACTCCCGACTCTCATCTCCCTGTGTCAATCTGTGAAACTCCCAGCTCTCATCTCCCTGTGTCACACTGTTAAACTCCACTCTCACCTCCCTGTGTCAAACTGTGAACCTCCCACCCTCATCTCTCTGTGTCAAACTGGGAAACATCCACTCTCATCTCCTTGCGTCATACTGTGAAAATCCCACTCTCATGTCCCGGTGTCAATCTTTGAATCTCCCAGCCCTCATCTCCCTTTGTCACACTGTTAAAATCCACTCTCATCTCCCGGTGTCAAACTGTGAACCTACCACTCTCATCTCCCTACGTCAAACTTTGAAACTCCCGGCTCTCATCTCCCTGTGTCAAACTGTGAAACTACCACTCTAATCTCCCTGTGTCAAACTGTGAAACTCCTTGCTCTCATCTCCCTGTGTCAAACTGTGATACTCACGGCTCTCATCTCCCTGTGTCAAAATGTGAAAATCCTGGCTCTCACCTGCCTGTGTCAAACTGTGCAACTCCCAATCTCATGTCCCTGTGTCAAACTGTGAAACTCCCACTCTCATCTCCCTGTGTCAAACAGTCAACCTCCCACTCTCATCTCTCTGTGTCAAACTGGGAAACACCCACTCTCCTCTCCCTGTGTCAAACTGTGAATCTCCCACTCTCATCTCCCTGTGTCAAACTGTGAAACTCCCACTCTCATCTCCCTCTGTTATACTGTGAAGCTCCCGGCTCTCATCTCACTGTGTCAAACTGTGAACCTCCCACACTCATCTCCCTGTGTCAAACAGGGAAACACCCACTCTCATCTCCCTTTGTAAAACTGTGAAACTCACAATCTCATCTACCTGTGTCAAACTTTGAAACTCCCGCTCTCATCTCCCTGTGTCAAACTGTGAAAATCCCGGCTCTCAATTACCTGTGTCAAACTGTGATACTCCTGGATCTCATCTCCCTGTGTCTTACTGTGAAATTCACGGCTCTCATCTCACTGTGTGAATCTGTGAAAATCCAGGCTCTCATCTCCCTCTGTCAAACTGTGAAACTCCCGGCTCTCTTCTCCCTGTGTCAAACTGTGAAACTCCCAGCTCTCAACTACCTGTGTCAAACTGAGGCACTCCCACTCTCATCTCCCTCTGTCAAACTGTGAATCTCCCACTCTTATCTCCCTGTGTCAAACTGTGAATCACCCGGCTCTCATCTCCCTGTGTCAAACTGGGAAACACCCGACTATCATCTCCCTGTGTCAAAATGTGAAATTCCGGGCTCACATCACCCTCTGTCAAACTGTGAAACTCACGGCTCTCATCTCCCTGTGTCGAAATGTGAAACTCCCGACTTTCATCTCCCTGTGTCAAAATGTGAAATTCCGGGCTCACATCTCCCTGTGTCAAACTGCGAAAGTCACGGCTCTCATCTCCCTGCGTCAAACTGTGAAACTCCAATTCTCACCTCCCTGTGTCAAACTGTGAACCTCCCACACTCATCTCCCTTTGTCAAACTGGGAATCACACACTCTCAGCACCCTGTGTCGAACTGTGAACAGACCACTCTCATCTGCCTGTGACAAACAGCGAAACTCACACTCTCATCTCCCTGTGTCAACCTGTGAGAATCCTGGTTCTCATCTCGCTGTGGTCAAACTGTGAAACTCCCGGATCTCATCTCCCTGTTCCAACTGTGAAACTCCTGGCTCTCACCTCCCTATGTCAAACTATGAAACTGCCTGCTCTCATCTCACTGTGTCAAACTGTACAACTCCCACTCTCATCTCCCTGTGTCAAATTGGGAAACACCCACTCTCATCTCCCTGTGTCAAACTGTGGAAATCCCAGTCTCATCTCCCTGTGTTAATCTGTGGAATTCCCACTCTCATCTCCCTGTGTCAAACTGTGGAACTTGCACTCTCATCTCCGTGTCAAACTGTGAAAATCCTGGCTCTCATCTCCTTGTCAAACTTTGAAACTCGCAGTCACATCACCCTGTGTCAAACTGTGAACTTTCCACCTCATCTCCCTTTGTTAAGGTGTGAAACTCCCTCTCTCATCTCCCCCTGTCAAACTGTGAAAATCCCGGCTCTCATCTCCCTGTGTCAAACTTTGATACTCTTGGATCTCATCTCCCTGTGTCAATCTGTGAAACTCCAGGCTCTCATCACCCCGCGTCAAACTGTGAAACTCCTGGCTCTCATCTCCCTGTGTTAATCTGTGAATCTCACACTCTCATCTCCCTGTGTCAAACTGGGAAACTCCCGACTTTCATCTACCTGTGTCAAACCTTGCACCTCCCACTCTCATCTCCCTTTGTCAAAATGGGAAACACACACTCTTACATCCCTGTGTCAAACTGTGAACCTCCACCTCTCATCTCCCTGTATCAAACTGGGAAACTCCGGGCTCACAGCTCCCTGTGTTAAACAGTGAAACTCCCGGCTCTCATCTCCCTGTGTCAATCTGTGAAGCTACCGGCTCTCATCTTCCTGTGTCAAACTGTGAAACTCCCAATCTTTCCTCCCTGCGTCAAACTGTGAACAGACCACTCTCAACTGCTTGTGACAAACTGCGAACTCCCAGTCTCATCTCCCTGTGTCAAACTGTGACAATCCTGGCTCTCATCTCGCTGTGGTCAAACTGTGAAACTCTCGGCTCTCATTTCCCTGTTCCAACTGTGAAACCCCTGGCTCTCATCTCCCTATGTCAAAATATGAAACTCCCTGCTCTCATCTCGCTGTGTCAAACAGTGAAACTCCCACTCTCATCACCCTGTCTCAAACTGGAAAACACCCACTCTCATCTCCCAATGTCAAACTGTGAAACACACACTCTCATCTCCCTGTGTCAAACTGTGGAACTCCTGGCTCTCATCTCCCTGTGTTAATCTGTGAATCTCACACTCTCATCTCCCTGTGTCATCTGTGAAACTCCCACTCTCATCTCCATGTGTTAAACTGTGAAACCCCCGGATCTCATCTCCGTGTGTCAAACTATGAACCTACCACTCCCATCTCCAGGTGTCAAACTGTGAAACTCCCACTCACATCTCCCTTTGTCAAACTGGGAAACACACATTCTCATTTCCCTGTGTGAAACTGTGAAACTCCGGGCTCACAGCTCCTTATGTCAATATGTGAAACTCAGACTCTCATCCCCCTGTGTCAAACTGTGAAAATCACGGCTCTCATCTCCCTGTGTCAAACTGTGAAACTTGCAGTCACATCTCCCTGTGTCACACTGTTAAACTCCACTCTCACCTCCCTGTGTCAAACTGTGAACCTTCCACTCTCATAACCCTGTGTGAAACTGGGAAACTACCGGCTCTCATCTCCCTGTGAATCTCTCACTCTCATCTCCCTGTAGCACAGTTTGGAATTCCGACTCTCATCTCCCTGAGTCAAAAATTGAATCGTGCACTCTCATCTCCCTATGTCAAACTGTGAAAATCCCGGCTCTCATCTCCCTGTGTCAAACCGTGAAACTCCCACTCTCATCTCCCTGTGACATACTGTGAAGCTCCCAGCTCTCAGCTCACTGTGTCAATCTGTGAAACTCCTGGCTCTCATCTCCCTGTGAAAAACTGTGAAACTATCGGATTTCATCTTCCTGTGTCAAAGTGAAACTCGCAATCTCATCTCTCTGTGGCAAAATGTGAAGCTCCCACTCTCACCTCGCTTTCTCAAACTGTGAAACTACCACTCTCATCTCCCTATGTCAAACTGTGCAACTCCCAATCTCACATCCCTGTGTCAACCTGAGGCACTCCCTCTCTCATCCCCCTGTGTCAAACTGTGAACCTCCCACTCTCATCTCCCTGTGTCAAACTGTGAATCTCCGGGCTCACAGCTCCCTGTGTCAAACTGTGAAACTCCTACTCTCATCTCCCTGTGTCATAATGTGGTGCTCCCGGCTCTCATCTCCCTGTGTCAAAATGTAAAGCTCCCACTCTCATCTCCCAGTGTCAAACTGTGAACCTCCAACTCTCATCTCCCTTTGTCAAACTGGGAAACATCCACTCTCATCTCCCTGTGTCATACTGTGAAACTCCCACTCTCATCTCCCGGTGTCAAACTTTGAAACTCCCGACTCTCATCTCCCTGTGTCAATCTGTGAAACTCCCAGCTCTCATCTCCCTGTGTCACACTGTTAAACTCCACTCTCACCTCCCTGTGTCAAACTGTGAACCTCCCACCCTCATCTCTCTGTGTCAAACTGGGAAACATCCACTCTCATCTCCTTGCGTCATACTGTGAAAATCCCACTCTCATGTCCCGGTGTCAATCTTTGAATCTCCCAGCCCTCATCTCCCTTTGTCACACTGTTAAAATCCACTCTCATCTCCCGGTGTCAAACTGTGAACCTACCACTCTCATCTCCCTACGTCAAACTTTGAAACTCCCGGCTCTCATCTCCCTGTGTCAAACTGTGAAACTACCACTCTAATCTCCCTGTGTCAAACTGTGAAACTCCTTGCTCTCATCTCCCTGTGTCAAACTGTGATACTCACGGCTCTCATCTCCCTGTGTCAAAATGTGAAAATCCTGGCTCTCACCTGCCTGTGTCAAACTGTGCAACTCCCAATCTCATGTCCCTGTGTCAAACTGTGAAACTCCCACTCTCATCTCCCTGTGTCAAACAGTCAACCTCCCACTCTCATCTCTCTGTGTCAAACTGGGAAACACCCACTCTCCTCTCCCTGTGTCAAACTGTGAATCTCCCACTCGCATCTCCCTCTGTTATACTGTGAAGCTCCCGGCTCTCATCTCACTGTGTCAAACTGTACAACTCCCACTCTCATCTCCCTGTGTCAAATTGGGAAACACCCACTCTCATCTCCCTGTGTCAAACTGTGGAAATCCCAGTCTCATCTCCCTGTGTTAATCTGTGGAATTCCCACTCTCATCTCCCTGTGTCAAACTGTGGAACTTGCACTCTCATCTCCGTGTCAAACTGTGAAAATCCTGGCTCTCATCTCCTTGTCAAACTTTGAAACTCGCAGTCACATCACCCTGTGTCAAACTGTGAACTTTCCACCTCATCTCCCTTTGTTAAGGTGTGAAACTCCCTCTCTCATCTCCCCCTGTCAAACTGTGAAAATCCCGGCTCTCATCTCCCTGTGTCAAACTTTGATACTCTTGGATCTCATCTCCCTGTGTCAATCTGTGAAACTCCAGGCTCTCATCACCCCGCGTCAAACTGTGAAACTCCTGGCTCTCATCTCCCTGTGTTAATCTGTGAATCTCACACTCTCATCTCCCTGTGTCAAACTGGGAAACTCCCGACTTTCATCTACCTGTGTCAAACCTTGCACCTCCCACTCTCATCTCCCTTTGTCAAAATGGGAAACACACACTCTTACATCCCTGTGTCAAACTGTGAACCTCCACCTCTCATCTCCCTGTATCAAACTGGGAAACTCCGGGCTCACAGCTCCCTGTGTTAAACAGTGAAACTCCCGGCTCTCATCTCCCTGTGTCAATCTGTGAAGCTACCGGCTCTCATCTTCCTGTGTCAAACTGTGAAACTCCCAATCTTTCCTCCCTGCGTCAAACTGTGAACAGACCACTCTCAACTGCTTGTGACAAACTGCGAACTCCCAGTCTCATCTCCCTGTGTCAAACTGTGACAATCCTGGCTCTCATCTCGCTGTGGTCAAACTGTGAAACTCTCGGCTCTCATTTCCCTGTTCCAACTGTGAAACCCCTGGCTCTCATCTCCCTATGTCAAAATATGAAACTCCCTGCTCTCATCTCGCTGTGTCAAACAGTGAAACTCCCACTCTCATCACCCTGTCTCAAACTGGAAAACACCCACTCTCATCTCCCAATGTCAAACTGTGAAACACACACTCTCATCTCCCTGTGTCAAACTGTGGAACTCCTGGCTCTCATCTCCCTGTGTTAATCTGTGAATCTCACACTCTCATCTCCCTGTGTCATCTGTGAAACTCCCACTCTCATCTCCATGTGTTAAACTGTGAAACCCCCGGATCTCATCTCCGTGTGTCAAACTATGAACCTACCACTCCCATCTCCAGGTGTCAAACTGTGAAACTCCCACTCACATCTCCCTTTGTCAAACTGGGAAACACACATTCTCATTTCCCTGTGTGAAACTGTGAAACTCCGGGCTCACAGCTCCTTATGTCAATATGTGAAACTCAGACTCTCATCCCCCTGTGTCAAACTGTGAAAATCACGGCTCTCATCTCCCTGTGTCAAACTGTGAAACTTGCAGTCACATCTCCCTGTGTCACACTGTTAAACTCCACTCTCACCTCCCTGTGTCAAACTGTGAACCTTCCACTCTCATAACCCTGTGTGAAACTGGGAAACTACCGGCTCTCATCTCCCTGTGAATCTCTCACTCTCATCTCCCTGTAGCACAGTTTGGAATTCCGACTCTCATCTCCCTGAGTCAAAAATTGAATCGTGCACTCTCATCTCCCTATGTCAAACTGTGAAAATCCCGGCTCTCATCTCCCTGTGTCAAACCGTGAAACTCCCACTCTCATCTCCCTGTGACATACTGTGAAGCTCCCAGCTCTCAGCTCACTGTGTCAATCTGTGAAACTCCTGGCTCTCATCTCCCTGTGAAAAACTGTGAAACTATCGGATTTCATCTTCCTGTGTCAAAGTGAAACTCGCAATCTCATCTCTCTGTGGCAAAATGTGAAGCTCCCACTCTCACCTCGCTTTCTCAAACTGTGAAACTACCACTCTCATCTCCCTATGTCAAACTGTGCAACTCCCAATCTCACATCCCTGTGTCAACCTGAGGCACTCCCTCTCTCATCCCCCTGTGTCAAACTGTGAACCTCCCACTCTCATCTCCCTGTGTCAAACTGTGAATCTCCGGGCTCACAGCTCCCTGTGTCAAACTGTGAAACTCCTACTCTCATCTCCCTGTGTCATAATGTGGTGCTCCCGGCTCTCATCTCCCTGTGTCAAAATGTAAAGCTCCCACTCTCATCTCCCAGTGTCAAACTGTGAACCTCCAACTCTCATCTCCCTTTGTCAAACTGGGAAACATCCACTCTCATCTCCCTGTGTCATACTGTGAAACTCCCACTCTCATCTCCCGGTGTCAAACTTTGAAACTCCCGACTCTCATCTCCCTGTGTCAATCTGTGAAACTCCCAGCTCTCATCTCCCTGTGTCACACTGTTAAACTCCACTCTCACCTCCCTGTGTCAAACTGTGAACCTCCCACCCTCATCTCTCTGTGTCAAACTGGGAAACATCCACTCTCATCTCCTTGCGTCATACTGTGAAAATCCCACTCTCATGTCCCGGTGTCAATCTTTGAATCTCCCAGCCCTCATCTCCCTTTGTCACACTGTTAAAATCCACTCTCATCTCCCGGTGTCAAACTGTGAACCTACCACTCTCATCTCCCTACGTCAAACTTTGAAACTCCCGGCTCTCATCTCCCTGTGTCAAACTGTGAAACTACCACTCTAATCTCCCTGTGTCAAACTGTGAAACTCCTTGCTCTCATCTCCCTGTGTCAAACTGTGATACTCACGGCTCTCATCTCCCTGTGTCAAAATGTGAAAATCCTGGCTCTCACCTGCCTGTGTCAAACTGTGCAACTCCCAATCTCATGTCCCTGTGTCAAACTGTGAAACTCCCACTCTCATCTCCCTGTGTCAAACAGTCAACCTCCCACTCTCATCTCTCTGTGTCAAACTGGGAAACACCCACTCTCCTCTCCCTGTGTCAAACTGTGAATCTCCCACTCGCATCTCCCTCTGTTATACTGTGAAGCTCCCGGCTCTCATCTCACTGTGTCAAACTGTGAACCTCCCACACTCATCTCCCTGTGTCAAACAGGGAAACACCCACTCTCATCTCCCTTTGTAAAACTGTGAAACTCACAATCTCATCTACCTGTGTCAAACTTTGAAACTCCCGCTCTCATCTCCCTGTGTCAAACTGTGAAAATCCCGGCTCTCAATTACCTGTGTCAAACTGTGATACTCCTGGATCTCATCTCCCTGTGTCTTACTGTGAAATTCACGGCTCTCATCTCACTGTGTGAATCTGTGAAAATCCAGGCTCTCATCTCCCTCTGTCAAACTGTGAAACTCCCGGCTCTCTTCTCCCTGTGTCAAACTGTGAAACTCCCAGCTCTCAACTACCTGTGTCAAACTGAGGCACTCCCACTCTCATCTCCCTCTGTCAAACTGTGAATCTCCCACTCTTATCTCCCTGTGTCAAACTGTGAATCACCCGGCTCTCATCTCCCTGTGTCAAACTGGGAAACACCCGACTATCATCTCCCTGTGTCAAAATGTGAAATTCCGGGCTCACATCACCCTCTGTCAAACTGTGAAACTCACGGCTCTCATCTCCCTGTGTCGAAATGTGAAACTCCCGACTTTCATCTCCCTGTGTCAAAATGTGAAATTCCGGGCTCACATCTCCCTGTGTCAAACTGCGAAAGTCACGGCTCTCATCTCCCTGCGTCAAACTGTGAAACTCCAATTCTCACCTCCCTGTGTCAAACTGTGAACCTCCCACACTCATCTCCCTTTGTCAAACTGGGAATCACACACTCTCAGCACCCTGTGTCGAACTGTGAACAGACCACTCTCATCTGCCTGTGACAAACAGCGAAACTCACACTCTCATCTCCCTGTGTCAACCTGTGAGAATCCTGGTTCTCATCTCGCTGTGGTCAAACTGTGAAACTCCCGGATCTCATCTCCCTGTTCCAACTGTGAAACTCCTGGCTCTCACCTCCCTATGTCAAACTATGAAACTGCCTGCTCTCATCTCACTGTGTCAAACTGTACAACTCCCACTCTCATCTCCCTGTGTCAAATTGGGAAACACCCACTCTCATCTCCCTGTGTCAAACTGTGGAAATCCCAGTCTCATCTCCCTGTGTTAATCTGTGGAATTCCCACTCTCATCTCCCTGTGTCAAACTGTGGAACTTGCACTCTCATCTCCGTGTCAAACTGTGAAAATCCTGGCTCTCATCTCCTTGTCAAACTTTGAAACTCGCAGTCACATCACCCTGTGTCAAACTGTGAACTTTCCACCTCATCTCCCTTTGTTAAGGTGTGAAACTCCCTCTCTCATCTCCCCCTGTCAAACTGTGAAAATCCCGGCTCTCATCTCCCTGTGTCAAACTTTGATACTCTTGGATCTCATCTCCCTATGTCAATCTGTGAAACTCCAGGCTCTCATCACCCCGCGTCAAACTGTGAAACTCCTGGCTCTCATCTCCCTGTGTTAATCTGTGAATCTCACACTCTCATCTCCCTGTGTCAAACTGGGAAACTCCCGACTTTCATCTACCTGTGTCAAACCTTGCACCTCCCACTCTCATCTCCCTTTGTCAAAATGGGAAACACACACTCTTACATCCCTGTGTCAAACTGTGAACCTCCACCTCTCATCTCCCTGTATCAAACTGGGAAACTCCGGGCTCACAGCTCCCTGTGTTAAACAGTGAAACTCCCGGCTCTCATCTCCCTGTGTCAATCTGTGAAGCTACCGGCTCTCATCTTCCTGTGTCAAACTGTGAAACTCCCAATCTTTCCTCCCTGCGTCAAACTGTGAACAGACCACTCTCAACTGCTTGTGACAAACTGCGAACTCCCAGTCTCATCTCCCTGTGTCAAACTGTGACAATCCTGGCTCTCATCTCGCTGTGGTCAAACTGTGAAACTCTCGGCTCTCATTTCCCTGTTCCAACTGTGAAACCCCTGGCTCTCATCTCCCTATGTCAAAATATGAAACTCCCTGCTCTCATCTCGCTGTGTCAAACAGTGAAACTCCCACTCTCATCACCCTGTCTCAAACTGGAAAACACCCACTCTCATCTCCCAATGTCAAACTGTGAAACACACACTCTCATCTCCCTGTGTCAAACTGTGGAACTTGCACTCTCATCTCCCTGTGTCAAACTGTGATTCTCCTGACTCTCATCTCCCTGTGTCAAAATGTGAAGCTCTCACTCTCATCTCCCTGTGTCAAACTGTGAAAATCCCGGCTCTCAACTCGCTGTTTCAAACTGAAGCACTCCCACTCTCATCTCCCTGTGTCAAACAGGGAAACACCCACTCTCATCTCCCTTTGTAAAACTGTGAATCTCACAATCTCATCAACCTGTGTAAAACTGTGAAACTCCCGCTCTCATCTCCCTCTGTCAAACTGTGAAACTCAGATTCTCATCTCCCTGTGTCAACCTGTGAGAATCCTGGCTCTCATCTCGCTGTGGTCAAACTGTGAAACTCCCGGATCTCATCTCCCTGTTCCAACTGTGAAACTCCCGCTCTCATCTCCCTATGTCAAACTATGAAACTGCCTGCTCTTATCTCACTGTGTCAAACTGTGCAACTCCCACTCTCATTTCCCTGTGTCAAATTGGGAAACAGCAACTCTCCTCTCCCTATGTCAAACTGTGGAAATCCCAGTCTCATCTCCCTGTGTTAATCTGTGGAATTCCCACTCTCATCTCCGTGTCAAACTGTGAACCTCTCAATCTCATCTCCCTGTGTCAAACTGTGAAACTCACAGCTCTCATCTCCGTGTCAAACTGTGAAACTCGCAGTCACATCTCCCTGTGTCAAACTGTGAACTTTCCACTCTCTGCTCCCTTTGTCAAGGTGTGAAACTCCCTCTCTCATTTCCCCCTGTCAAACTGTGAAAATCCCGGCTCTCATCTCCCTGTGTCAAACTTTGATACTCTTGGATCTCATCTCCCTGTGTCAATCTGTGAAACTCCAGGCTCTCACCACGCCGCGTCAAACTGTGAAACTCCTGGCTCTCATCTCCCTGTGTTAATCTGTGAATCTCACACTCTCATCTCCCTGTGTCAAACAGGGAAACACGCACTCTCATCACCCTGTGTCAAAGTGTGAAGCTCCCGACTTTCATCTACCTGTGTCAAACTGCGAAACTCCAACTCTCACTTTCCCGTGTCAAACTGTGCACCTCCCACTCTCATCTCCCTTTGCCAAAATGGGAAACACACACTCTTACATCCCTGTGTCAAACTGTGAACCTTCACCTCTCATCTCCCTGTGTCAAACTGTGAAACTCCGGGCTCACAGCTCCCTGTGTTAAACAGTGAAACTCCCGGCTCTCATCGCCCTGTGTCAAACTGTGAAGCAACCGGCACTCATCTTCCTGTGTCAAACTGTGAAACTCCCAATCTTTCGTCCCTGCGTCAAACTGTGAAGAGACCACTCTCACCTGCTTGTGACAAACTGAGAAACTCCCACTCTCATCTCCCTGTGTCAAACTGTGACAATCCTGGCTCACATCTCGCTGTGGTCAAACTGTGAAACTCTCGGCTCTCATTTCCCTGTTCCAACTGTGAAACCCCTGGCTCTCATCTCCCTATGACAAAATGTGGAACTCCCTGCTCTCATCTCACTGTGTCAAACAGTGAAACTCCCACTCTCATCACCCTGTCTCAAACTGGAAAACACCCACTCTCATCTCCCTGTGTCAAACTGTGAAACACGCACTCTCATCTCCCTGTGTCAAACTGTGGAACTTGCACTCTCATCTCCCTGTGTCAAACTGTGATTCTCCTGACTCTCATCTCCCTGTGTCAAAATGTGAAGCTCTCACTCTCATCTCCCTGTGTCAAACTGTGAAAATCCCGGCTCTCAACTCGCTGTGTCAAACTGAGGCACTCCCACTCTCATCTCCCTGTGTCAAACAGTGAAAATCCTGCCTCCCCATCGCCCAGTGTAAAACTGTGAACCTCCAACTCTCATCTCCCTTTGTCAAACCGTGAAACTCCCACTCTCATCTCCCGGAGTCAAACTTTGAAACTCCCGGCTCTCGTCTCCCTGTGTCAAACTGTGAACCTCCCACTCTCATCTCCCTGTGTCAAGGTGTGAAACTCCCGATCTCATCTCCCTCTGTCAAACTGTGAAAATCCCGGCTCTCATCTCCCTGTGTCAAACTGTGAAACACGCACTCTACTCTCCCTGTGTCAAACTGTGGAACTTGCACTCTCATCTCCCTGTGTCAAACTGTGATACACCTTTACTCTCATCTCCCTATGTCAAACTGTGAAACTACCGGATCTCATCTTCCTGTGTCAAACTGTGAAACTCCCAATCTTTCGTCCCTGTGTCAAACAGTGAACAAACCACTCTCATCTGCCTGTGACAAACTGTGAAACTCCCACTCTCATCTCCCTGTATCGAACTGTGAAAATCCCGGCTCTCATCTCGCTGTGTCAAACTGAGGCACTCCCACTCTCATCTCCCTGTGTCAAACTGTGAATCACCTGGCTCTCATCTCCCTGTGTCAAACAGTGAAACTCCCAGCTCTCATCTCCATATGTCAAGCAGTCAAATTCAGACTCTCATCTCCATGTGTCACGTTGTGAAATTCCCGGCTCTCATCTCCCTGTGTCAAAATGTGAAAGTCCCTGCTCTCATCACCCTTTGTAAAACTGTGAAACTCACAATCTCATCTACCTGTGTCAAACTGTGGAACACCCACTGTCCTTTCCCTGTGTCAAACTGTGATACTCCTGGATCTCATCTCCCTGTGTCTTACTGTGAAATTCACGGCTCTCATCTCACTGTGTCAAACTGAGAAACTCCCGGTTCTCATCTCCCTGTGTCAAACTGAGGCACTCCCACTCTCATCTCCCTGTGTCAAACTGTGACAATCCTAGCTCTCATCTCGCTGTAGTCAAACTGTGAAACTCGCGGCTCTCATTTCCCTGTTCCAACTGTGAAACCCCTGGCTCTCATCTCACTGTGTCCAACTGAGGCACTCCCACTCTCATCTCCCTGTATCAATCTGTGAATGTCCCACTCTCATCTCCCTGTATCAAACTGTGAAAATCCCGGCTCTCAACTACCTGTGTCAAACTGAGGCACTCCCACTCTCATCTCCCTGTGTCAAACTGTGAAACTCCCACTCTCATCTCCCTACGTCAAACTGTGAAACTCCCGGCTCTCATTTCCCTGTGTCAAACTGTGAAGCTCCCGGCTCTCATCTCCCTGTGTCAAACAGTGAAAATCCTGCCTCCCCATCGCCCAGTGTAAAACTGTGAACCTCCAACTCTCATCTCCCTTTGGCAAACTGTGAAACTCCCACTCTCATCTCCCGGAGTCAAACTTTGAAATTCCCGGCTCTCGTCTCCCTGTGTCAAACTGTGAACCTCCCACTCTCATCTCCCTGTGTCAAGGTGTGAAACTCCCTCTCTCATCTCCCTCTGTCAAACTGTGAAAATCCCGGCTCTCAATTGCCTGTGTCAAACTGTGGAACTCCCGATCTCATCTCCCTCTGTCAAACTGTGAAAATCCCGGCTCTCATCTCCCTGTGTCAAACTGTGATACACATTTACTCTCATCTCCCTGTGTCAAACTGTGAAACTACCGGATCTCATCTTCCTGTGTCAAACTGTGAAACTCCAAATCTTTCGTCCCTGTGTCAAACAGTGAACAAACCACACTCATCTGCCTGTGACAAACTGTGAAACTCCCACTCAAATCTCCCTGTATCAAACTGTGAAAATTCCGGCTCTCATCTCGCTGTGTCAAACTGAGGCACTCCCACTCTCATCTGCCTGTGTCAACCTGCGAATCACCTGGCTCTCATCTCCCTGTGTCAAACAGTGAAATTCCCAGCTCTCATCTGCATATGTCAAGCAGCCAAATTCAGACTCTCATCTCCATGTGTCACGTTGTGAAATTCCCGGCTCTCATCTCCCTGTGTCAAAATGTGAATGTCCCTGCTCTCATCTCACTGTGTAAAACTGTGAACCTCCCACACTCATCTCCCTGTGTCAAACAGGGAAACACCCACTCTCATCTCCCTTTGTAAAACTGTGAAACTCACAATCTCATCTACCTGTGTCAAACTGTGAAACTCGCGCTCTCATCTCCCTATGTCAAACTGTGAAAATCCCGGCTCTCAATTACCTTTGTCAAACTGTGGAACACCCACTGTCATTTCCCTTTGTCAAACTGTGATACAACTGGATCTCATCACCCTGTGTCTTACTGTGAAATTCACGGCTCTCATCTCACTGTGTGAATCTGTGAAAATCCAGGCTCTCATCTCCCTCTGTCAAACTGTGAAACTCCCGGTTCTCATCTCCCTGTGTCAAACTGTGAAACTCCCAGCTCTCAACTACCTGTGTCAAACTGAGGCACTCCCACTCTCATCTCCCTGTGTCAAACTGTGAATCTCCCACTCTTATCTCCCTGTGTCAAACTGTGAATCACCCGGCTCTCATCTCCCTGTGTCAAACTGGGAAACACCCGACTCTCATCTCCCTGTGTCAAAATGTGAAATTCTGGGCTCACATCACCCTCTGTCAAACATTTTAAATTCACCACTCTCATCTCCCTGTGTCGAAATGTGAAACTCCCGACTTTCATCTCCCTGTGTCAAAATGTGAAATTCCGGGCTCACATCTCCCTGTGTCAAACTGCTAATCTCACGGCTCTCATATCCCTGTGTCAAACTGTGAAACTCCAATTCTCACCTCCCTGTGTCAAACTGTGAACCTCCCACATTCATCTCCCTTTGTCAAACTGGGAAACACACACTTTCAGCTCCCTGTGTCAAACTGGGAAACGCCCAGTCTCATCTCCCTGCCTCAAACAGTGAAACTCCCGGCTCTCATCGCCCTGTGTCAAAGTGTGAAAATCATGACTCTTATCTCCCTGTGATAAACTGTGAAACTCCCGGCTCTCATCTCCCTGTGTCAAACTGTGACACGCCCAGCTAACATCACCCTGTGTCAAACTATTAACCTCCCACTCTCACCTCCCTGTTTCAAATTGGGAAACACCCAATCTCATCTTGTATCAAACTGTGAAACTCCCTCTCTCATATCCTTATGTCAATATGTGAAACTCAGACTCTCATCTCCCTGTGTAAAACTGTGAACCTCCAACTCTAATATCCCTTTGTCAAACTGGGAAACATTCACTCTCAACTCCCTGTGTCATACTGTGAAACTCCCACTCTCATCTCCCGGTGTCAAACTTTGAAACTCCCGGCTCTCATCTCCCTGTGTCAAACTGTTAATCTCCCGGCTCTCATCTCCCTGTGTCACACTGTTAAACTCCACTCTCACCTCACTGTGTCAAACTGTGAACCTACCACTCTCATCTCCCTATGTCAAACTGGGAAACACCCACTCTCATTTCCCTGTGTCAAACTTGGAAACACCCACTCTCATTTCCTTGTGAAAAACTGTCAAACTCCGGGCTCACAGCTCCTTATGTCAATATGTGAAACTTAGACTCTCATCCCCCTGTGTCAAACTGTGAAAATCACGGCTCTCATCTCCCTGTGTCAAACAGTGAAACTCCCAGTCTCATCTCCCTGCGTCAAACTGTGAAACTCGCAGTCACATCTCCTTGTGTCAAACTGTGAGCCTCCCACTCTCATCTCCCTGTGTCAACCTGGGAAACTCCCACTCTCATCTCCGTGTCAAACTGGGAAACTCCCACTCTCATCTCGGTGTCAAACTGTGAAACTCCCTGTCTCATCTCCCTGTGTTTGAAACAGAGTGTTTGAAACAGAGTGTGAAACTCAGACTCTCATATCCCTGTGTCAAACTGTGAATCTCTCACTCTCATCTCCTTGTAGCACAGTGTGGAATTCCGACTCGCATCTCCCTGAGTCAAACATTGAAACGTGCACTCTCATCTCCCTCTGTCAATCTGTGGAAATCGCCTTCTCATCTCCCTGAGTCCTCTGTGAAACTCCCACTCTCATGTCCCTTTGTCAAACTGGGAAACATCCACTCTCATCTCCGTGTGATACTGTGAAACTCCCACTCTCATCTCCCGGTGTTAAATTTTGAAACTCCCGGCTCTCATATCCCTGTGTCAAACTGTGGAACGCGAACTCTCATCTCCCTGTGTCAATCTGTGAATCTCCCGGCTCTCATCTCCCTGTGTCACACTGTTAAACTCCACTCTCACCTCCCTGTGTCAAACTGTAAACCTCTCACTCTCATCTCTCTGTGTCAAACTGGGAAACTCCGGGCTCACAGCTCCCTGTGTCAAACTGTGAAACTCCCGTCTCTCATCTCACTGTGTCAAACTGTGAAACTCCCACTCTCATCTCCCTGTGTAAAACTGGGAAACACCCACTCTCATCTCCCTGTTCCAAACTTTGGGACTCCCACTCTCATCTCCCTGTGTTAATCTGCAGAATTCCCACTCTCATCTCCCTGTGTCTAATTGTGAAACACGGACTCTCATCTCCCTGTGTCAAAATGTGGAACTTGCACTCTCACCTCCCTGTGTCAAACTGTGAACCTCTCACTCTCATCTCTCTGTGTCAAACTGGGAAACTCCGGGCTCACAGCTCCCTGAGTCAAACTGTGAAACTCCCGGCACTCATCTACCTGTGTCAAACTGTGCGACTCCCAATCTCACATCCCTGTGTCAAACTATGAACAGACCACTCTCATCTGCCTGTGACAAACTGCAAAACTCCCACTCTCATCTCCTTGTGTCAAACTGCGAAAATCCTGGCTCTCATCTCGCTGTGGTCTAACTGTGAAACCCCCGGCTCTCATCGCCCTGTTCAAACTGTGAAATTCCTGGCTCTCATCTCCCTATGTCAAACTATGAAATTCCCTGCTCTCATCTCACTGTGTCAAACTGTGAAACTCTCACTCTCATCTCCCTGTGTCAAACTGGGAAACACCCACTCTCATCTCTCTGTTTCAAACTTTGGGACTCCCACTCTCATCTCCCTGTGTTAATCTGTGGAATTCCCAATCTCATCTCCCTGTGTCAAACTGTGAAACACGCACTCTCATCTCCCTGTGTCAAAATGTGAGACTCCCACTCTCATCTCCCTGTGTCAACCTGGGAAACGCCCACTCTCATCTCCGTGTCAAACTGGGAAACTCCCACTCTCATCTCGGTGTCAAACTGTGAAACTCCCTGTCTCATCTCCCTGTGTTTGAAACAGAGTGTTTGAAACAGAGTGTGAAACTCAGACTCTCATATCCCTGTGTCAAACTGTGAAACTCTCACTCTCATCTCCCTGTGTCAAACTGGGAAACACCCACTCTCATCTCTCTGTTTCAAACTTTGGGACTCCCACTCTCATCTCCCTGTGTTAATCTGTGGAATTCCCAATCTCATCTCCCTGTGTCAAACTGTGAAACACGCACTCTCATCTCCCTGTGTCAAAATGTGAGACTCCCACTCTCATCTCCCTGTGTCAACCTGGGAAACGCCCACTCTCATCTCCGTGTCAAACTGGGAAACTCCCACTCTCATCTCGGTGTCAAACTGTGAAACTCCCTGTCTCATCTCCCTGTGTTTGAAACAGAGTGTTTGAAACAGAGTGTGAAACTCAGACTCTCATATCCCTGTGTCAAACTGTGAATCTCTCACTCTCATCTCCTTGTAGCACAGTGTGGAATTCCGACTCGCATCTCCCTGAGTCAAACATTGAAACGTGCACTCTCATCTCCCTCTGTCAATCTGTGGAAATCGCCTTCTCATCTCCCTGAGTCCTCTGTGAAACTCCCACTCTCATGTCCCTTTGTCAAACTGGGAAACATCCACTCTCATCTCCGTGTGATACTGTGAAACTCCCACTCTCATCTCCCGGTGTTAAATTTTGAAACTCCCGGCTCTCATATCCCTGTGTCAAACTGTGGAACGCGAACTCTCATCTCCCTGTGTCAATCTGTGAATCTCCCGGCTCTCATCTCCCTGTGTCACACTGTTAAACTCCACTCTCACCTCCCTCTGTCAAATTGTAAACCTCTCACTCTCATCTCTCTGTGTCAAACTGGGAAACTCCGGGCTCACAGCTCCCTGTGTCAAACTGTGAAACTCCCGTCTCTCATCTCACTGTGTCAAACTGTGAAACTCCCACTCTCATCTCCCTGTGTAAAACTGGGAAACACCCACTCTCATCTCCCTGTTCCAAACTTTGGGACTCCCACTCTCATCTCCCTGTGTTAATCTGCAGAATTCCCACTCTCATCTCCCTGTGTCTAATTGTGAAACACGGACTCTCATCTCCCTGTGTCAAAATGTGGAACTTGCACTCTCACCTCCCTGTGTCAAACTGTGAACCTCTCACTCTCATCTCTCTATGTCAAACTGGGAAACTCCGGGCTCACAGCTCCCTGAGTCAAACTGTGAAACTCCCGGCACTCATCTACCTGTGTCAAACTGTGCGACTCCCAATCTCACATCCCTGTGTCAAACTATGAACAGACCACTCTCATCTGCCTGTGACAAACTGCAAAACTCCCACTCTCATCTCCTTGTGTCAAACTGCGAAAATCCTGGCTCTCATCTCGCTGTGGTCTAACTGTGAAACCCCCGGCTCTCATCGCCCTGTTCAAACTGTGAAATTCCTGGCTCTCATCTCCCTATGTCAAACTATGAAATTCCCTGCTCTCATCTCACTGTGTCAAACTGTGAAACTCTCACTCTCATCTCCCTGTGTCAAACTGGGAAACACCCACTCTCATCTCTCTGTTTCAAACTTTGGGACTCCCACTCTCATCTCCCTGTGTTAATCTGTGGAATTCCCAATCTCATCTCCCTGTGTCAAACTGTGAAACACGCACTCTCATCTCCCTGTGTCAAAATGTGAGACTCCCACTCTCATCTCCCTGTGTCAACCTGGGAAACGCCCACTCTCATCTCCGTGTCAAACTGGGAAACTCCCACTCTCATCTCGGTGTCAAACTGTGAAACTCCCTGTCTCATCTCCCTGTGTTTGAAACAGAGTGTTTGAAACAGAGTGTGAAACTCAGACTCTCATATCCCTGTGTCAAACTGTGAATCTCTCACTCTCATCTCCTTGTAGCACAGTGTGGAATTCCGACTCGCATCTCCCTGAGTCAAACATTGAAACGTGCACTCTCATCTCCCTCTGTCAATCTGTGGAAATCGCCTTCTCATCTCCCTGAGTCCTCTGTGAAACTCCCACTCTCATGTCCCTTTGTCAAACTGGGAAACATCCACTCTCATCTCCGTGTGATACTGTGAAACTCCCACTCTCATCTCCCGGTGTTAAATTTTGAAACTCCCGGCTCTCATATCCCTGTGTCAAACTGTGGAACGCGAACTCTCATCTCCCTGTGTCAATCTGTGAATCTCCCGGCTCTCATCTCCCTGTGTCACACTGTTAAACTCCACTCTCACCTCCCTGTGTCAAACTGTAAACCTCTCACTCTCATCTCTCTGTGTCAAACTGGGAAACTCCGGGCTCACAGCTCCCTGTGTCAAACTGTGAAACTCCCGTCTCTCATCTCACTGTGTCAAACTGTGAAACTCCCACTCTCATCTCCCTGTGTAAAACTGGGAAACACCCACTCTCATCTCCCTGTTCCAAACTTTGGGACTCCCACTCTCATCTCCCTGTGTTAATCTGCAGAATTCCCACTCTCATCTCCCTGTGTCTAATTGTGAAACACGGACTCTCATCTCCCTGTGTCAAAATGTGGAACTTGCACTCTCACCTCCCTGTGTCAAATTGTGAACCTCTCACTCTCATCTCTCTGTGTCAAACTGGGAAACTCCGGGCTCACAGCTCCCTGAGTCAAACTGTGAAACTCCCGGCACTCATCTACCTGTGTCAAACTGTGCGACTCCCAATCTCACATCCCTGTGTCAAACTATGAACAGACCACTCTCATCTGCCTGTGACAAACTGCAAAACTCCCACTCTCATCTCCTTGTGTCAAACTGCGAAAATCCTGGCTCTCATCTCGCTGTGGTCTAACTGTGAAACCCCCGGCTCTCATCGCCCTGTTCAAACTGTGAAATTCCTGGCTCTCATCTCCCTATGTCAAACTATGAAATTCCCTGCTCTCATCTCACTGTGTCAAACTGTGAAACTCTCACTCTCATCTCCCTGTGTCAAACTGGGAAACACCCACTCTCATCTCTCTGTTTCAAACTTTGGGACTCCCACTCTCATCTCCCTGTGTTAATCTGTGGAATTCCCAATCTCATCTCCCTGTGTCAAACTGTGAAACACGCACTCTCATCTCCCTGTGTCAAAATGTGAGACTCCCACTCTCATCTCCCTGTGTCAAACTGTGAATCTCACGACTCTCATCTCCCTGTGTCAATCTGTGAAACTCCCGGCTCTCAACTACCCATGTCAAACTGTGAAACTCCCACTCTCAGCTCCCTATGTCAATATGTGAATCTAAGATTGTCATCTCCCTGTGTCAAACTGTGAAAATCCCGCCGATCATCTCCCTGTGTCAAACTGTGAAACTCACGGGTCTCATCTCCCTGTATCAAACTGTGGAACTCCCACTCCCATCTCCCTGTATCAAACTCAGAAACTCCCTGCTCGCATCCCCTTCTGTCAAACTGTGAAACTCGCACTCTCATCTCCCTTTGTCCATCTGTAAAACTCGCAATCTCATCTCCCTGTGTCAAAATGTGAAGCACCCACTCTCATCTCCCTTTGTCAAACTGTGAAAGCCCCAATCTCATCTCACTGTGTCAAACTTTGAATCTCCCACTCTCATCTCCTTATGTCAATATGTGAAATCAGACTCTCATCTCACTGTGTCAAACTGAGTAACATCCACT
This sequence comes from Cetorhinus maximus, assembly GCF_964194155.1. NCBI lineage: Eukaryota > Metazoa > Chordata > Chondrichthyes > Lamniformes > Cetorhinidae > Cetorhinus > Cetorhinus maximus. The sequence continues at coordinate 27,383,147 of NC_135882.1, read as the reverse complement.
CTCATCTCCCTGTGTCATACTGTGAAACTCCCACTCTCATCTCCCGGTGTCAAAGTGTGAAATTCCCGGCTCTCATCTCCCTGTGTCAAAAGGAGAAATTCCCTCTCTCATCTCCCTGTGTCAAACAGTGAAAATCCCACTCCACTCTCCCTGTGTCAAACTGGGAAACACACGCTCTCATCTCCCTGTGTCAAAATGTGAAACTCCCGACTCTCATCTCCCCGTATCAAAAAGTGAAACTCCGGGCTGACATCTCCCTGTGTCAAACTGTGAAACTCCCACTCTCATCTCCCTGCGTCAAACTGTGAAACTCCCCCTCTGCTGGCATCTCCCTGTGTCAAACTGTAAAACTCCCAGTCCCATCTCCATGTCTCAAACTGTGAAAATCCCGGCTCTCATCTCCCTGTGTCAAACTTTGAAACTCCCACTCTCATATCCTTATGACAATTTGTGAAACACAGACTCTCATCTCCCTGTGTCAAACGGTGATAAACCTGGCTCTCATCTCCCAGTGGCAAACTGTGAACCTCCACCTCTCGTCTCCCTTTGTCAAACTTGGAAACATCGACTCTCATCTCCCTGTGTCACACTGTTAAACTTCACTCTCACCTCACTGTGTCAAACTGTGAACTTCCCACTCTCATCTCCCTGCATCAAACTGGGAAACACCCACTCTCATCTCCCTGTGTCACACTGTTAAACTTCACTCTCACCTCCCTGTGTCAAACTGTGAACTTCCCACTCTCATCTCCCTGTGTCAAACTGGGAAACACCCACTCTCATCTCCCTGTTTCAAACTGTGAAACCGCCGGCTTTCATCTCCCTGTATCAAACTGTGAAACTTCTGGTTCTCACCTGCCTATGTCAAACTGTGCAACTCCCATCTCACGTCCCTGTGTCACATTGTGATCATACCACTCTCATCTGCCTGAGTGAAACTGGGAAACAGCCAATCACAGCTCCCTGTATCAAACTGTGGAACTCTCACTCTCATGTCCATGTGTCAAACTGTGAAACACCCGACTCTCATCTCCCTGCGTCAAGCTGAGAAACTCCCTGCTCGCATCTCCCTGTGTCAAACTGTGAAGGTAACACTCTCATCTTCCTGTGTCAAACTTTGAAACTGCCGGATCTCATCTCCTTGGGTCAAACTGTGAAACTCCCTTCTCTCATCACCCTGTCTCAAATTGTGAATCTCTCACTCTCATCTCCCGCTGTCGAACTGTGGAATTTCCTCTCTCAACTTCCTCTGTCAAGCTTTGAAACTCCCACTCTAATCTCCCTGTGTCAATCTGTGGAACTCGCACTCTCATCGCCTTGAGTCAAACTGTGAAACTCCCACCCTCATCTCCCTGTGTCAAACTGTGAAACTCCCACTCTCATCTCCCTGTTTCAAACTGTGAAACCCCCGGCTCTCATCTCCCTGTGCCAAACTGTGAAACTCCCGGCTCTCATCTCCCTGTGTCAAGCTTTGAAAAGTCCGGCTCTCATCTGCCTGTGTCAACCTGTGAATATCCCACTCTCATCTCCCTGTGTCAAACTGTGAACCTTCCAGCTCTCATCTCCCTGTGTCAAACTCTGAAACTTCCACTCTCATCTGCCTGTGTAAACAGTGAAAATCCTAGCTCTCATCTCGCTGTCGTCAAACTGTGAAAATCCCGGCTCTCATCTTCCTGTGTCAAACTGTGAACATTCCACTCTCATCTGCCTGTGTGAAACTGGGAAACTCCCGCTCTCATCTCCCTTTGTCAAACTGTGGCACTCGCACTCTCATCGCCCTGTGTCAAACTGTGGAAGTCGCACTCTCATCTCCCTGTGTCAAAGAGTGAATCTCCCACTCTCATATCCCTGTGGCAAATTGTGATACTCCTGGCTCTCATCTCCCAGTGTCAAACTGTGAACCTGCAAGTCTCATCTCCCTGTGTCAAACTGTGAATATCCCACCCTCATCTCCCTGTGTCAAACTGTGAATATCCTGGATCTCATCTCCCAGTGTCAAACTTTGAACCTCCAACTCTCATCTCCCTGTTTCAAACTGTGAAACTCCAGGCTCTCATCCTCCTGCTGTCAAACTGTGGAATTTCCTCCCTCATCTTCCTCTGTCAAGCTGTGAAACTCCCACGCTCATCTTCCTGTGTCAAACTGTGAGACTCCCACTCTCATCTCCCTGTTTCAAACTGTGAAACTCCAGGCTCTCATCTCCCTGTGTCAAACTGTGAAATTCATGGTTCTCACCTGCCTGTGTCAATCTGTGCAACTCCCAATCTCACGTCCCTGTGTCAAATTGTGAACATACCACTCTCATCTGCCTGTGTGAAACTGGGAAACAGCCAATCACATCTCCCTGTATCAAACTGTGGAACTTTAACTCTCATGTCCCTGTGTCAAACTGTGGAACTCTCACTCTCATCTCCCTATGTCAAAGTGTGAATCTCCCACTCTCATCTCCTTGTGGCAAACTGTGATACTCTTGGCTCTCACCTCCCTGTGTCAACCTGTGAATATCCCACCCTCATCTCCCAGTGTCAAACTGTGAACCTCCAACTCCCATCTCCCTCTGTCAAACTGTGAAACTCCTGGCTATCATCTCCCTGTGTCAACCTGTAAATATCCCACTCTCATCTCCCTGTGTCAAACTGTAAATATCCCACTCTCATCTCCCTGTGTCAAACTGTGAAAATCCCGGCTCTCATCTCCCTGTGTCAAACTGGGAAACATCCACTCTCATCTCCCTGTGTCAAAATGTGAAACTCCGGGCTCACATCTACCTGTGTCAAACCGTGAACTTTCCAGCTCTCATTTGCCTCTGTCAAACTGTGAAAATCCTGGCTTTCATCTCGCTGTTGTCAAACTGTGAAAATCCCGGCTCTCATCTCCCTGTGTCAAACTGTGAAACTCCCGGCTCTCATTTCCAAGTGTCAAACTGTGAAACTCCTGGCTCTCACCTGCCTGTGTCAAACTGTGCGACTCCCAATTTCACGTCCCTGTGTCAAATTGTGAACATACCACTCTCATCTGCCTGTGTGAAACTGGGAAACAGCCAATCACATCTCACTGTATCAAACTGTGGAACTCTCACTCTCATCTCCCTGTGTCAAAGTGTGGAACTCGGACTCTCATCTCCCTGTGTCAAAGTGTGAATCTCCCACTCTCATATTCCTGTGGCAAACTGTGATACTCCTGGCTCTCATCTCCCTGTGTCAAACTGTGAAAATCCTGGCTCTCATCTCCCATTGTCAAACTGTGAACCTCCCACTCTCATCTCCCTTTGTCAAACTGGGAAACACCGACTCTCATCTCCCTGTGACAAACTGTGAAACTTCCGGCTCTCATCTCACTGTGACTGTGAAACTCCCGGCTATCATCTCCCTGTGTCAAACTGTGAAACTCCTGGCTCTCACCTGCCTGTGTCAAAATGTGCAACTCCCAATGTCACGTCCCTGTGTCCAATTGTGAACATACCACGCTCATCTGCCTGTGTGAAACTGGAAAACAGCCAATCACATTTCCCTGTATCGACCGATTGAACTTTCACTCTCATCTCCCTGTGTCAAACTGTGAAACTCCCACTCTCATCTCCCTGTGTCAAACTATGCAACACTCACTCTCATCTCCATGTGTCAAACTGTGAAACTCCCACTCTCATCCCCCTTTGTCAAACTGTGAAACTCCCACTCTCATCTCCCTGTGTCAAACTGTGAAGCTAACACTCTCATCGCCCTGTGTGAAACTTTGAAAATGCCGGCTCTCATCTCCTTGGGTCAAACTGTGAAACTCCCTTCTCTCATCCACCCTATCTCAAATTGTGAATCTTTCACTCTCATCTCCTGCTTTCAAACTGTGGAATTTCCTCTCTCATCTTCCTCTGTCAAGCTGTGAAACTCCCACGCTCATCTCCCTGTGTCAAACTGTGAGACTCCCACTCTCATCTCCCTGTGTCAAACTGTGAAATTCATGGCTCTCACCTGCCTGTGTCAAACTGTACAACTCCCAATCTCACGTCCCGGTGTCAAATTGTGAACATACCAGTCTCATCTGCCTGTGTGAAACTGGGAAACAGCCAATCACATCTCCCTGTATCAAACTGTGGAACTCCCACTCACATCTCCATGTGACAAACTGTGAAACCCCCGACCCTCATCCCCCTGTGTCAAACTCAGAAACTCCCTGCTCGCATCTCCCTGTATCAAACTGTGAAACTCACACTCTCATTTCCCTTTGTCAAACTGTGAAACTCGCAATCTCATCTCCCTGTGCCAAACTGTGAAACTCCCACTCTCATCTCCCTGTGTCAAACTTAGAAACTCCTACTCTCATCTCCTCATGTCAATATGTCATTATGTCATCTCCCTCTGTTAAATGTGAAACACCGTGCTCTCATCTTTCTGTGTCAATATGTGAAACTCCCGGCTTACATATCCCTCTGACAAACTAAAACTCTCGGCACTCATCTCCCTGTGTCAAACTCTGAAAATTCCTGCTCTTATCTCCCTGTGTAAAACTGTGACCTCCCGTCTCTCATCTCCCTGTGTCAAACTGTGAAACTCGCACTCTCATCTCCCTGTGTTGAACTGTGAAACTCAAACTCTCAACTGCCTGTGTCAAAACGTGAAACATTCAGTTCTCATCTCCCTGTGTCAAACTGTGAAACTCCCACTCTCATCTCCCTATGTCAACCTGTCAAAAACAGACTCTCATCTCCCTGTGTCAAATTGTGAAATTCCCGGCTCTCATTACCCCGTGTCAAACTGTGAAACTCTCAATCTCATCTCCCTTTGCCAAACTGTGGATCTCGCAGTCTCATCTCCCGGGGTCAAACTGAAAATCCCGGCTCTCATGTCTCTGTATCAACTAATGAATCCCCCACTCTCATTTCCCTGTGTCAAACTATGAAACCTCCGGCTCTCATCTCCCTGTGTCAAACTGTGAAACACCCACTCTCATGTCCCTGTGTCAAAGTGTTAACCTCCCACTCTAATCTCCCTATGTCAAACTGTGAACATCAGACTCTCATTTCCCTGTGTCAAACTGTGAAACACCCACTCTCATCTCCCTGTGCCAAGCTGTAAAATTCCCACCCTCATCTCCCTGTGTAAAACTGTGAAACTCAAACACTCATCTCACTGTGTCAAACTGTGAAATTCCCTGCTCTCACCTCCCTGTATAAAGCTGTGAAACTCCCATCTCATCTCCCTGTGCCAAACTGTGAAACTCCCAGCTCACATCTCCCTGTGTCAAACTGTGAAAATCCCAGCTCTCATCTCCCTGTGTCAAACTGTGAAATTCACGACTCTCATCTCCCTGTGTCAAACTGTGAAACCCCCGAATCTCATCTCCCTGTGTCAAACTGTGAAACTGCCTCTCTGATTTCCTTGTGTCAAACTGTGAAACTCCCACCCTCATGACACAAGGAGATGAGAGCCGGGAGGATACAGTTTGACAGAGGGAGATGAGTTTGGGAGTTTCACAGTTTGACACAGGGAGATGGGAGCCGGGGATTTCACAGTTTGACACGGGGAGATGAGAGTACGAGTTTCACAATTTGTTCCACTGGTTAGGGAAATTACTTTTCAAAATGTTGAGGAGCTAACTGAAGAGGGCCGACCATTCCTCGTACTGTTTCACTTGAAAGAGGACACCAGAAGCTTGGAGAAATTCCGACAAGAAACTGCATGACAGTTGTTCAGTGAGAAAGGTACAATAAACTTCCTGCATGCTGACTATGACAAGTTCCGTCAACCTATTCTGCACCAGAAGACACCAGCAGACTGCCCAGTCATCGCTACTGACAGTTTTCGGCATTTGTATGCCTTCAAAGACTTTAATAACTTATCATCTCATCTCCCTGTATCAAACTGTGAAACCCACTCTCATCTTCCTGTGTCAAACTGTGAAACTCCAGATCTCATCTCCCTGTGTCAAACTGTGAAACTCGAACTCTCATCTCCCTCTGTTAAATGTGAAACTCTGGGCTCTCATCTTCCTGTGTCAATCTGTGAAACTCCCCGCTCACATCTCCCTCTGATAAACTAAAACCCTCGGCAATCATCTCCCTAAGTCAAACTCTGAAACTCCCTACAGTGTAAGGAATGGTCGGCCCTCTTCAGTTAGCTCCTCACCATTTTGAAAAGTAATTTCCCTAACCAGTGGAACACATTGTGAAACTCTCACTCTCATCTCCCTGTGTCAAACTGTGTAACTCGCGGCTCTCATCTCCCTGTGTAATGAGGGTGGGAGTTTTACGGTTTGACACAGGGAGATGAGATTCGGTGGTTTCACAGTTTGACAAAGGGAGATAATTGCTGCGATTTTCACAGTATGACACAGGGTGATGAGAGTGGGATTTTCGCTGTTTGACTGAGGGAGATGAGAACCAGCAGATTCACAGGATGACACTGGGAGGTGAGAGTGCGAGTTTCACAGTTTGACACAGGAGGATGAGAGCAGGGAGTTTCACTTTGACTTAAGGAGATGACTGCAGAGGGTTTTATTTTATCATAGGGAGATGTGAGCGGGGAGTTTCACAGATTGACACAGGAAGATGAGGGCCCAGAGGTTCACATTTAACAGAAGGAGATGAGAGTGGGAGTTTCACAGTTTGATACAGGGAGATGAGATTCGGGGGTTTCACAGTTTGAAACAGGGAGATGAGAGTGGGAGTTTCGCTGTGTGACAGAGGGAAATGAGAACCGGGAGATTCACAGGATTGCACAGGGAGATGAGAGTGGGAGTTTCACAGTTTGACACAGCAGGATGAGAGCAGGGAGTTTCAGACATTGACTTAGGGAGATGTGAGCGTAGAGTTTAACAGATTGACACAGGGAGATGAGAGTGGGTGTTTCACAATTTGAAACAGGGAGATGAGAGTGTGAGTTTCACAGTTTGATACAGGGAGATAAGATGGTAAGTCTTTAAAGCCTTTGAAGACATACGTATGCCTAAAACTGTCAGTAGCGATGACTGGGCAGTCTGCTGGTGTCTTCTGTATATGCACAATAGGATCACGGAACTTGTCACAGACAGCATGCAGGACGTTTATTGAACCTTTCACACTGAACAACTTCTGTGCAGTTTCTTGTTTAAATTTCTCCAAGCTTGTGGTTTCCTCTTTCAGGTGAGACAGTATAACGAATGGTCCGCCCTCTTCAGTTAGCTCCTCACCATTTTGAAAAGTAATTTCCCTAACCAGTGGAACACATTGTGAAACTCTCACTCTCATCTCCCTGTGTCAAACTGTGAAACTCCCGGTCTCATCTCCCATTGTCAAACTGTGAAACCCGCGGTTCTCATCGCCCCGTGTCAAACTGTAAAATCCCCGGCTCTCATCTCCCTGTGTCATGAGGGTGGGAGTTTCACAGTTTGACACAGGGAGATGAGATTCGGGGGTTTCACTGTTGGACACAGGGAGATGAGAATGGGAGTTTCGCTGTGTGAAAGAGGGAGATGAGAACCAGGAGATTCACAGGATTGCACAGGGAGATGAGAGTGGGAGTTTCACAGTTTGACACAGGAGGATGAGAGCAGGGAGTTTCAGACATTGACTTAGGGAAATGAGTTACGAGGTTTTTAGTTTATCACAGGGAGATGAGAATGGGAGTTTCACAGATTGACACAGGGAGATGAGAGTGGGAGTTTCACACTTTGATACAAGGAGATATGATGGTAAGTCTTTAAAGTCTTTGAAGACATACGAATGCCTAAAACTGTCAGTAACGATGACTGGGCAGTCTGCTGGTGTCTTCTGTATAGGCAGAATAGGATCACGGAACTTGTCACAGACAGCATGCAGGAGGTTTTTTGTACTTTGCTCACTGAACAACTTTTGTGCAGTTTCTTGTTTGAATTTCTCCAAGTTTGTGGTTTCCTCTTTCAAGTGAAACAGTATAAGGAATGGTCAGCCCTCTTCAATTAGCTCCTCACCATTTTGAAAAGTAATATCCCTGACAAGTGGAACACACTGTGAAACTCTCACGCTCATCTCCCTGTACCAAACTGAGAAACTCGCGGCTCTCATCTCCTGTGTCAAAATGTGAAACTCGCGGCTCTCATCTCCCTGTGTCAAAATGTGAAACTCGCGGCTCTCATCTCCCTGTGTCAAAGTGTGAAACACGTGGTTCTCATCGCCCCGTGTGAAATTGTGAAATCCCCGGCTCTCACCTCCCTGTGTCAAACTGTGAAACTCCCAAACTCATCTCCCTCTGTCAAACTGTGTCCTCCCGGCTCTCATCTCCCTGTGTCATGAGGGTGGGCGTTTCACAGTTTGACACAGGGAGATGAGAGTGCGAGTTTCACAATTTGATACAGGGAAATGAGATGATAAGTCTTTAAAGACTTTGAAGGCATACATATGCCTAAAACTGTCAGTAGCGATGACTGGGCAGTCTGCTGGTGTCTTCTGTATATGCAGAATAGAATGACGGAACTTGTCACAGACAGCATGCAGGAAGTTTATTGTACCTTTCTCAATAAACAACTTTTGTGCATTTTCGTGTATAAATTTCTCCAAGCTTGTGGTGTCCTCTTTCAAGTGAAACAGTATAATGAATGGTCGGCCCTCTCCAGTTAGCTCCTCACCATTTTGAAAAGTAATTTCCCTAACCAGTGGAACATTTTGTGAAACTCTCACCCTCATCTCCCTGTGTCAAACTGTGAAACTCCCGGCTCTCATCTCCCTGTGTCACACTGTGAAACTCCCAGACTCATCTCCCTCTGTCAAACTGTCTCTTCCCGGATCTCATCTCCCTTTGTCATGTGGATGGGAGTTTCACATTTGACACAGGGAGATGAGATTCGGGGGTTTCACAGTTTGACACAGGCAGATGAGATTCGTGAGTTTCACAGTTTGACACAGGGAGATGAGGGTGGGGGTTTCACAGTTTGACACAGAGAGATGAGATTGGGGGGTTTCACTGTTGCACACAGGGAGATGAGAGTGGGAGTTTCGCTGTGTGACAGAGGGAGATGAGAACCGCGAGGTTCACAGGATTGCACAGGGAGATGATAGTCGGAGTTTCACAGTTTGACACAGGAAGATGAGAGCAGGGAGTTTCAGATATTGACTTAGGGAGATGAGTTCCGAGGTTTTTAGTTTATCACAGGGAGATGTGAGCGTGGAGTTTAACAGATTGACACAGGGAGATGAGAGTGGGTGTTTCACAGTTTGAAACAGGGAGATGAGAGTGTGAGTTTCACAGTTTGATACAGGGAGATAAGATGGTAAGTCTTTAAAGTCTTTGAAGACTTACGTATGCCTAAAACTGTCAGTAGCGATGACTGGGCAGTCTGCTGGTGTCTTCTGTATATGCACAATAGGATGACGGAACTTGTCACAGACAGCATGCAGGACGTTTATTGTCCTTTGCTCAGTGAACAACTTTTGTACAGTTTCTTGTTTGAATTTCTCCAAGTTTGTGGTTTCCTCTTTCAATTGAAACAGTATAAGGAATGGTCAGCCCTCTTCAGATAGCTCCTCACCATTTTGAAAAGTAATATCCCTAACAAGTGGAACACACTGTGAAACTCTCACGCTCATCTCCCTGTGTCAAACTGTGAAACCGCCGGCTCTCATCTCCCTGTGTCAAAGTGTGAAACCCGCGGTTCTCATCGCGCCGTGTGAAACTGTGAAATCCCCGGCTCTCATCTCTCTGTTTCAAACTGTGAAACACCCAAACTCATCTCCCTCTGTGAAACTGTGTCCTCCCGGCTGTCATCTCCCTGTGTCATGAGGGTGGGAGTTTCACAGTTTGACACAGGGCGATGAGGGCCCAGAGCTTCACATTTAACAGAGGGAGATGAGAGTGGGAGTTTCAGAGTTTGACACAGGGAGATGAGAGTGGGAGTTTCACAGTTTGACACAGGAGGATGAGAGCTGGGAGTTTCAGACATTGACTTAGGGAAATGAGTTACGAGGTTTCTAGTTTATCACAGGGAGATGTGGGCATGCAGTTTCACAGATTGACACAGGGAGATGACAATCGGAGTTTAACAGTTTGACACAGGGAGATGAGAGTGGGAGTTTCACAGTTTGATACACGGAGATATGATGGTAAGTCTTTAAAGTCTTTGAAGACATGCATCTTCCTAAAACTGTCTGTAGCAATGACTGGGCAGTCTGCTGGTTTCTTCTGTATAGGCAGAATAGGATCAAGGAACTTGTCACAGTCAGCATGCAGGACGTTTATTGTACTTTGCTCACTGAACAACTTTTGTGCAGTTTCTTGTTTGAATTTCTCCAAGTTTGTGGTTTCCTCTTTCAAGTGAAACAGTATAAGGAATGGTCAGCCCTCTTCAATTAGCTCCTCACCATTTTGAAAAGTAATATCCCTGACAAGTGGAACACACTGTGAAACTCTCACGCTCATCTCCCTGTGTCAAAATGTGAAACTCGTGGCTCTCATCTCCCTGTGTCAAAATGTGAAACTCGCGGCTCTCATCTCCCTGTGTCAAAATGTGAAACTCGCGGCTCTCATCTCCCTGTGTCATAGTATTTAACACGTGGTTCTCATCGCCCCGTGTGAAATTGTGAAATCCCCGGCTCTCACCTCCCTGTGTCAAACTGTGAAACTCCCAAACTCATCTCCCTCTGTCAAACTGTGTCCTCCCGGCTCTCATCTCCCTCTGTCATGAGGGTGGGAGTTTCACAGTTTGACACAGGGAGATGAGGGCCCAGAGTTTCACATTTAACAGAGGGAGATGAGACTGGGCGTTTCACAGTTTGACACAGGGAGATGAGAGTGCGAGTTTCACAGTTTGATACAGGGAGATGAGATGATAAATCTTTAAAGACTTTGAAGGCATACATATGCCTAAAACTGTCAGTAGCGATAACTGGGCAGTCTGCTGGTGTCTTCTGCATATGCAGAACAGGATGACGGAACTTGTCACAGACAGCATGCAGGAAGTTTATTGTACCTTTCTCTCTAAACAACTTTTGTGCATTTTTGTGTATAAATTTCTCCAAGCTCGTGGTTTCCTCTTTCAAGTGAAACAGTATAAGGAATGGTTGGCCCTCTTCAGTTAGCTCCTCACCATTTTGAAAAGTAACTTCCCTAACCAGTGGAACATTTTGTGAAATTCTCACCCTCATCTCCCTGTGTCAAACTGTGAAACCCCCGGCTCTCATCTCCCTCTGTCAAACTGTCTCTTCCCGGCTCTCATCTCCCTTTGTCATGTGGGTGGGAGTTTCACATTTGACACAGGGAGATGAGATTCGGGGGTTTCCCAGTTTGACACAGGCAGATGAGAGTCGTGAGTTTCACAGTTTGACACAGGGAGATGAGGGTGGGGGTTTCACAGTTTGACACAGAGAGATGAGATTGGGGGGTTTCATAGTTTGACACAGGGAGATGAGGGTGGTGGTTTCACTGTTGGACACAGGGAGATGAGAGTGGGAGTTTCGCTGTGTGACAGAGGGAGATGAGAACCGCGAGATTCACAGGATTGCACAGGGAGATGAGAGTCAGAGTTTCACAGTTTGACACAGGAGGATGAGAGCAGGGAGTTTCAGATATTGACTTAGGGAGATGAGTTCCGAGGTTTTTAGTTTATCACAGGGAGATGTGAGCGTGGAGTTTAACAGATTGACACAGGGAGATGAGAGTGGGTGTTTCACAATTTGAAACAGGGAGATGAGAGTGTGAGTTTCACAGTTTGATACAGGGAGATAAGATGGTAAGTCTTTAAAGTCTTTGAAGACATACGTATGCCTAAAACTGTCAGTAGCGATGACTGGGCCGTCTGCTGGTGTCTTCTGTATATGCACAATAGGATGACGGAACTTGTCACAGACAGCATGCAGGAAATTTATTGAACCTTTCTCACTGAACAACTTCTGTGCAGTTTCTTGTTTAAATTTCTCCAAGCTTGTGGTTTCCTCTTTCAGGTGAGACAGTATAACGAATGGTCCGCCCTCTTCAGTTAGCTCCTCACCATTTTGAAAAGTAATTTCCCTAACCAGTGGAACACATTGTGAAACTCTCACTCTCATATCCCCGTGTCAAACTGTAAAATCCCCGGCTCTCATCTCCCTGTGTCATGAGGTTGGGAGTTTCACAGTTTTACACAGGGAGATGAGATTCGGGGGTTTCACAGTTTGACACAGGGAGATGAGGTTGTGGGTTTCACTGTTGGACACAGGGAGATGAGAGTGGGAGTTTCGCTGTGTGAAAGAGGGAGATGAGAACCGGGAGATTCACAGGATTGCACAGGGATATGAGAGTGGGAGTTTCACAGTTTGAAACAGGCGGATGAGAGCAGGGAGTTTCAGACATTGACTTAGGGAAATGAGTTACGAGGTTTTTAGTTTTTCACAGGGAGATGTGAGCATGGAGTTTCACAGATTGACACAGGGAGATGAGAGTGAAGAGTTTCACAGTTTGACACAGGGAAATGAGGGTGGGGGTTTCACAGTTTGACACCGAGAGATGAGAGTGGGAGTTTCAAAGTTTGATACAAGGAGATAAGATGGTAAGTCTTTAAAGTCTTTGAAGACATAGGTGTGCCTAAAACTGTCAGTAGCGATGACTGGGCAGTCTGCTGGTGTCTTCTGTATATGCAGAATAGGATGACGGAACTTGTCACCCTCATCATGCAGGAAGTTTATTGTACTTTTCTCACTGATCAACTTTTGTGCAGTTCTTGTTTGAATTTCTCCAAGCTTGTGGTTTCCTCTTTCAAGTGAAACAGTATAAGGAATGGTCCGCCCTCTACAGTTAGCTCCTCACCATTTTGAAAAGTAATTTCCCTAACCAGTGGAACACACTGTGAAACTCTCACTCTCATCTCCCTGTGTCAAAATGTGAAACTCGCGGCTCTCATCTCCCTGTGTCAAAGTGTGAAACCCGCGGTTCTCATCGCGCCGTGTGAAACTGTGAAATCCCCGGCTCTAATCTCTCTGTTTCAAACTGTGAAACTCCCAAACTCATCTCCCTCTGTCAAACTGTGTCCTCTTGGCTCTCATCTCCCTGTGTCATGAGGGTGGAGGTTTCACAGTATGACAGAGGGAGATGAGATTCGAGGGTTTCAAAGTTTGACACAGGGAGATGAGGGTCGGGGTTTCACTGTTGAACACAGGGAGATGAGAGTGGGAGTTTCACAGTTTGAAACAGGGAGATGATAGTGGGATTTTCAGTTTGATACAGGGAGATGAGAGTGTGATTTTCACAGTTTGACACAGGGAGATGAGAGTGGGAGTTTCACAGTTTGAAACAGGGAGATGAGAGTGGGAGTTTCACAGTTTGATACAGGGAGATGAGACGATAAATCTTTAAAGTCTTTGAAGACATACATATGCCTAAAACTGTCAGTAGCGATGACTGGGCAGTCTGCTGGTGTCTTCTGTATATGCAGAAAAGGATGACGGAACTTGTCACAGACAGCATGCAGGAAGTTTATTGTACCTTTCTCACTGAACAACTTTTGTGCAGTTTCTTGTTTAAATTTCTCCAAGCTTGTGGTGTCCTCTTTCAAGTGAAACAGTGTAAAGAATGGTCGGCCCTCTTCAGTTAGCTCCTCACTATTTTGAAAAGTAATTTATCTAACCAGTGGAACACATTGTGAAACTCTCTCACCTCCCTGTGTCAAACTGTGAAACTCGCGGCTCTCATCTCCCATTGTCAAACTGTGAAATCCCCGGCTCTCATCTCCCTGTGTCTCACTGTGAAAATCCCAAACTCATCTCCCTCTGTCAAACTGTGTCCTCCCGGCTCTCATCTCCCTGTGTCATGAGGGTGGGAGTTACACAGTTTGACACAGGGAGATGAGGGCCCAGAGTTTCACATTTAACAGAGGGAGATGAGGGTAGGAGTTTCACATTTGACACAGGAAGATGAGATTCGGGGGTTGCACAGATTGACACAGGGAGATGAGAGTCGTGAGTTTCACAGTTTGACACAGGGAGATGAGATTCGGGGGTTTCACAGTTTGACACATGGAGATGAGATTCGGGGGTTTCACGTTTGACATAGGGAGATGAGAGTGGGGGTTTCACCATTGGACACAGGGAGATGAGAGTTGGAGTTTCACAATTTGAAACAGGGAGATGAGAGTGGGAGTTTCGCTGTGTGACAGAGGGAGATGAGAACTGGGAGATTCACAGGATTGCACAGGGAGATGAGAGTGGGAGTTTCACAGTTTGACACAGGAGGATGAGAGCAAGAAGTTTCAGATATTGACTTAGCGAGAAGAGTGCCGAGGGTTTTAGTTTATCACAGGGAGATGTGAGCGGGGAGTTTCACAGATTGACACAGGGAGATGAGAGTGGGAGTTTCACAGTTTGACACAGGGAAACGAGAGTGGGAGTTTCACAGTTTGATACAGGGAGATGAGATGATAAGTCTTTAAAGTCTTTGAAGACATACATATGCATAAAACTGTCAGTGGCGATGACTGGGCAGTCTGCTGGTGTCCTCTGTATATGCAGAATAGGATGACGGAACTTGTCACAGTCAGCATGCAGGAAGTTTATTGTACCTTTCTCACTGAACAACTTCTGTGCAGTTTCTTGTTTAAATTTCTCCAAGCTTGTGGTTTCCTCTTTCAAGTGAAACAGTATAAGGAATGGTCGGCCCTCTACAGTTAGCTCCTCACCATTTTGAAAAGTAATTTCCCTAACCAGTGGAACACATTGTGAAACTTTCACTCTCATCTCCCTGTGTCAAACTGTGAAACTCGCGGCTCTCATCTCCCCGTGTCAATCTGTGAAATTCCCGGCTCACACCTCCCTGTGTCAAACTGTGAAACTCCCAAACTCATCTCCCTCTGTCAAACTGTGTCCTCCCGGCTCTCATCTCCCTGTGTCATGAGGGTGGGAATTTCACATTTGACACAGGGAGATGAGAGTCGTGAGTTTCACAGTTTGACACAGGGAGATGAGGGTGGGGGTTTCACAGTTTGACACAGGGAGATGAGATTCAGGGGTTTCACTGTTGGACACAGGGAGATGAGAGTGGAAGGTTCACATTTTGAAACAGGGAGATGGGTGTGGGGGTTTTGCTGTGTGACAGAGGGAGATGAGAACCGGGAGATTCACAGGATTGCACAGGGAGATGAGAGTGGGAGTTTCACAGTTTGACACAGGAGGATGAGAGCAGGAAGTTTCAGACGTTGACTTAGGGAGATGAGTTCCGAGGTTTTTAGTTTATCACAGGGAGATGTGATCGTGGAGCTTCACAGATTGACACAGGGAGATGAGAGTTGGTGTTTCACAGTTTGACACAGGGAGATGAGAGTGGGAGTTTCACAGTTTGATACAGGGAGATAAGATGGTAAGTCTTTAAAGTCTTTGAAGACTTACATATGCCTAAAACTGTCTTTAGCGATGACTGGGCAGTCTGCTGGTGTCTTCTGTATATGCAGAATAGGATGACGGAACTTGTCACAGTCAGCATGCAGGAAGTTTATTGTACCTTTCTCACTGAACAACTTTTGTGCAGTTGATTGTTTATATTTCTCCAAGCTTGTGGTTTCCTCTTTCAAGTGAAACAGTAGAAGGAATGGTCGGCCCTCTTCAGTTGCTCCTCACCATTTTGAAAAGTAATATCCCTAACCAGTGGAACAGACTGTGAAACTCTCACTCTCATCTTCTGGTTTCAAACTGTGAAACTCCCAAACTCATCTCACTGTGTCAAACTACGTCCTCCCGGCTCTCATCTCCCTGTGTCATGAGAGTGGGAGTTTCATAGTTTGTCACAAGGAGATGAGAGAGGGAGTTTCGCTGTTCGACACAGGGAGATGAGAGTGGGTGTTTCACTTTTTGACACAGGGAGATGAGACAGGAGTTTCACAGTTTGACACAAGGAGATGAGAGTGAGAGTTTCAGAATGTGTTCCACTGGTTAGGGAAGTTACTTTTCAAAATGGTGTGGAGCTAACTGAAGAGGGCCGACCATTCCTTATACTGTTTCACTTGAAAGAGGACACCAGAAGCTTGGAGAAATTCCAGCAAGAAACTGCATGACAGTTGATCAGTGAGAAAGGTACAATAAACGTCCTGCATGCTGATTGTGAAAAGTTCCGTCATCCTATTCTGTGTATACATAAGACACCAGCAGACTTCCCAGTCATCGATACTGACAATTTTAGGCATATGTATGTCTTCCCAGACTTTAAAGACTTATCATCTCATCTCCCTGTGTCAACTGTGAAACTCCCACTCTCATCTCCCAGTGTCAAATTGTGAAACTCCCGGCTCTCATCTCCCTGTGTCAATCTGTGAATCCCCTGGCTCTCATCTCCCTGTATCAAACTGTGAAACTCCCCGCTCTCATCTCCCTGTGTAAAACATTTGAAACTCCCACTCTGATCTGCCTGTATTAACCTGTGAAACTCCCGTCTCTCATCTCCCTGTGTCAAACTGTGAAACTGTCACTCTCATCTCCGTGTGTCAAACTGTGAAACCAACCCTCTCATCTCCCTTTGTCAAACTCTGGAAATCCCACTCACATCTCTCTAAGTCAACCTGTCAATCTCAGGATCTCATCTCCCTGTGTCAAACTGTGATACTCCCACTCTCATTTGCCTGTGTCAATCTGTGAAACTCTCACTCTCATCTCCCTGTGTCAAACTGTGAAACTCCCTACTCTCATCTCACTGTGTCAAGCTGAGAAACTTCCGCTCTCATCTACCTGTGTCAAACAGCGAAATTCCCGTCTCTTATCTACCTGTGTCAAACTTTGAATCTACCCACCCTCATCTTCTTTTGTCAAAATGTTAAACTCACACTCTCATCTCCGTGTGTCAAACTGTGGAAGTCCCACTCACATCTCCCTAAGTCAACCTGTCAGTCTCATAATCTCATCTCCCTTTGTCAAATTGTGAAACTCCAACTCTCATCTCCCTGTGTCAAACTGTGAAATGCGCACTCTCATCTCCCTCTGTCAAACTGTGAAACTCCCGGCTCTCATCACACTGTGTCAAACTATGAAACTACAGGCTCTCATCTCCCTGTGTCAAATTGTGACACACCCGGCTCTCATCTCCCTGTATCAAAGTGTGAATCGTCAGGCTCTCAACACCCTGTATCAACCATTGAAACTCCCACTCTCATCTCCCTGTGTTAAACGGTGAAACTCCCGTCTCTCATCTCCCTGTTTCAAACGGTGAAACTCCCACTCTCATCTCCCTGTGTTAAACAGTGAAACTCTCACTCTCATCTCCCTGTGTCAAACTGTGAAACTCACGACTCTCAACTCCCTGTGTCAAACTGTGAAACTCCCTACTCTCATCTCACTGTGTCAAGCTGAGAAATGTCCGCTCTCATCTCCCTGTGTCAAACTGTCACCTCCTGGATCTCATGTCGCTGTGTCAAACTGTGAAACTCCTACTCTCATCTCTCTCTGTCAAACTGTGAAACCTCCGGCTCTCATCTACCTGTGTCAAACAGTGAAATTCCCGTCTCTCATCTACCTGTGTCAAACTGTGGAAGTCCCACTCACATCTCCCTAAGTCAACCTGTCAATCTCAGAATCTCATCTCCCTTTGTCAAACTGTGAAACTCGCTGCTCTCAACTCCCTGTGTCAAACTGTGAAACTCCCACTCTCATCTCCCTGCATCAAACTGTAAAACTCCCATTCTCATCTCCCTCTGTCAAACTGTGAAACTCCCGGCTCTCATCACACTGTGTCAAACTATGAAACTACAGGCTCTCATCTCCCTGTGTCAAATTGTGACACACCCGGCTCTCATCTCCCTATGTCAAACTGTGAAACTCCCTGCTCTCATCTCCCTGTGTCAAACTGTGAAACTCCTGGCTCTCATCTCCCTGTATCAAAGTGTGAATCGTCAGGCTCTCAACACCCTGTATCAACCATTGAAACTCCCGCTCTCATCTCCCTGTGTCAAACGGTGAAACTCCCGTCTCTCATCTCCCTGTGTCAAACTGTGAAACCCCCACCCTCATCTCCCTGTGTCAAAGTGTAAAACTCACGACTCTCATCTCCCTGTGTCAAACTGTGAAACCCCCGAACCTCATTTCCCTGTGTCAAACTCTGAAACCCCCACCCTCATCTCCTTGTGTGAAACTTTGAAACTCGCACTCTCATCTCCCTGTGTCAAAGTGTGAAAATCCACTCTCGTCTCCCTATGTCAATCTGTGAAACTCACCGCTAACATCACCCTCTGATAAACTAAAACCCTCGGCACTCATCTCCCTAAGTCAAACTCTGAAACTCCCTGCTCACATTCTGCTGTGTCAGACTGCGAAACTCTCACTCACATCTCCCTGTGTCAACCTGTGAATCTCCCGGTTCTCATCTCCCTCTGTCAAACAGCGAAACTCCCACTCTCAGCTCCCTGTGTCAACCTGTTAATCTCCCGGTTCTCATCTCCCTCTGTCAAACAGCGAAACTCCCACTCTCATCTCCCTGTGTCAAATTGTGGAAGTCTCACTCACATCTCCCTAAGTCAACCTGTCGATCTCAGGATCTCATCTCCCTGTGTCAAACTGTGATACTCCCACTCTCATCTGCCTGTGTCAATCTGTGAAACTCTCACTCTCATCTCCCTGTGTCAAACTGTGAAACTCACGACTCTCAACTCCCTGTGTCAAACTGTGAAACTCCCTACTCTCATCTCACTGTGTCAAGCTGAGAAATGTCCGCTCTCATCTCCCTGTGTCAAACTGTCACCTCCTGGATCTCATGTCGCTGTGTCAAACTGTGAAACTCCTACTCTCATCTCTCTCTGTCAAACTGTGAAACCTCCGGCTCTCATCTACCTGTGTCAAACAGTGAAATTCCCGTCTCTCATCTACCTGTGTCAAACTTTGGAAGTCCCACTCACATCTCCCTAAGTCAACCTGTCAATCTCAGAATCTCATCTCCCTTTGTCAAACTGTGAAACTCGCTGCTCTCAACTCCCTGTGTCAAACTGTGAAACTCCCACTCTCATCTCCCTGCATCAAACTGTAAAACTCCCATTCTCATCTCCCTCTGTCAAACTGTGAAACTCCCGGCTCTCATCACACTGTGTCAAACTATGAAACTACAGGCTCTCATCTCCCTGTGTCAAATTGTGACACACCCGGCTCTCATCTCCCTATGTCAAACTGTGAAACTCCCTGCTCTCATCTCCCTGTGTCAAACTGTGAAACTCCTGGCTCTCATCTCCCTGTATCAAAGTGTGAATCGTCAGGCTCTCAAGACCCTGTATCAACCATTGAAACTCCCACTCTCATCTCCCTGTGTCAAACAGTGAAACTCCCGTCTCTCATCTCCCTGTTTCAAACCGTGAAACTCCCACTCTAATCTCCCTGTGTCAAAGCGTGAAACTACCACTCTCATCTCCCTCTGTCAAACGGTAAAACTCCCATTCTCATCTCCCTTTGTCAAACTGTGAACCTCCCACTCTCAACTCCCTGTGTCAAACAGGGAAACTCCCACACTCATATCCCTGTGTCAAGCTGTGACACCTCCGGCTCTCATTCTCCTGAGTCAAACAGTGAAACTCCAACTGTCATCTCCCTGTGTCAATCTGTGAAACTCTCACTCGCATCTCCTTGAGTCAAACGGTTAAACTCCCACTCTCATCTCCCTCTGTCAAACTGCGAAACACCGACTCTCATCTCCCTGTGTCAAACTGTGAAGTACCCCACTCTTATCTCCCTGTGTCAAACTGTGAAACTCCCGTCTCTCATCTCCCTCTTTCAAACTGTGAATCTCCCACCCTCATGACACAGGGAGATGAGAGGCGGGAGGACACAGTTTGAAACAGGGAGATGAGTGCCTGAGATTTCACATTTGACACAGGGAGATGAGACCGGAGTTTCACAGTTTGACACAGGGAGATGAGAGCCAGGAGTTTCACAGTTTGACACAGGGAGATGAGAGTGGGTGTTTCACTTTTTGACACAGGGAGATGAGACAGGAGTTTCACAGTTTGACACAAGGAGATGAGAGTGAGAGTTTCAGAATGTGTTCCACTGGTTAGGGAAGTTACTTTTCAAAATGGTGAGGAGCTAACTGAAGAGGGCCGACCATTCCTTATACTGTTTCACTTGAAAGAAGCTTGGAGAAATTCCAGCAAGAAACTGCATGACAGTTGATCAGTGAGAAAGGTACAATAAACGTCCTGCATGCTGATTGTGAAAAGTTCCGTCATCCTATTCTGTGTATACATAAGACACCAGCAGACTTCCCAGTCATCGCTACTGACAATTTTAGGCATATGTATGTCTTCCCAGACTTTAAAGACTTATCATCTCATCTCCCTGTGTCAACTGTGAAACTCCCACTCTCATCTCCCAGTGTCAAATTGTGAAACTCCCGGCTCTCATCTCCCTGTGTCAATCTGTGAATCCCCTGGCTCTCATCTCCCTGTATCAAACTGTGAAACTCCCCGCTCTCATCTCCCTGTGTAAAACATTTGAAACTCCCACTCTGATCTGCCTGTATTAACCTGTGAAACTCCCGTCTCTCATCTCCCTGTGTCAAACTGTGAAACTGTCACTCTCATCTCCGTGTGTCAAACTGTGAAACCAACCCTCTCATCTCCCTTTGTCAAACTCTGGAAATCCCACTCACATCTCTCTAAGTCAACCTGTCAATCTCAGGATCTCATCTCCCTGTGTCAAACTGTGATACTCCCACTCTCATTTGCCTGTGTCAATCTGTGAAACTCTCACTCTCATCTCCCTGTGTCAAACTGTGAAACTCCCTACTCTCATCTCACTGTGTCAAGCTGAGAAACTTCCGCTCTCATCTCCCTGTGTCAAACTGTCACCCCCCGGATCTCATCTCGCTGTGTCAAACTGTGAAACTCCTACTCTCATTTCCCTGTGTCAAATTGTGAAACCTCCGGCTCTCATCTACCTGTGTCAAACAGCGAATTTCCCGTCTGTTATCTACCTGTGTCAAACTTTGAATCTACCCACCCTCATCTCCTTTTATCAAAATGTAAAACTCCCATTCTCATCTCCCTCTGTCAAACTGTGAAACTCCCGGCTCTCATCACACTGTGTCAAACTATGAAACTACAGGCTCTCATCTCCCTGTGTCAAATTGTGACACACCCGGCTCTCATCTCCCTGTATCAAAGTGTGAACCGTCAGGCTCTCAACACCCTGTATCAACCATTGAAACTCCCACTCTCATCTCCCTGTGTTAAACGGTGAAACTCCCGTCTCTCATTTCCCTGTTTCAAACTGTGAAACTCCCACTCTCATCTCCCTGTGTTAAACAGTGAAACTCCCACTCTCATCTCCCTGTGTCAAAGTGTGAAACTACCACTCTCATCTTCCTCTGTTAAACGGTAAAACTCCCATTCTCATCTCCCTTTGTCAAACTGTGAACCTCCCACTCTCAACTCCCTGTGTCAAACAGGGAAACTCCCACACTCATATCCCTGTGTCAAGCTGTGAAACTTCTGGCTCTCATTCTCCTGAGTCAAACAGTGAAACTCCAACTATCACCTCCCTGTGTCAATCTGTGAAACTCTCACTCGCATCTCTTTGAGTCAAACGGTTAAACTCCCACTCTCATCTCCCTCTGTCAAACTGCGAAACACCGACTCTCATCTCCCTGTGTCAAACTGTGAAGTACCCCACTCTTATCTCCCTGTGTCAAACTGTGAAACTCCCGTCTTTCATCTCCCTCTTTCAAACTGTGAATCTCCCACCCTCACGACACAGGGAGATGAGAGGCGGGAGGACACAGTTTGACACAGGGAGATGAGTTTTGGAGTTTCACAGTTTGAAACAGGGAGATGAGAGCCTGGGATTTCACATTTGACACAGGGAGATGAGACCGGAGTTTCACAGTTTGACACAGGGAGATGAGAGCCGGGAGTTTCACAGTTTGACACAGGGTGATGAGAGTGGGTGTTTCACTTTTTGACACAGGGAGATGAGACAGGAGTTTCACAGTTTGACACAGGGAGATGAGAGTGAGAGTTTCAGAATGTGTTCCACTGGTTAGGGAAATTACTTTTCAAAATGGTGAGGAGCTAACTGAAGAGGGCCAACCATCTTTATACTGTTTCACTTGAAAGAGGACACAAGAAGCTTGGAGAAATTCCAGCAAGAAACTGCATGACAGTTGATCAGTGAGAAAGGTACAATAAACGTCCTGCATGCTGATTGTGAAAAGTTCCGTCATCCTATTCTGTGTATACATAAGACACCAGCAGACTTCCCAGTCATCGCTACTGACAATTTTAGGCATATGTATGTCTTCCCAGATTTTAAAGACTTATCATCTCATCTCCCTGTGTCAACTGTGAAACTCCCACTCTCATCTCCCAGTGTCAAATTGTGAAACTCCCGGCTCTCATCTCCCTGTGTCAATCTGTGAATCCCCTGGCTCTCATCTCCCTGTATCAAACTGTGAAACTCCCACTCTGATCTGCCTGTATTAACCTGTGAAACTCCCGTCTCTCATCTCCCTGTGTCAAACTGTGAAACTGCCACTCTCATCTCTGTGTGTCAAACTGTGAAACCAACCCTCTCATCTCCCTGTGTCAAACAGTGAAAATCCCGTCTCTCATCTCCCTGTGTCAATCTGTGATATCAGACTCTCATCTCCCTGTGTCAAACATGTGACACTGCTGGCTCTCATCTCCCTGTGTCAAACTGTGAAACTCCCACTCTCATCTCGCTGTGTCAAACAGTGAAGCTCCCACTCTCATCTCCCTGTGTCAAACTGGGAACTCCCACTCTCATCTCCCTGTGTCAAACTGTGAAACTCCCGACTCTCATCTACCTGTGTCAAACTGCGAAATTCCCTTCTCTTATCTACCTGTGTCAAACTTTGAATCTCAGACCCTCATCTCCCTTCGTCAAAATGTTAAACTCGCACTCTCATCTCCCTGTGTCAAACTGTGAATCTCCCGTCTCTCATCTCCCTCTTTCATACTGTGAAACTCCCACTTTCATCTCCCTGTGTCAAACTGTGGAAGTCCCACTCACAGCTCCCTAAGTCAACCTGTCAATCTCAGAATCTCATCTCCCTGTGTCAAACTGTGATACTCCCACTCTCATCTGCCTGTGTCAATCTGGGAAACTCTCACTCTCATCTCCCTGTGTCAAAATGTGAAGCTCACGGCTTTCATCTCCCTGTGTCAATCTGTGATATCAGACTTTCATCTCCCTGTGTCAAACATGTGAAACTCCTGGCTCTCATCTCCCTGTGACCAACTGAGAAACTTCCGCTCTCATCTCCCTGTGTCAAACTGTAACCTCCCGGATCTCATCTCGCTGTGCCAAAGTGTGAAACTCACTCTCTCATCTCCCTGTGTCAAACTGTGAACCTTCCACTCTCAACTCCCTGTTTCAAGCTGTTAATCTCCAGGTTCTCATTCTCCAGAGTCAAACAGTGAAACTCCAACTGTCATTTCCCTGAGTAAATCCGTGAAACTCTCACTCTCATTTCCTTGAGTCAAACGGTGAAACTGCAACTCTCATCTCCCTGTGTCAAACGGTGATACTCCCAGATCTCAACTCCCTGTGTCAAAATGAGAAACTTCCCCTCTCATCTCCCTGTGTCAAACAGTGAATCTCCCTACTCTCATCTCGCTGTGTCAATCTGTGAAACTCCCGGCTCTCATCTTCCTGTGTAAAACTGTCACCTCCCGGATTTCATCTCCCTGTGTCAAACTGGGAACTCCCACTCTCATCTACCTGTGTTAATCCCTGAAACTCATACTCTCATCTCCATGTGTCAAACTGTGAAACTCCCACTCTCATCTCCCTGTGTCAAACAGTGAATCTCCCACTCTCGTCTCCCTGTGTCAAACTGGGAACTCCCACTCTCATCTACCTGTGTTAATCTCTGAAACTCAGACTCTCATCTCCCTGTGACAAGCTGTGAAACTCCAACTCTCATCTCCCTGTGTCAAACTGTGAAACTCCCGGCTCTCATCTCCCTGTGTCAAACTGCAAAATTCCCTTCACTTATCTACCTGTGTTAAACTTTGAATCTCAGACCCTCATCTCCCTTCGTCAAAATGTTAAACTCGCACTCTCATCTCCCTGTGTCAAACTGTGAAACTCCCGTCTCTCATCTCCCTCTTTTAAACTGTGAAACTCCCACTCTCATCTCCCTGTGTTTAACAGTGAAACTCCCACTCTCATCTCCCTGTGTCAAACTATGGAAGTCCCACTCACAACTCCCTAAGTCAACCTGTCAATCTCAGAATCTTATCTCCCTTTGTCAAACTGTGAAACTGCCACTCTCATCTCCCTGTGTCAAACTGTGAAACCAACCCTCTCATCTCCCTGTGTCAAACTGTGAAAATCCCAGCTCTCATCCCCCTGTGTCAAAATGTGAAGCTCACGGCTCTCATCTCCCTGTATCAATCTGTGATATCAGACTCTCATCTCCCTGTGTCAAACATGTAAAATTCCTGGCTCTCATCTCCCTGTGTCAAACTGTGAAACTCCCACTCTCATCTCCCTGTTTCAAACTGGGAACTCCAACTCTCATCTACCTGTGTTAATCTCTGAAACTCAGTCTCTCCTCCCTGTGTCAAACTGTGAAACTTCCGGCTCTCATCTACCTGTGTCAAACTGCGAAATTCCCTTCTCTTATCTACCTATGTCAAACTTTGAATCTCAGACCCTCATCTCCCTTCGTCAAAATGTTAAACTCGCACTGTGTCAAACTGTGAAACTCCAGTCTCTCCTCTCCCTCTTTCAAACTGTGAAACTCCCACTCTCATCTCCCTGTGTCAAACTGTGGAAGTCCCACTCGCAACTCAGTCAACCTGTCAATCTCAGAATCTCATCTCCCTATGCCAAAATGTGATACTCCCACTCTCATCTGCCTGTGTCAATCTGTGAAACTCTCACTCTCATCTCCCTGTGTCAAACTGTGAAACTCCCGGCTCTCAACTCCCTGTGTCAAACTATGAAACTCCCTACTCTCGTCTCGCTGTGCCAAACTGAGAAACTTCTGCTCTCATCTTCCTGTGTCAAACTGTCACCTCCCGGATCTTATCTCGCTGTGTCAAAGTGTGAAACTCACTCTCTCATCTCCCTGTGTCAAACTGTGAAACTACCACTCTCATAACCCTCTGTCAAGCGGAAAACTCCCACTTTCATCTCCCTGTGTCAAACTGTGAACCTCCCACTCTCAACTCCCTGTGTCAAACTGGGAAACTCCCACACTCATATCCCTGTGTCAAGCTGTGAAATCCCCTGGCTCTCATTCTCCAGAGTCAAACAGTGAAACTCCAACTATCATCTCCCTGAGTCAATCTGTGTAACTCCAACTCTCATCTCCCTGTGTCAAACGGTGATAATCACACTCTCATCTGCCTGTGTAAACTGTGAATCTCAAATCCCTGTATCAAACTGTGAATCTCCCTACTCTCATCTCCCTGTGTCAAACTGTGAAACTCCCACTCTCATCTCCCTGTGTCAAACAGCGAAATTCCCTTCTCTTATCTACCTGTGTCAAACTTTGAATCTCAGACCTTCATCTCCTTTCATCAAAATGTTAAACTCGCACTCTCATCTCCCTGTGTCAAACTGTCAAACTCCCGTCTCTCCTCTCCCTCTTTCAAACTGTGAAGCTCCCACTCTCATCTCCCTGTGCTAAACAGTGAAACTCCCACTCTCATTTCCCTGTGTCAAACTGTGGAAGTCCCATTCTCAACTCCCTAAGTCAACCTGTCAATCTCAGAATCTCATCTCCCTGTGTCAAACTGTGATTCTCCCACTCTCATCTGCCTGTGTCAATCTGTGAAAATCTCACTCTCATCTCCCTGTGTCAAACTGTGAAACACCCGGCTCTCAACTCCCTGTGTCAAACTATGAAACTCCCTACTCTCATCTCACTGTGTCAAACTGAGAAACTTCCGCTCTCATCTCCCTATGTCAAACTATCACCTCCCAGATCTCATCTCGCTGTGTCAAAGTGTGAAACTCACTCTCTCAACTCCCTGTGTCAAGCTGAGAAACTCCCACACGCATATCCCTATGTCAAGCTGTGAAACTCCCGGCTCTCATCTCCCTATGTCAAACTGTCACCTCCCGGATCTCATCTCCCTGTGTAAAACATTTGAAACTCCCACACTCATCTGCCTGTATTAGCTGTGAAACTCCCGTCTCGCATCTCCATGTGTCAAACTGTGAAACCAACCCTCTCAACTCCCTGTGTCAAACTTTGAAAATCCCGACTCTCATCTCACTGTGTCAATCTCTGATATCAGACTCTCATCTCACTGTGTCAAACATGTGAAACTCCTGGCTCTCATCTCCCTGTGTCAAACTGTGAAACTCGCACTCTTATCTCCCTGTGTCAAACTGTGAACCTCCCACTCTCAAATCCCTGTGTCAAACTGGGAACTCCCAATCTCATCTACCTGTGTTAATCCCTGAAACTCAGACTCTCATCTCCCTGTGTCAAACAGTGAAACTCCAACTCTCATCTCCCTTCGACAAACTATCAAACTCCCGGCTCTCATCTACCTGTGTCAAACTGCGAAATTCCCTTCTCTTATCTTCCTGTGTCAAACTGCGAAATTCCCTTCTCTTATCTACTGGTCTCAAACATAGAATCTCAGAACCTCATCTCCCTTCGTCAAAATGATAATCTCGCACTCTCACCTTCCTGTGTCAAACTGTGAAACTCCCGTCTCTCATCTCCCAATTTCAAACTGTGAAACTCCCACTCTCATCTCCCTGTGTCAAACTGTGGAAGTCCCATTCACAACTCCCTAAGTCAACCTGTCAATCTCAGAATCTCATCTCCCTGTGTCAAAATGTGGAAGTCCCATTCACAACTCCCTAAGTCAACCTGTCAATCTCAGAATCTCATCTGCCTGTGTCAATCTGTGAAACTCTCACTCTCATCTCCCTGTGTCAAACTGTGAAACTCCCTACTCTCATCTCACTGTGTCAAACTGAGAAACTTCCGCTCTCATCTCCCTGTGTCAAACTGTCACCTCCCAGATCTCATCTCCCTGTGTCAAGCTGTGAATCTCCTGGCTCTAATTCTCCAGAGTCAAACAGTGGAACTCCAACTATCATCTCCCTGAATCAATCTGTGAAACTCCAACTCTCATCTCCCTGTGTCAAACAGTGATGCTCCCTACTCTCATCTCACTGTGTCAAACTGAGAAAATTCCGCTCTCATCTCCATGTGTCAAACTGTGAAACTCCCACTCTCATCTCCCTGTGTCAAACTGTGAACCTCCCACTCTCATCTCCCTGTGTCAAACTGGGAACTCCCACTCTCATCTACCTGTGTTAATCTGTGAAACTCAGACTCTCATCTCTCTGTGTCAAGCTGTGAAACTCCAACTCTCATCTCCCTGTGTCAAACTGTCAAACTCCCGGCTCTCATCTACCTGTGTCAAACTACAAAATTCCCTTCTCTTATCTTCCTGTGTCAAACTGCGAAATTCCCTTCTCTTATCTACTGGTCTCAAACATAGAATCTCAGACCCTCATCTCCCTACGTCAAAATTTTAAACTCGCACTCTCATCTTCCTGTGTCAAACTGTGAAACTCCCATCTCTCATCTCCCTCTTTCAAATTGTGAAACTCCCACTCTCATCTCCCTGTGTCAAACTGTGGAAGTCCCATTCTCAACTCCCTAAGTCAACCTGTCAATCTCAGAATCTCATCTGCCTGTGTCAATCTGTGAAACTCCCTACTCTCATCACACTGTGTCAAACTGAGAAACTTCCGCTCTCATCTCCCTGTGTCAAACTGTCACCTCCCAGATCTCATCTCCCTGTGTCAAGCTGTGAATCTCCTGGCTCTAATTCTCCAGAGTCAAACAGTGAAACTCCAACTATCATCTCCCTGAATCAAACTGTGAAACTCCAACTCTCATCTCCCTGTGTCAAACAGTGATGCTCCCTACTCTCATCTCATTGTGTCAAACTGAGAAACTTCCGCTCTCATCTCCATGTGTCAAACTGTGAAACTCCCACTCTCATCTCCCTGTGTCAAACAGTGAACCTCCCACTCTCATCTCCCTGTGTCAAACTGGGAACTCCCACTCTCATCTACCTGTGTTAATCTGTGAAACTCAGACTCTCATCTCCCTGTGTCAAGCTGTGAAACTCCAACTCTCATCTCCCTGTGTCAAACTGTGAAACTCCCGGCTCTCATCTCCCTGTGTCAAACTGCGAAATTCCCTTCTCTTATCTATCTGTGTCAAACTTTGAATCTCAGACCCTCATCTCCCTTCGGCAAAATGTTAAACTCGCAGTCTCATCTCCCTGTGTCAAACTGTCAAACTCCCGTCTCTCCTCTCCCTCTTTCAAACTGTGAAACTCCCACTCTCATCTCCCTGTGCTAAACAGTGAAACGCCCACTCTCATTTCCCTGTGTCAAACTGTGGAAGTCCCATTCACAACTCCCTAAGTCAACCTGTCAATCTCAGAATCTCATCTCCCTGTGTCAAACTGTGATTCTCCCACTCTCATCGCTCTGTGTCAATCTGTGAAAATCTCACTCTCATCTCCCTGTGTCAAACTGTGAAACACTCGGCTCTCAACTCCCTGTGTCAAACTATGAAACTCCCTACTCTCATCTCACTGTGTCAAACTGAGAAACTTCCGCTCTCATCTCTCTATGTCAAACTATCACCTCCCAGATCTCATCTCGCTGTGTCAAAGTGTGAAACTCACTCTCTCATCTCCCTGTGTCAAACTGTGAACCTCCCACTCTCAACTCCCTGTGTCAAGCTGGGAAACTCCCACACACATATCCCTATGTCAAGCTGTGAAACTCCCGGCTCTCATCTCCCTATGTCAAACTGTCACCTCCCGGATCTCATCTCCCTGTGTTAAACATTTGAAACTCCCACACTCATCTGCCTGTATAAAGCTGTGAAACTCCCGTCTCGCATCTCCATGTGTCAAACTGTGAAACCAACCCTCTCAACTCCCTGTGTCAAACTTTGAAAATCCCGACTCTCATCTCCCTGTGTCAATCTCTGATATCAGACTCTCATCTCACTGTGTCAAACATGTGAAACTCCTGGCTCTCATCTCCCTGTGCCAAACTGTGAAACTTGCACTCTCATCTCCCTGTGTCAAACTGTGAACCTCCCACTCTCATCTCCCTGTGTCAAACTGGGAACTCCCAATCTCATCTACCTGTGTTAATCCCTGAAACTCAGACTCTCATCTCCCTGTGTCAAACAGTGAAACTCCAACTCTCATCTCCCTGCGTCAAACTGTCAAACTCCCGGCTCTCATCTACCTGTGTCAAACTGCAAAATTCCCTTCTCTTATCTACTGGTCTGAAACATAGAATCTCAGACCCTCATCTCCCTTCGTCAAAATGTTAATCTCGCACTCTCACCTTCCTGTGTCAAACTGTGAAACTCCCGTCTCTCATCTTCCAATTTCAAACTGTGAAACTCCCACTCTCATCTCCCTGTGTCAAACTGTGGAAATCCCATTCACAACTCCCTAAGTCAACCTGTCAATCTCAGAATCTCATCTGCCTGTGTCAAACTGTGAAACTCCCTACTCTCATCTCCCTGTGTCAAACTGTCACCTCCCAGATCTCATCTCCCTGTGTCAAGCTGCGAATCTCCTGGCTCTAATTCTCCAGAGTCAAACAGTGAAACTCCAACTATCATCTCCCTGAATCAATCTGTGAAACTCCAACTCTCATCTCCCTGTGTCAAACAGTGATGCTCCCTACTCTCATCTCACTGTGTCAAACTGTGAAACTCCCGTCTCTTATCTACCTGTGTCAAAGTTTGAATCTATCCACCCTCATCTCCCTGTGTCAAAATGTTAAACTCGCACTCTCATCTCCCTGTGTCAAACTGTGGAAGTCCGACTCACATCTCCCTAAGTCAACCTGTCAATCTGAGACTCTCATCTCCCTGTGTCAAACTGTAATACTCCCACTCTCAGCTGCCTGTGTCAACCTGTGAAACTCCTACTCTCATCTCCCAGTATAAAACTGTGAAACTCCTGGCTCTCATCTCACTGTGTCAAACTGAGAAACTTCCGCTCTCATCTCCTTGTGTCAAACTGTAAAACTCCCACTCTCATCTCCCAGTGTCAAACTGTGAAACTCCCACTCTCACCTCCCTGTTCAAACGGTGAAACTCCCACTCTAATCTCCCTGTTCAAACTGTGAAACTCACACTCTCATCTCCCTGTGCCAAACTGTGAAACTACCACTCTCATCTCCCTCTGTCAAACGTTAAACTCCCACTCTCATCTCCCTGTGTCAAACTGTGAACCTCCCACTCTCACCTCGCTGTGTCAAACTGTGAAACTCCCACATTTATATCCCTGTGTCAAGCTGTGTAACTCCAGGCTCCCATTCTCCTGAGTCAAACAGTGAAACTTGAACTATCATCTCCCTGTGTCAATCTGTGAAACTTTCACTCTCATCTCCTTGAGTCAAACGGTGAAACTCCAACTCTCATCTCCCTGTGTCAATCTGTGATATCCGACTCTCATCTCCCTGTGTCAAACTGCGAAACTCCTGGCTCTCATCTCCCTGTGTCAAACTGTGAACCTCCCACTCTCATCTACATGTGTCAAACTGTGATTCTCCCGGCTCTCATCTACCTGTGTCAAACTGCGAAATTCCCGTCTCTTATCTACCTGTGTCAAACTTTGAATCTACCCGCCCGCATCTCCCTTCGTCAAAATGTTAAACTCCCTACTCTCTTCTCACTGTGTCAAACTGAGAAACCTCCGCGCTCATCTCTCTAAGTCAACCTGTCAATCTCAGACTCTCATCTCCCTCTGTCAAACTGTGAAACTCCCACTCTCTTCTCCCTGTTCAAACTGGGAGATTCCACTCTCATCTCCCTCTTTAAACTGTGAGACTCCCGGCTCTCATCTCCCTGTGTCAAACTGTGAAACTCAGTGCTCTCATCTCTCTGTGTCAAACTGTGAAACTCCTGGCTCTCATCACCCTGTATCAAAGTGTGAAACACCAGGCTATCGACACCCTATAACAACCATTGAAACTTCCACTCTCATCTCCCTGTGTCAAACTGCGAAACTCCTGGCTCTCATCTCCCTGTGTCAAACTGTGAACCTCCCACTCTCATCTACGTGTGTCAAACTGTGATTCTCCCGGCTCTCATCTACCTGTGTCAAACTGCGAAATTCCCGTCTCTTATCTACCTGTGTCA
Organism: Cetorhinus maximus; assembly: GCF_964194155.1. Classification (NCBI taxonomy): domain Eukaryota; kingdom Metazoa; phylum Chordata; class Chondrichthyes; order Lamniformes; family Cetorhinidae; genus Cetorhinus; species Cetorhinus maximus. The sequence goes on along the minus strand of NC_135882.1, from coordinate 27,352,083 downwards.
AACTTTGAATCTACCCACCCGCATCTCCCTTCGTCAAAATGTTAAACTCCCTACTCTCTTCTCACTGTGTCAAACTGAGAAACCTCCGCGCTCACCTCTCTAAGTCAACCTGTCAATCTCAGACTCTCATCTCCCTGTGTCCAACTGTAAAACTCCCATTCTCATCTCCCTCTGTCAAACTGTGAAACTTCCACTCTCTTCTCCCTGTTCAAACTGGGAGATTCCACTCTCATCTCCCTCTTTAAACTGTGAGACTCCCGGCTCTCATCTCCCTGTGTCAAACTGTGAAACTCAATGCTCTCATCTCCCTGTGTCAAACTGTGAAACTCCTGGCTCTCATCACCCTGTATCAAAGTGTGAAACACCAGGCTATCGACACCCTATAACAACCATTGAAACTCCCACTCTCATCTCCCTGTGTCAAACGGTGAAACTGCCGTCTCTCATCTCCCTGTTTCAAACTGTGAACCTCCCTCTCTCATCTGCCTGTGTCAAACATTGAAACTCCCACTCTCATCTCCCTGTGTTAAAGTATGAAACTTAAACTCTCATCTCCCTGTGTCAAACTGTGAACCTCCCACTCTCATCTCCCTGTGTCAAACTGTGAAGGTCCCGTCTCTCATCTCCCTGTGTCAAACTGTAAAACCCACCCTCTCATCTCCCTGTGTCAAACTGTGAAGCTCACGGCCCTCATCTCATTGTGTCAATCTGTGATATCAGGCTCTCATCTCCCTTTGTTAAACTGTGAAAACCCGGCTCTCATCTACCTGTGTCAAATTGTGAAACTCCCAATAACATCTCCCTGTGTCAAACTGTGAACCTCCCAATCTCATCTCCCTGTGTCAAACTGGGAACTCACACTCTCATCTTCCTGTGTTAATCCCTGAAACTCATACATTCATCTCCCTGTGTCAAACTGTGACACTCCAACTCTCTTCTCCCTGTGTCAAACTGTGAAACTCCTGCTCTCATCTACCTGTGTCAAACTGTGAAACTCCCGTCTCTTATCTACCTGTGTCAAAGTTTGAATCTACCCACCCTCATCTCCCTTCGTCAAAATGTTAAACTCGCACTCTCATCTCCCTGTGTCAAACTGTGAACCTCCCACTCTCATCTCCCTGTGTCAAACTGTGAAGGTCCCGTCTCTCATCTCCCTGTGTCAAACTGTGAAGCTCCCGTCTCTCATCTCCCTATGTCAAACTGTAAAACCCACCCTCTCATCTCCCTGTGTCAAACTGTGAAGCTCACGGCCCTCATCTCACTGTGTCAATCTGTGATATCATGCTCTCATCTCCCTTTGTTAAACTGTGAAAACCCGGCTCTCATCTACCTGTGTCAAATTGTGAAACTCCCAATAACATCTCCCTGTGTCAAACTGTGAACCTCCCAATCTCATCTCCCTGTGTCAAACTGGGAACTCACACTCTCATCTCCCTGTGCCAACCTGTGAAACTACCACTCTCATCTCCCTGTGTCAAACTGGGAAAATCCCACACTCATATCCCTGTGTCAAGCTGTGAAACTCCCGGCTCTCATTCTCCTGAGTCACACAGTGAAACTCGAACTACCATCTCCCTGTGTCAATCCGTGAAACTCTCACTCTCATCTCCTTGAGTCAAACGGTGAAACTCCAACTCTCATCTGCCTTTGTCAATCTGTGAAACTCTCACTCTCATCACCCTGTGTCAAACTGTGAAACTCCCGTCTCTCATCTCCCTTTGTCAAACTGTGAAACCCACCCTCGCATCTCCCTGTGGGAGACTGTGAAAATCCCGGCTCTCATCTCCGTGTGTCAATACGTGAAGCTCACGGCTCTCATCTCCCTGTGTCAAGCTGTGTTATCAGACTCTCATCTACCTGTTTCAAACTGTGAAACTCCTGGCTCTCATCTCCCTGTGTCAAACTGTGAACCTCCCACTCTCATCTCCCTTTGTCAAACTGGGAACTCCCACTCTCATCTACCTGTGTTAATCCCTGAAAATCTGACTCTCATCTCCCTGTGTCAAACTGTGAATCTCCCGGACCTCATCTCCCTGTGTAAAACATTTGAAACTCCCACTCTCATCTGCCTGTATTAACCTCTAAAACTCCCGTCTCTCATCTCCCTGTGTCAAACTTTGAAATTGCCACTCTCATCTCCGTGTGTCAAACTGTGAAACCAACCCTCTCATCTCCCTGTGTCAAACTGTGAAAATCCCGACTCTCATCTCCCTGTGTCAAAATGTGAGGCTCACGGCTCTCATTTCCCTGTGTCAATCTCTGATATCAGACTCTCATATCCCTGTGTCAAACATGTGACACTCCTGGCTCTCATCTCCCTGTATCAAACTGTGAACCTCCCACTCTCATCTCCCTGTGTCAAACTGGGAACTCCCACTCTCATCTACCTGTGTTAATCCCTGAAACTCAGACTCTCATCTCCCTGTGTCAAACCGTGAAACTCCTACTCTCATCTACCTGCGTGAAACTGTCAAACTCCCGGCTTTCATCTACCTGTGTCAAACTGCAAATTTCCCTTCTCTTTTCTACCTGTGTCAAACTGCGAAATACCCTTCTGTTATCTACCTGTGTCAAACCTTGAATCTCAGACCCTCATCTCCCTTCGTCAAAATGTTGAACTCGCACTCTCATCTCCCTGTGTCAAACTGTGATACTCCCACTCTCATCTGCCTGTGTCAAACTGTGAAACCAACCCTCTCATCTCCATGTGTCAAACTGTGAAACTCCATACTCTCACCTCACTGTGTCAAACTGAGAAACTTCTGCTCTAATCTCCCTGTGTCAAACTGTCACCTCCCAGATCTCATCTCCCTGTGTCAAAGTGTGAAACTCACTCTCTCATCTCCCTGTGTCAAACTGTGAATCTACCACACTCATCTCCCTCTGTCCAGCGGTAATACTCCCTGCTCTCATCTCCCTGTGTCAAACTTTGAAAGTCCTACTCTCATCTCCCTGTGTCAAACTGTGAAACTCCCGGCTCTCATCTACCTGTGTCAAACTGTGAAATTCCCCTTCCTTATCTCCCTGTGTCAAACTTTGAATCTACCCACCCTCATCTCCCTTCTTCAAAATGTTAAACTCGCACTCTCATCTCCCTGTGTCAAACTGTGGAAGTCCCACTCACATCTCCCTAAGTCAACCTGTCAATCTGAGACTCTTATCTCCCTGTGTCAAACTTTGATACTCCCACTCTCAGCTGCCTGTGTCAATCTGTGAAACTCTCACTCTCATCTCCCTTTGTCACACTGTGAAACTCCCACTCTCATCTCCCTGTGTCAAACTGTGGAACTCCCAATATCATCTCCCTCTTTCAATCTGTGAAGCTCCCACTCTCATCCTTCTTTGTCAATCTGTGAAACTCCCACTCTCATCTCCCTGTGTCAATCTGTGAAATTCCCACTCTCATCTCCCTGTATTAAACTGTGAAACTCGCGTCTCTCATCTCCCTGTGTCAAACTGAGAAACTGCCACTCTCATCTCCCTTTGTCAAACTGTGAAACCCACCCTCGCATCTCCCTGTGTCAAACTGTGAATATCCCGGCTCTCGTCTCCCTGTGGCAAACTGTGAAACCCACCCTCGCATCTCCCTCTGTCATACTGTGAAAATCCCGGCTCTCATCTCCCTGTGACAATATGTGAGGCTCATGGCTCTCATCTCCCTGTGTCAATCTGTGTTATCAGACTCTCATCTCCCTGTGTCAAACTGTGAAACTCCTGGCTCTCATCTCCCTGTGTCAAACTATGAACCTCCCACTCTCATCTCCCTGTTAAACTGGGAACTCCCACTCTCATCTACCTGTGTTAATCCCTGAAACTCTGACTCTCATCTCCCTGTGTCAAACTGTGAATCTCCCGGCTCTCATCTACCTGCGTCAAACAGCGAAATTCCCGTCGCTTATCGACCTGTGTTAAACTTTGTATCTACCACCCTCATCTCACTTCGTCAAAATGTTAAACTCCCTACTCTCTTCTCACTGTGTCAAGCTGAGAAACTTCCGCTCTCATCTCTCTAAGTCAACCTGTCAATCTCAGACTCTCATCTCCCTTTGTCAAACTGTGAAACTCGCTGCTCTCATCTCCTTGTGTCCAACTGTAAAACTCCCATTCTCATCTCCCTTTGTCAAACTGTGAAACTCCCACTCTCATCTCCCTGTTCAAACTGTGAGACTCCCGGCTCTCATCTCCCTGTGTCAAACTGTGAAACTACAGGCACTCATCTCCCTGCTCAAACTGTGAGACTCCCGGCTCTCATCTCCCTATGTCAAACGGTGAAACTCCTGGCTCTCATCCCCCTGTATCAAAGTGTGAATCACGAGGCTATCGACACCCTGTATCAACCATTGAAACTCCCACTCTCATCTCCCTGTGTCAAACTGTGAACCTCCCACTCTCAACTCCCTGTGTCAAACTGGGAAACTCCCACACTCATATCCCTGTGTCAAGCTGTGATAGTCCCAGCTCTCATTCTCCTGAGTCAAACAGTGAAACTCCAACTATCATCTCCCTGTGTCAACCTGTGAATATCCCGGTTCTCATCTCCCTCTGTCAAACACGAAACACCGACTCTCATCTCCCTGTGTCAAACTGTGCAGTACCCCACTCTTATCTCCCTGTGTCAAACTGTGAAACTCCCGTGTCTCATCTCCCTCTTTCAAACTGTGAATCTCCCACCCTCATGACACAGGGAGATGAGAGCCGGGAGGACACAGTTTGGCACAGGCAGATGAGTTTTGGAGTTTCACAGTTTGAAACAGGGAGATGAGAGCCTGGGATTTCACAGTTTGACACAGGGAGATGAGGGTGAGTGTTTCACAATTTAACACAGGGAGATGAGAGCCGGGAGTTTCACAGTTTGACACAGGGAGATGAGAGTGGGTGTTTCACATTTTGACACAGGGAGATGAGACCGGAGTTTCACAGTTTGACACAGAGAGATGAGAGTGGGTGTTTCACATTTTGACACAGGGAGATGAGAGTGGGAGTTTCACAGTTTGACAAGGGAGATGAGAGTGGGTGTTTCACATTTTGACACAGGGAGATGAGAGTGGGAGTTTCACAGTTTGACACAGGGAGATGAGAATGAGAGTTTCAGAATGTGTTCCACTGGTTCGGGAAATTACTTTTCAAAATGGTGAGGAGATAACTGATGTGGGCCTACCATTATTATACTGTTTCACTTGAAAGAGGACACCAGAAGCTTGGAGAAATTCCAGCATGAAACTGCATGACAGTTGATCAGTGAGAAAGGTACAATAAACGTCCTGCATGCTGACCGTGACAAGTTCCGTCAACCTGTGTATGCATAAGACACCAGCAGACTTCCCAGCGATCGCTACTGACAGTTTTAGGCATATGTATGTCTTCCCTGAATTCAAAGACTTGTCATCTCATCTCCCTGTGTCAACTGTGAAACTCCCACTCTCATCGACCTGTGTCAAATTGTGAAAGTCCCGGCTCTCATCTCCCTGTGTCAAACTGTCACCTCCTGGATCTCATCTCCCTGTGTAAAACATTTGAAACTCCCACTCTCATCTGCCTGTATTAACCTCTAAAACTCTCATCTCACATCTCCCTGTGTCAAACTTTGAAACTGCCACTCTGATGTCCGTGTGTCAAACTGTGAAACCAACCCTCTCATCTCCCTTTGTCAAAATGTGAAAATCCCGACTCTCATCTCCCTGTGTCAAAATGTGAAGCTCACAGCTCTCATTTCCCTGTGTCAATCTCTGATATCAGACTCTCATCGCCCTGTGTCAAACATGTGACACTCCTGCCTCTCATCTCCCTGTGTCAAACTGTGAAACTCGCACTCTCATCTCCCTGTTTCAAACTGTGAACCCCCCACTCTCATCTCCCTGTGTCAAACTGGGAACTCCCACTCTCATCTACCTGTGTTAATCCCTGAAACTCAGACTCTCATCTCGACTGTGTCAAACTGTCAAACACCTACTCTCATCTCCCTGCGTGAAACTGTCAAACTCCCGACTCTCATCTACCTGTGTCAAACTGCAAAATTCCCTTCTCTTATCTACCTGTGTCAAACTGCGAAATTCCCTTCTCTTATCTACCTGTGTCAAATTTGAATCTCAGACCCTCATCTCCCTTCGTCAAAATGTTAAACTCGCACTTTCATCTCCCTGTGTCAAACTGTGGAAGTCCCATTCACAACTCCCTAAATCAACCTGTCAATCTCAGAATCTCATCTCCCTGTGTCAAACTGTGATACTCCCACTCTCATCTGCCTGTGTCAAACTGTGAAACCAACCCTCTCATCTCCGTGTGTCAAACTGTGAAACTCCCTACTCTCATCTCCCTGTGTCAAACTGTGAAAGTCCCTCTCTCATCTCCCTGTGTCAATCTGTGAAACTCTGACTCTCATCTCCCTGTGTCAATCTGTGAAACTCCCACTTTCATCTCCCTCTTTCAAACTGTGAAGCTCCCACTCTCATCCTTCTTTGTCAATCTGTGAAACTCCCACTCTCATCTCCCTGTGTCAAACTGTGAAATCCCACTCTCATCTCCCTGTGTCAAACGACGAAACTCCCAACTCTCATCTCCCTCTGTCAATCTGTGAAACTCCCACTCTCATCTCACTGTGTCAATCTGTGAAACTCCCGGCTCTCATCTCCCTCTGTCAAACTGTGAAACTCCGACTCTCATCTCCCTGTGTCAAACTTTGAAACTCCAACTCTTATCTCCCTGTGTTAAACGGTGTAACTCCCACTCTCATCTCCCAGTGTCAAACTGTTGAACTTCCACTATAATCTCCCTATTTCACGCTTTGAAGCTCCCACTCTCATCCTTCTTTATCAATCTGTGAAACTCCCGTCTCTCATCTCCCTCTTTCAAACTGTGAAACTCCCACTCTCATCTCCCTGTGTCAACCTGTGGAAGTCCCATTCACAACTCCCTAAGTCAACCTGTCTATCTCAGAATCTCATCTCCCTGCGTCAAACTGTGATGCTCCCACTCTTAACTGCCTGTGTCAATCTGTAAAACTCTCACTCTCATCTCCCTCTGTCAAACTGTCAAACTGTGAAACTCCCTACTCTCATCTCACTGTGTCAAACTGAGAAACTTCCGCTCTCATCTCCCTGTGTCAAACTGTCAGCTCCCGGATCTCATCTCCCCGTGTCAAAGTGTGAAACTCACTCTCTCATCTCCCTGTTTCAAACTGTGAAACTACCTCTCTCATCTCCCTCTGTCAAGCGGTAAAACTCCCTGCTCTCACCTCCCTGTGTCAAACTGTGAAACTACCACTCTCATCTCCCTCTGTCAAGCGGTAAAACTCCCTCCTCTCATCTCCCTCTGTCAAACTGTGGACCTCCCCCTCTCATCTCCCTGTGTCAAACTCTGAACTCCCACTCTCATCTCCTTTTGACAAACTTTGAAAGTCCTACTCTCATCTCCCTGTGTCAAACTGTGAAACTCCCGGCTCTCATCTACCTGTGTCAAACTGTGAAATTCCCGTTTCTTATCTCCGTGTCAAACTTTGAATCTACCCACCCTCATCTCCCTTCTTCAAAATGTTAAACGCGCACTCTCATCTGCCTGTGTCAAACTGTGGAAGTCCCACTCACATCTCCCTAAGTCACCCTGTCAATCTGAGACTCTTATCTCCCTGTGTCAAACTTTGATACTCCCACTCTCAGCTGCCTGTGTCAATCTGTGAAACTCCCAGCTCTCATCTCCCTGTGTCAAACTGTGAAACTCCTGGCTCTTAACTCCCTGTGTCAAACTGTGAAACTCCCACTCTCATCTCCCTGTGTCAAACTGTGAAATCCCACTCTCATCTCCCTGTGTCAAACGACGAAACTCCCAACTCTCATCTCCCTCTGTCAATCTGTGAAACTCCCACTCTCATCTCACTGTGTCAATCTGTGAAACTCCCGGCTCTCATCTCCCTCTGTCAAACTGTGAAACTCCCACTCTCATCTCCCTGTGTCAAACTTTGAAACTCCAACTCTTATCTCCCTGTGTTAAACGGTGTAACTCCCACTCTCATCTCCCAGTGTCAAACTGTTGAACTTCCACTATCATCTCCCTATTTCACGCTGTGAAGCTCCCACTCTCATCCTTCTTTATCAATCTGTGAAACTCCCGTCTCTCATCTCCCTCTTTCAAACTGTGAATCTGCCACTCTCATCTCCCTGTGTCAAACTGGGAACTCCCACTCTCATCTCCCTCTTTCAAGCTGTGAAGCTCCCACTCTCATCTCCCTGTGTCAAACTGTGAGTATCCCACTCTCATCTCCCTGTGTCAAACGGCAAAACTCCCGACTCTCATCTCCCTGTGTCAAACTGTGAAACTCCGACTCTCAACTCCCTCTGTCAAACTGTGAAACTCCCACTTCTATCTCACTGTGTCAATCTGTGAAACTCCCCTTTCTCAACTCCCTCTGTCAAACTGTGAAACTCCCACTCTCATCTCCCTGTGTCAATCTGTGAAACTCCCACTCTCATCTCCCTGTGTCAATCTGTGAAACTCCCACTCTCATCTCCCTGTGTCAATCTGTGAAACTCCCACTCTCATCTCCCTGTGTCAAGCTTTGAAACTCCAACTCTTATCTCCCTGTTTTAAACGGTGTAACTTCCACTCTCATCTCCCTGTGTCAAACTGTGGAACTTCCACTATCATCTCCCTCTTTCAAGCTGTGAAGCTCCCACTCTCATCCTTCTTTGTCAATCTGTGAAACTCGCACTCTCATCTCCTTTTGTCAAACGGCGAAACTCGCACTCTTATCTCCCTGTGTCAAACTGTGAAACTCCCACTCTCATATCCCTCTGTCAAATTGTGAAACTCCCACTCTCATCTCCCCGTGTCAAACTGTGAAACTCCCACTCTCATCTCCCTGTGTCAAACTTTGAAACTCCAACTCTTATCTCCCTGTGTTAAACGGTCTAACTCCCACTCTCATCTCCCTGTGTGAAACTGAAATCCCTTGCTCTGCCACTCTCTTCTCTCTGGTTCAAAATTTGAAACTCCAGCTCTCATCCCGCCATTTCAAACTGTCAAAATCCCAGCTCCTCTCCCATCTCTAAACTGTTAAGCTCGCAGCTTCCTTCTCGTTATGTCAAACTGTGAAATTTCAGACTTTCCACTTGCTGTTTCCACTCTCCACTCCCCACTCTCCTCTCCCTTTTTTCAAACTGTGAAATTCCAGCTCTCTGCTTGCTGCTTCAAACCATGAATCTTTTCACTGTTCGCTCACTGTGTCAAACTGTGAAACTCTCAGCTCTCTTCAAACTGTTTCAATCTGTGCTACTCCCGCTCCCCTCTTATTATTTCAAACTATGAAACTCTAGCTCTCCCCTCGCCATTTCAAACTCTGAACCTCCCGGCTCTCCTGTCCCTTTTCCACACTGTGAAAGCCACAGGTCACCTCTCGCTTTTGCTGTATCAAACTTTGAAACACCCCCTCTCGTCTCGCTGTTTCAAACTGTGAGCTCCAGCTTTCCTAGTGTTGTTTCAAATTGTGAAACTCCCAGCTCTCCTGTTGCTGTTTATAACTTTGAAAATCCCAACTCTCCTCTCAATGTTTGAAAATGTGAACCTACCTCTCTACTCTCACTGTTTCAGAATTTGAAACTCGTGGCTCGCCTCCTACTGCTTGAAACTGTGAAACTCCCAGCCCTCCACTCAGTGTTTCAAAATGAGAAGCTCCAGCCCCCTTCTCACTCTGTCAATCTGTGAAAGGCCCAGCTCTCCTCTCACTGTTTTAAACAGTCAAACGCACACTCTCCTCTCACTTTATCAAGCTGAGAAACTCCTGATCTACACTCGCTGTTACAAACAGTGAAACTCCCACTCTCCTCTCGCTGGTTGCAACTGTGAAATGCCCGGCTATGGCCCTGCTGTTTCAAACTGTGAAACTCCCGCTCTCCGCTCGTTTCAAACTGTGAATGCTTTGGCATGCCTCTGGCTGTCTCAAACTGTGAAACTCCCAGTCACCTCTTTTTGGCTCACAATGTGAAATCCCAGCCCTCCTCTTACCATTTTAAACTGTGAAACTCCCAGCTCTCCAGTCCCTTTTCTAAACTGTGAAAACCCTGGCTCTTATCTCACTTTTCCTTTTTGAACCTTTGAAGCTCCCACTCTCGTCTCTGTGTTGCAAACTGTGATACTGCCGGCTCTCCTCTTGCTGTTTCCAAATGTGAAATCCCTACTCTCCTCTTGTTGTTTCAAACTGTGAAACTCCAGCTCTCCTCTCATTGTTTCAAACTGTGATACTTCCGGCTCTCCTCTCACTGTCCTAAATGATGAAACTCCCACTCTCCACTTGCTGTTTGAAACTGTGAAGCTCCCGGTTCCCCTCTCATTGTTTCAAACTGTGAAAGTCCAGCTCCCCTCTCCCTTTTGAAACTGTGAAACCACCAGTTCACCTCTCACTGTTACAAACTGTCAAAGTCGGGCTCCCTTATCATTATTCCAAACTGTGAAATTCCTGCTCTCCTATTGTTGTTTCAAACTGTGAAGCTCCTGCCTCTCCTCTCCCTGTTTCAAGCTTTGAAACTCCCGCTCTCCTCTCACTATTTCAAACTGTGAAATCCAGCGCTCTTCTCTCACTGTTTCAAACTGTGAAACTCCCGCTCTCCTCTCACTGTTTCAAACTGTGAAACTTCTGGCTCTCCTCTTGCTATTTGAAATTGTGAAACACCACCTCTGTTCCTGCTGTCTCCAGCAGTGAAATTCCTACTCTCCTATCGCTGTTTCAAACTGTGAAACTCCCACTTTCATCTTGCTGTCCTTAACTATGAAACTCTTGCACTCCACCTGCTGTTTGAAACTGTGAAGATCCCGGCTCTCCTCTCCCTTTTCAAACTGTGACACTGCTGGCTCTTCCTCTCACTGTTTCAAACTGTCAATCTCCAGCTCTCCTCTCCCTCTGTCAATCTGTGAAAGACCAAGCTCTCCTCTCACTGTTTCAAATGGTCAAACACACACTCTCCTCTCGCTGTTTCAAACTGTGAAACTCCCGCTCTCCGCTCTTTTCAAACCGTGAATGTTTTGGCTTGCCTCTGGCTACATCAAACTGTGAAACTCCCGGCTCTCCTGTCCTTTTTATGAACTGTCAAAGCCTTGGCTCTCATCTCACTTTTCCTGTTTCAAACTGTGAAACTCCTGCTCTCTTCTCCCTGTTGCAAACTGTGAACCTCCCGGCTCTCCTCATGCTATTTCAAAATGTGAAATCCCTACTCTCCTCCTGTTGTTTTGAAATGTGAAATCCCTACTCTCCACTTGCTGTTTCAAACTGTGAACCCCCTGCTCTCCACACGCTGGTTGATACCTTGAAACTCCTAGTTCTCCACTCACTGTTTCAAACTGAATCTTTTCGCTCTTTACTCACTGTGTCAAACTTTGAATTTCCCGGCTCTCCTGTCCCTTTCATAAACTGTGAAAGCCCCAGCTCTCATCTCACTTTTCCTGTTTCAAACTTTGAAGATCTTGCTCTCATCTCTCTGTTGCAAACTGTGAATGTCCTGGCTCCACTCTTGCTATTTCAAAATGTGAAACCCCTATCCTCCTCTTGTTGTTTCAAACTGTGATTCCCCTGGGCTATCCTCTAACTGTCCTAAACGATGAAACTCCCACTCTGCACTCACTGTCTGGAACAGTGAAGCTCCCGGCTCCCCTCTCTCTGTTTGAAACTGTGAAAGTCCTGCTCTCTTCTCCCTTTTGAAACTGTGAAACCACCAATTCACCTCACACTATTACAAACTGTCAATCTCGGGCTCCCTGATCGCTATTCCAAACTGTGAACTTCCTGCTCTCCTATTGTTGTTTCAAACTGTGAAACTCCCAGCTCTTCTCTCGCTGTTTCAAACTGTGAAACTCTGGCTCTCCTCTTGCTATTTGAAATTGTGAAACTCATGGCTCTATTCCTGCTGTCCCAAACAGTGAAATTCCCGCTCTCCCCTCATTGTTTCAAACTGTGAAACTCCCACTTTCCTCTCAATGTTTGAAGCTGTGAAGGTCCAAGCTCCCCTCTCGCTGTTTCAAACTGTGAAACTCTGGCTCTCCTCTCATTGGTTGAAACTGATGGACTCCCGGCTCTGCTCTAGCTGTTTCAGGCTCTGAAATTTCCCCTCTCGACTTGCTGTTTCAAACTGTGAATGCTTCAGTTCTCCTCTCGCTGTGTCAAAATGTGAAACTCCCATTCTCCTCTCGTTGGTTAAAAATGTGAAGGTCCGGCCCCCCTCTAAACATTTGAAACTGTGAAGCCAATGGCTCTCCTCTCCCTTCTCCAAACTGTGAAACCCCTGCTCTCCTCCTGTTGCTTCAAACTGTCAAATTCCCGGCTCACCTTTCGCCATTTCAAAGTGTGAAACCCCTGCTCCCCTCTCGCTGGTTGATACTTTGAAACTCCTGGCTCTCCACTCGCTGTTTCAAGCTGTGAATTTTTTGGCTCTCCTCTGGCTGTATCAAACTGTGAAACTCCCGGCTCCCCTTCAATTGTTTGAAACTGTGCTGCTCCTGTTCTCTTCTCACTGTTACAAACTGTGAATCTCCAGCCCTCCTCTCGCCACATCTTACAATGAAACTTTCGGCTCCCCTCTTACTTCTGCTGTTCTAACTTTGAAACTCCTGTTCTCGTCACCCTTTTGCACACTGTGAAACTGTCGGCTCTCCTCTGCTTTTCCAAACTGTGAAACACCCGGCTTTCCTGTCTCTGTTTCAAACTGTTAAAATCCGCTCACCTCTCGTTATTTCGAACTGTGAAACTCCTGCCCTCCTCTTGTTTCTTCAAACTCTGATTTTCGGGGCTCTCTTCTCGCTATTTCAAACTATGGAACACCCGCTCTCCACTCGCTGGTTGAAATGGTGAAGCTCCCGGCTCCCATTTCGCTGTTTCAAACTGTGAAACCCCAGTTCTCCCCTCCCTTTTCAAAGTGTGCAGCCCCCGGCTCTCCCCCCAACGCCCCCCCCTCCCATTTCAAACTGTCAAATTCCAGCTCTTTTCTCACTATTTCTAACTGTGAAGTTCCTGCTTTCCTATTATTGTTTCAAATGGTGAAATGCACGGCTCTCCTCTCACTGTGTCAAACTGTGAAGCTCCTGCTCTTTCTCACTAGTTGAAAGTGTGAGACTACTGGCTTTTCCCTCGCGGTTTTAAATTGAATTTCCCACTCTCCACTACCAGTTTTAAACGGTGAATGTTTCGGCTCTCATCTCACTGTGAAATACCGTGCTCTCCTCTTGCTGTTTCAAACTGTGCATTTCCCACTCTCCTCTCACTGGTTCAAAATGTGAAACTCTAGCTCTTCTCCCACCATTTGAAACTGTGAAACTCCCAGCTGTCCTCTCCCTTCTCCAAACTGTGAAACTCTCAGCTTTCCACTCGTTTTGTCAAACAGTGAAATTCCAAGCTTTCCACTTGCTGTTTCAAACTGTGAAACTCACCACTCACCTCTCACTTTTTCAAACTGTGCAACTTCCACTGTCCTCTCACCATTTCAAACTGTGAAACCCCTGCTCTCCTCGCGCTGGTTAATACTTTGAAACTCCCAGCTCTCCACTCGCTGTTTCAAGCTGTGAATCTTTTGGCTCTTCACTTGCTGTGTCAAACTGTGAAACTCCCGGCTCTCTTCAAAGTGTTTCAATCTGTGCTGCTCCCATTCTCCTCTCACTATTTCAAACTTTGAATCTCTAGCCCTCCTCTCGCCACTTCAAACTGTGAAACTATTGGCTCCCCTCTAACTTTTGCTGTTCTAACTTTGAAACTCCTGTTCTCGTCTCCCTGTTATGCATTGTGAAACTCTCTGCTCTCCTCCATGTTTGCAAACTGTGAAACACACGGCTCTCCTGTCTCTGTTTCAAACTGTGAAACTCTGGCTCACCACTCGCTGTTTCAAACTATGAAACTCCCATTCTCCACTCACTGATTGAAATGATGAAGCTCCTGACTTCCCTGTTGCTGTTTCAAACTGTGAAACCCTAACTTTCCTCTCCCTTATCAACGTGTGAAACCCTTGGCTTTCCCCCCACTGTTTCAAACTGCCAAACTCCAGTTCTCTTCTCACTATTTCAAGCTATGAAACTGCTGCTCTCCTATTGTTGTTTCAAATTGTGAAACGCCTGGCACTCCTCTCGCTGTTTCAAACTGTGAAACTGCTGGCTCTCCTCTTGCTATTTGAAATTGTGAAACTCTCAGCTCTGTTCCTGCTCTTTCAAACAGTGAAATTCTCACTCTCCTCTCACTGTTTCAAACTGTGAAACTCCCATTCTCCTCTCGCTATCCTAAATTATGAAACTCACACTCTCCAATCGCTGTTTGAAACTGCGAAGCTGCCAGCACCCCTCTCGCTGTTTCAAACTGTGAAACTCTGGCTCACCTCTTGTTATTTCAAATTGTGAAACCCCCAGCTCTCCTCTTGCTGTTGGAAACTGTGAAACTCCCACAAAGCTCTCACTGTTTCAAACTGTGAAGCTCCCAGCTCTCCTCTTGCCCATTCAACATGTGAAACTCCTGCTGTCCTTTCGCTGTTTCAACTATGAAACTCCCAGCCCTCCTCTCGCTGCATGAAACTGTGAAACCCCCGCTCTACACTCACTGTTTCAATCTGTGAAACTCCACGCTGCACTCACAATGTTTGAAACTGTGAAGATCTGCTCGTTATTTCAAACTGTGAAACTCCCGGCTCTCTCTTACTGTTTGAAACTATGAAACACCTGGCTCTCCTCTCGCTGTTTTCAGAATCACAGAATCACAGTGCAGAAGAGGCCCTTCGGCCCATCGAGTCTGCACCGACAAGTGAGAAACACCTGACCTACCTACCTAATCCTATTTACCAGCACTTGGCCCATAGTTTTGAATGTTATGACGTGCCAAGTGCTAATCCAGGTGCTTTTTAAAGGATGTGAGGCAACCCGCCTCCACCACCCTCCCAGGCAGTGCATTCTAGACTGTCACCACCCTCTGGGTAAAAAGTTTTTCCTCATATCCCCCCTAAACCTCCTGTCCCTCGCGTTGAACTTATGCCCCCTTGTGACTGACCCTTCAACTAAGGGGAACAGCTGCTCCCTATCCACCCTGTCCATGCCCCTCATAATCTTGTACACCTCGATCAGGTCGCCCCTCAGTCTTCTCTGCTCCAACGAAAACAACCCAAGTCTATCCAACCTCTCTTCATAACTTAAATGTTTCATCCCAGGCAACATCCTGGTGAATCTCCTCTGCACCCCCTCCAGTGCAATCACATCCTTCCTACAATGTGGTGACCAGAACTGCACACAGCTGTGGCCTCACCAAGGTTCTATACAACTCCAACATGACCTCCCTACTTTTGTAATCTATGCCTCGATTGATAAAGGCATGTGTCCCATATGCCTTTTTCACTACCCCACTAACATACCTCTCTGCCTTCAGAGATCTATGGACACACACGCCAAGGTCCCTTTGTTCCTCAGAACTTCCTAGTGCCATGCCGTTCACTGAATACTTCCTTGTCAAATTACTCCTTCCAAAGTGTATCACCTCACACTTTTCAAGGTTAAATTCCACCTGCCACTTATCTGCCCATTTGACCATCCCATCTATATCTTCCTGTAGCCCAAGACACTCAACCTCACTGTTAACCGCCCGGCCAATCTTTGTGTCATCCGCGAACTTACTAATCCTACTCCCCACATAGTCACCTATGTCGTTTATATAAATGACAATTAATAGGGGACCCAGCACAGATCCCTGTGGTACGCCACTGGACATTGGCTTCCAGTCACTAAAGCATCCTTCTGTCATCACCCTCTGCCTCCTACAACTAAGCCAATTTTGAATCCACCTCATCAAATTACCCTGTATCCCATGTGCATTTGCCTTCTTTATAAGTCTCCCATGTGGGACCCTGTCAAAGGCTTTGCTGAAATCCATATAAACTACATCAACTACACTACCCTCATCTACATACCTGGTCACCTCCTCAAAAAATTCAATCAAATTTGTTAGGCATGACCTCCCTCTGATAAAGCCATGCTGACTATCCCTGATCAATCCTTACCTCTCCAAGTGGAAATAGATACTCTCCTTCAGAAATTTCTCCAATAGTTTCCCTACCACTGACGTGGGACTCACTGGCCTGTAGTTCCCTGACTTAACTCTACAACCCTTCTTAAATAGCGGAACCACATAGCTGTTCTCCAGTCCTCCCCCGTGGCCATAGAGGAATTAAAAATTTGGGTCAGAGCCCCTGCGATCTCCTCCCTTGACTCCCTCAGCAGTCTGGGACACAAATCATCTGGACCTGGAGATCTGTCCACTTTTAAGCCTGCCAACACCTCCAATACCTTGTCACTCCCTACATCAATTTGCTTAAGAACCTCACAGTCTTTCTCCCTGAGTTCGATACCTTCATTCTCATTCTCTTGGGTGAAGACAGACGTGAAGTATTCATTCAACACTCTAGCGATGTCCTCTGGCTCCACCCATAGATTGCCCCCTTGGTCCCTTATGGGCCCTACTCTTTCCCTGGTTATCTTCCCATTGATATAATTATAGAATATCTTGGGATTTTCCCTACTTTTACCAGCTAGAGCTTTCTCATATCCCCTCTTTGCTCTCTTAATTGCCTTCTTAAGCTCCACCCTGCACTTTCTGTACTCCACTAATGCCTCTGTTGATTTGCTTCCCTTGTACCTGCTAAAAGCCTCTCTTTTCCTTCTCATTGTAACCTGAATATCTCTGGTCATCCATGGTTCTCTGGGCTTGTTGCTCCTTCCTATCACCTGAGAGGGAACATGTTGAGCCTTTACCCTCTCCATTTCCTTTTTGAACACCCCCCACAGTTCCTCTGTAGATTTCCCCACAAGTAACTGTTCCCAGTCTACCTTGGCCAGATCCTGCCTTATTTTACTAAAATCCACTTTCCCCCAACCCAAAACATTTTTTTGCAACTTCTCGATTTCTTTGTCCATAACAAACTTAAACTGTACCATGTTGTGGTCGCTATCATTAAAATGCTCGCCCACCACCACCTCAGCCACCTGTCCAGCTTCATTCCCCAGAATTAGGTCCAGCAATGCACCATCCCTTGTTGGACCCTCTACATATTGACCTAAAAAGTTCTCCTGTACACATTTCAAGAAATCCACTCCATCCAAGACCTTAACACTATGTCTATCCCAATTAATGTTGGGAAAGTTGAAATCAGCTAATATAATTACCCTATTGTGAAGCTTTTCGCTCACCTCTCGGTGTGCCAAACTGTGGAACTTGGGCTCTTCTGTCTCTGTTTCAAATTGTGCTACTCCCGCTCTCCTCTCGCTGTTTCAGACTGAAAATCCAGGCTCTCCCTGCGTTGCTTCAGACTGTGAAACTCCCGACTGTCCTCTCACTCTTTCAAACTGTGAAATTCCTGCTATCCTCTCCCTTTTGCAAACTATAAATCTCCCATCTCTGCTCTCACTATTTCAAACTGTGAAAACACTGCTCTCTTCCTTTTGTTTAAAACTGGGTGACTCGGGCTCTCCTCTCTTCTAACTTTGAAAATCCCAGCTCACCTCTCACTGTTTGAAACTATGAAACTCCTGCTCTTCTCTCACTTCAGAATGCGAAACTGAAAGATCGCCCATCACCAATTGAAGCTGTGAAACTCCTGGCTGGGAGCTCAGTGTTTTAAACTGTGAAACTCCAGTTCTCCTCTCACTCTGTCAATGTGTGAAACACTCAGCTCGCCTCTCACTGCTTCAAACTGTCAAACTTCCACTCTCCTCTCACTGCTTCAAACTGTCAAACTTCCACTCTCCTCTCATTGTTTCAAACTGTGATAATCCCACTCTCCTCTCATTGTTGCAAACTGTGATAATCCCACTCTTCTCTCACTGTTTCAAACTGCAAATCTCATGCTCTCCTCTCACTGTTTCAATTTGTGAATCCCCCACTCTCCTCTCGCTGCTTCACACTGTGAAACTCCCACTCTGCTCTCACTGTTTGAAACCTATTGAACTTCCAGCCCGCCACTCACTTTCTCAATCTGTAAATCGCCCAGCTCTTCTCCTGCTGTTTGAAACTGTGACTCTCCCGTTCTCATCTCACTGTACCAAACTGTGAAACTTTTGGCTCTCCAGTTTCTGTTTAAAACTGTGAAGCTCCCAGCTCTTCCCCCGCTGTTTGAAACTTTGATACTCCCACTTTCCTCTCACTGAATGAAACTGTGAAGCTTCTGGCTCCCCTCACACTGTTTCAATCTGTGAAAAACCCAGCTCTCCGCTCGCTATTTCAAACAGTGAAATGCCCACTCACACCTCGCTGTGTCAAACAGTGGAAGTCCTGGCTTTCATCTCACTATTTCAAATTGTGCAACTCCCACTCTTGCCTCACTGTTTCAAACTGTGAAACTCCAGCCCTCTTCTCACCATTTCAAACTGTGAAGCCCCCATCTCTCCTCTCCCTTTCCCAAACTATGAAACCTCAGGCTCTCCTCTCACTTTTCCTGTATCAAACTGTGAAATGCCCACTCTCCCCTCATTGTTTCTAAATTTGAAAATCACAGCTTCCCTCTCGCTGTTTGAAACTGGGAAACTCCCGTTCTATTCTCGTTGTTTCAGAATGTGAAACTCTGAGCTCGACTCTCACTATTTGAAACTGTGAAACTCCCGACCCTCTGCTCACTGTTTCAAAGTATGGAACTCTACCTCTCCTCTCACTCTGTCAATCTGTGAAACACCCAGCTCTCCTCTGACTGTTTCAAACTGTGCAACTCCCGCTCGCCTCTCACCATTTCAAATTGTGAAACTACCCGCCTCTCCGCTCGATATTTCAAACTGCGAAATCCTGCTCCCCTATTGTTGCTTCAAACTGTGAAACACCCGGCTCTCCCCTCACCCTTTCAAACTGTGAAACTCCCGCTATCCTCTCGCTGGTTGAAACTGTGAAACTCCCGGCTCTCCATTCATTGTTTCAAACAGTGAATCATTCAGCTCTCCTCTCGCTGTATCAAACTGAAACTCCCGGGTCTCCTCTCCCTCTTCCAAACCGTGAAACCCCCGGCTCCCCTCTCACTTTTACAGTTTCAAACGGTGAAACTCCTGCTCTCCTCTCACAGTAGCAAACTGTGAGTCTCCCGCTCCCCTCTTGCTGTCTCGAACGGTGAAACTCCTGCTCTTGTCCTGCTGTTTTAAACTGTGCAACTACAGCTCTCCCTCTCACTCTGTCAATGAGTGAGATGCCCAGCTCTCTGCTCACTATTTCAAACAGTCAATCTCCCACTCTCGTCTCTCTGTTTCAAACTGTGAAACTCCTGCTCTCCTCTCACTGTTTCAAACTGTGAAACTCCTGAACTCCCCTCACTATTTCAAACAATGAAACTCCTCCTGTTGTCCTGCTCCTTCAAACTGTGTAGCTCCAGCTCTCCTCTCACTATTGCAAATGGTGAACCTCCCACTCTCTTCTCACTGTTTCAAACTGTGAAACTCCTGCTCTTCTCTCACTGTTTAAAACTTGTGAAAATCCCGGCCCTCCAGTCACTTACTCAAACTGTGAAAGTCCCAGCTCTTCTCCCACTGTTTGAAACTGTGACACTCCTGCTCTCCTCCCACTGTACCAAACTGTGAAACTCTCAGCTTTCCAGTCACTGTGTAAAACTGTGAATCTCCCGCTCTCCGCTCGCTGTTTTGAACGGTGAAACTCCTGCTCTTGTCCCTCTGTTTCAAACTATGAAGCTCCAGCTCTCCTCTCACTGTTTCAAATGGTGAATCTACCACTCTCCTCTCTGTTTCACACAGTGAAACTTCCACTTCGCTCTCACTGTATGAAACTTGTGAAACCCCCGGCCGTCCACTCGCTTTCTCAAACTGTGAAACTTCCGGCTCCTCTCCCGCTGTTTTAAACTGTGTCATTCCTTCTCCCCTCTCACTGTACCAAACTGTGAAACTCTCAGCTCTCCAGTCACTGTTTGAAACTGTGGCACTACCGCTCTCCTCTCACTTTTCAAACTGTGAAGCATTTGGCTCTCCTCATGCAGTTTCAACCTGTGAAACACTGCCGCTAGTTCGAACAGCGATGCTCTCGATCACATGTCGCTGTGTCAAATAATGAAATTCCAGGCTCTCCTCTCACTATTTCAAACTGTGCAACTCCCGCTCTCATCGCACAGTTTCAAACTGTGAAACCCCTGGCTCTCCTCTTGCTGTTGGAAACTCTGAAACTCCCGCACTCCTCTGATTGTTTCAAACAGTGAAACTCCTGTTCTCCTCTCACCATTTCAAACTGTGAAACTCTGAGCTCTGCTCTCTCTTTTCCAAACTGTGAAACCCCGGCTCACCTCTTACTTTTGCTGTTTCAAACTGTGAACTCCCGCTCTCTTCTCTCTGGTTGAAATTGTGAAACCCCCAGCTCCCCTCTGGCTGTTTCAAACTGTAAAATTCCTCTCTCCACTCGCTGTTACAAACTGTGGGTCATCCAGCTCTCCTCTTGCTGTGTCAAACTGAAACTCCCAGCACTCCTCTCACTGTTTCAAACTGTTAAACTCCAGCCTTCCTCTCGCCATATCAACCTGTGAAACCCCCGGCTCTCATCTCCCTCTTCCAAACTGTGAAACCCCCAGTTTCCCTCTCACTTTTGCTGTTTCAAACTGTGAAACTCCAGGCCCTCCTCTCCCTGTTGCAAACTATGACACTCACAGCTCTCCTAATAGCACTCACTATTTCAATCTGTGAAAACACTGCTCTCCTCCTGTTGTTTAAAACTGTGAGACTCTGGCTTTCCTCTCCTCTAACTTTGAAAATCCCAGGTCTCCTCTCGCTGTTTGAAACTGTGAAACTCCGGGCCTGCAGCTTAGTGTTTCCACCTGTGAAACTCCAGCTCTCCTCCCACTCTGTCGATGTGTGAAACACTTAGCTCTCCCCTCACTGTTTCAAACAAGCAATCTCAAACTGTGAAACTCCCACTTTCCTCTCGCTATTTCAAACTGTGAAATGCCTGGCTCTCCTATTGCTCTTCCAAACTTTGAAACTCGTGCCTCTCCTGTTGCTGTTTCAAACTATGAAACTTTTGGCTCTCCTCACACTATTTCAACCTGTGAAACTCCCAGCTCTCTTCCCACTGTTTCAAACTGTGAAATTCCACTCTCCTCTTGCTGTTTCAAACTATGAAATGCCTGGCTCTCCTTTCAATCTATCAAATTTTGAAACTCCCACTCTCTTCTCACTGTTTCAAACAGTGAACCTCCTGTCTCTCCTCTTGCTGTTTGCAACTGTGAAACTCCCGCACTCCCAGTGTTTCAAACAGTGAAAAGTTCAGCTTTCCTCCACTGTTTCAAGCTGTGAAACTCCCGCTCTCCTCTCACTGTTTCAAGTTGTGAAATTCACACTCTCCTCTCACTGTTTCAAACTGTGAAATGCCTGGCTCTCCTCTCACTGTTTCAAACTTTGAAATGCACGCCTCTCCTGTTGCTGTTTCAAGCTGTGAAACTTCCAGCTGTCCTCCCACTGTTTCAAAATGTGAAATTCCACTCTCCTCTTGCTGTTTCAAACAGGAAAATCTCTGCCTACTCTCACCATTTCAAAATGTGAAACTCCGGGATGTAATCCCACTGTTTGAAACTGTGAAGCTCCTGGCCTTCTGCTCGCAATAACCAACTGTGAGCACTCAGCTCTTCTCTCGCTGTTTGAAACTTTGAAACTCCATCAGCTCTCTCACTGTTTCAATCATTGAAAATCCCAACTCTCCTCTCATTGTTTCAAACTGTGCAACTCCCACTCTCCTCTCATTGATTTAAACTGTGAAACTTTTAACTATCCTCTCACTGTTTCAAACTGTGAAACTCATACCTCTTCTGTTGCTGTTTCAAACTGTGAATATCCCGCACTCCTCTCCCTTGTTTCAAACAGTGACACTCCCACTCTCCGCTCACTATTACAATCTCTAGTACCCCCTGCTCCCCTCTCGCTGTTTCAAACTGTGAAATGCCTGACTCTCCTTTCACTGTTTCAAAGAATGAAACTCCCGCTTTCCTCTCCTTGCTGCAAACAGTAAAACACCCAGTTCTCCTCTCGCTATTTCAAACTGTGAAACCCCTACTCTCCCCATGTTGTTGCAAACTTTGAAACTATTAGCTCTCTTCTCACTGTTTCGACCTGTGAATACTCCACTCGCCTCTCGCTGTTCCAAACTGTAAAAAGCCTGGCCCTCCTCTCATTGTTTCAAACTGTGAAACCCCCACTCTCCTCTCACTGTTCCAAACTGTGAGACTCTCACTCTCCTCTCTCTGCTCAAACTGTGAAATGCCTGGCTCTCCTATTGCTCTTTCAAACTTTGAAATTCACCCCTCGCCTGTTGCTGTTACAAGCTGTGAAACTCTCAGCTCTCATCAGTCTGTTTCAATCTGTGAAACTCCCAGCTCTCCTCCCACTGTTTCAAAATGTAAAATTCCACCCTCCTCTTGCTGTTTCAAACTGTGAAATGCCTGGCTCTCCATTCACTCAATCAAATTCTGAAACTCCCGCTCTCTTCTCTCTGTTTCAAACTACGAACCACCTGTCTCTCCTCTTTATCTTTGGAACTGTGAAACTCACACACTCCCGCTGTTTCAAACTGTGAATCTCCTGCTCTCCTCTTGCTGTTTCAAGCAATGAAAAGCTTGACTCTCCTCTAGCTGTTTCCAGTTGTGAAAGCCTGGCTCTCCACTCGTTGTTTCAAACTGCCAAACTCTGGCTCTCCTATTGCTGTTTCAAACTGTGAAACTCATGACTGTTCACTCACTGTTTCAACCTTTGAATCTCCTGCACTCCTCCCACAGCTTCAAACTGTGAAACCCATGCTCTTCTCTCACTGTTTCAATCTGTGAAATTTCAGGCTCTGCTCCCACTGGTTCAAATTGTGAAACTCCCACTCTCGCCTCACTGTTTCTAACTGTAAAACTCCCGCTCTGATCTCACTGTTTCAATTTGTGAAACTCCCGGCTCTGCTCCCACTGTTTCAAATTGAGAAAGTCCCACTCTCCTCTTGATGTTTCGAGCTATGAAACTCATGGCTCTTCACTCGCTGTTTCAATCTTTGAATGTCCTATCCTCCTCTCGCTGTTTCAAGCTGTGAAACTCCCGGCTCTCCTCTCACTGTTTCAAATTGCGAAACTCCCACTCTCTGCTCATTGTTTCAAACTGTGAAACTCCCACTCTCCTCTCACTATCTCAAACTGTGAAATCCCTGGGTCTCCTATTGCTCTTTCAAGCTTTGAAACTCATGCCTCTCCTGTTGCTGTTTCGAAATGTGAAACCTTCAGCTCTCCTCACACTATTTCAATCTGTGAAACTTCCAGCTCTCCTCCCATTGTTTCAAACTGTGAATTTCCACTCTCCTCTTGCTGTTTCAAACTATGAAATACCTGGCTCTCCTTTCAATCTATCAAATTCTGAAACTCCCACTCTCTTCTCACTGTTTCAAACTGTGAACTTCCTGTCTCTCCTCATGCTGTTTGCAACTGTGAAACTCCTGCACTCCCACTGTTTCAAACTGTGAATCTCGTCCTCTCCTGTTACTGTTTCAAACGGTGAAAAGTTCAGCTTTCCTCTCGCTGTTTCAAGCTGTGAATCTCCCGCTCTCCTCTCACTGTTTCAAACTATGAATTTCCCCCTCTCCTCTCACTGTTTCAAGTTGCGAAATGCCTGGCTCTCCTCTCACTGTTTCAAGCTTTGAAATGCCTGGGTCTCCTGTTGCTGTTTCAACGTGTGAAACTTCCCGCTCTCCTCCCACTGTTTCAAAATGTGAAATTCCACTCTCCTCTCGCTGTTTCGAACAGGAAAACCTCTGCCTACTCTCACCATTTCAATATATGAAACTCCGGGATGCAATCCCACTGTTTGAAACTGTGAAGCTCCTGGCCTTCTGCTCACTATAACAAAGTGTGAGCACTCGGCTCTTCTCTCGCGGTTTGAAACTTTGAAACTCCAGCAGCTCTCTCACTGTTTCAATCATTGAAAATCCCAACTCTCATTGTTTCAAACTGTGCAACTCCCAGTCTCCTCTCACTGATTTAAACTGTGAAATTTTTAACCATCCTCTCACTGTTTCAAACTGTGAAACTCACACCTCTTCTGTTGCTCTTTCAAACTGTGAATATCCCGCACTCTTCTCCCTTGTTTCAAACAGTGACACTCCCACTCTCCGCTCACCAATACAAACTCTGGTACTCCCAGCTCCCCTCTCGCTGTTTCAAACTGTGAAATGCCTGACTCTCCTTTCACTGTATCAAATGGTGAAACTCCTGCTCTCCTCTCCTTGCTGCAAACGGTAAAACACCCAGTTCTCCTCTCGCTATTTCAAACTGTAAAACCCCTGCTCTCTCCATGTTGTTGCAACCTTTGAAACTATCAGCTCTCTGCTCACTGTTTCTAACTTTGCAAACCCAACTCTCCTTTCGCTGTTTGAATCTGTGAAACTCCCACTCTCCTCTCATTGTTTCAAACTGTGAAACGCCTGCTCTCCACCCATTGTTTCAAACTGTGAAATATTTGGCTCACCTTTCGATGTTTGAAACTGCGATACTCCTGCTCTACTCTCACTGTTTGAAACTGTGAAATCCTGCTCTCCTATCGCTGTTTCAAACTGTGAAACTTCCGCCTCTCCTGTTCCTGTTTCGAGCTTTGCATGTTCCATTCTTCTCTCCCTTGTTTCAAGCAGTGAAACTCCCAATCTCTGCTCACTGTTACAAACTGTGATACTCCCCACTCTCCTCTTACTGTTTCAAACTCTAAAATTCACCCTCTCCTCTCACTGTTTCAAACTGTGAAATTCCTGCTCTCCTCTCGCTGTTTCAAACTGTGAAATGCCTGGCTCTCCTATTGCTCTTTCAAACTGTGAAACTCCCGCTCTCCTGTTGCTGTTTCAAACTGTGAAACTTTCGGCTCTCCTCACACTATTTCAATCTGAAACTCTCAGCTCTCCTCCCATTGTTTCAGACTGTGAAATTCCACTCTCCTCTTGCTGTTTCAAACGGTGAAAAGTTGGGCTTTCCTCTCGCTGGTTCATGCTGTGAAACTCCGGCTCTCCTCTCGCCGTTTCAAACTGTGAATTTCCCGCTCTCCTTTCGCTGTTTCAACCTGGAAAACCTCTGTCTACTCTCGCCATTTCAAATATGAAACTCCGGGATGCAATCCCACTGTTTGAATCTGTGAAGCTCCTGACCTTCCGCTCGCTATAACAAACTGTGAGCACTCAGCTCTTCTCTCACTGTTTGAAAATTTGAAACACCAACATCCCTCTCATTGTTTCAATCATTGAAAATCCCAACAGCCTCCTCATTGTTTCAATCATTGAAAATCCCAACTCTCACTGTTTCAAACTTTGCAACTCCCACTCTCCTCTCACTGATTTAAACTGTGAAACTTTTAATCATCCTTTCGCTGTTTCATACTATGTATGACTAGCACTCCCCTCCCTTGTTTCAAACAGCGAAACTCCCTCTCTCTGCTCACTGTTAGAAATTATGATTCTCCCAGCTCCCCTCTCACTGCTTCAAACTGTTAAATTCCTGCTCTCATCTCATTGTTTCAAACTGTGAAACTCCCGTTCTGCTCTCACTGTTTCAAACTGTGAAATGCCCAGCACTCTTCTTGTTGTTTTCAACTGTGAAACTCCTGCCTCTCCTGTTGTTGTTTCAATCAGTGCATATCTTGTTCTCCTCTCCCTTGTTTAAAACAGTTAAAGTCCCACTTTCCACTCACCGTTACAAACTGTGGTACTCCCCGCTCTCATGTCACTGTTTCAACCTGTGAAACTCCCAGCTCTCCTCTCACTATCTCAAACTGTGAAATTCCACTCCTCTTGCTGTTGCAAGCTGTGAAATGCCCAGCACTCCTTTCACTGCTGATCCAAACTGTGAACCTCCTGTCTCTTGTCTTGCTGTTTGAAATTGTGAAACTCCCGTACTCCCACCATTTAAAACTGTGAAACTCCTGTGAAACATTTAGCTCTCCTCTCACTGTTTCCAGCTGTGAAACCCTGGCTCCCCTCTCACTGTTTCCAGCTGTGAAACACCCGCTGTTTCAAACTATGAAACTTTTGATTCTCCTCTCACTGTTTCAATCTTTGTAACTCCCATCTCTCCTCTCACTGTGTGAAACTGTGAAACTTCCACTCTACTCTCACTATTTCAAAGTGTGTAACTCCAGGCTGCAATCCCGCTGTTTGAAGCTGTGAGGCTCCCAGCCTTCCACTCGCTGTTTCAAACTGTGAAATGCCCGGCTCTTCTCTTGCTGTTTGAAGCTGTGTAACTCCAGCACTCCGCTCATTGTTTCAATCTGTGAAACTCCTGCTCTCCTCTCGCTTTTTCAAACTGTAAGAAACCCGGCTCTCTTCTCGCTGTTTCAAGCTGTGAAACTCCCACCCCTCCTGTTCCTGTTTCAACTGTTAATATCCCGTTCTCCAATCCCCTGTTTCAAACTGCGAAACCCACCCTCTCCTCTCGCTGTTTCAAACTGTGAAACTCCCGCTCTCCTATGGCTGGTCATACTGTAAAACTCCCAGCTCGCCTCTCACGGTTTCATACTGTGAACTTCCACTCTGATCTCACTGTTTCAAACTGTGAAACTCCTGTCTCTTGTCGTGCTGTTTGAGTCCATGGCACAGCCACTCTCCACTCACTGTTTCAAACTGTGAAAATCCCGACTCTACTCTTGCTGTTTCAAATTGTGAAGCTTCTGGCTCTTCTCACGTTGCTTCAATCTGTGAAAAACCCGGCTCTCCTCTCACTTCTTCAGACGGTGCAACTCCCACTCTCCCCTCGCTGTTTGGAACTGTGAAATTTTCGCACTCCGCTCACTGTTTCAAACTGTGAAACTCTGCTGTCCTCTTGCTGTTTCAAATTGTAAAGGCCCGGCTCTCTTCTCGTTGTTTCAAACTGCAAAACACCCGCTATCCTCTCATTGTTTCAAACCGTGTAATTCCCAGCTCTCCTCTCGCTGTTTCAAATTGTGAAACATTTGGCTCTTCTCTCGCTGTCACCAACTGGGGCACTCTGGCTACCCTCTCTCTGTTTCAAACTGCAAAGTGCCAAACTCCTCTCACTGTTTCAAACTGTGTAAAACCTGGCTCTCCCCTCGCTGTTCCAACCTTGTGAAACTCCCACTGTCCACTCGCTGTTTCGAACTGTGAATCTCATGCTCTCCTCTCGCTATTTCAAAATGTGGAAGTCCCGGCCCTCCTCTCTCTCTCTCAAACTGTGAAACTCCTGCATCCCCTCTCGGTGTTTCAAACTTTGAAACTCCCAGCTCTCCTCTCGCCGTTTGAAAAAGTGAAACCCCCACTCTACTCTCACTGTTTCAAACTGCGAAACCCTGGGCTCTTCTCTCAGTGTTTGAAATGCTGACACTCCAGCTTTCCTCTCACTGTTTCAACCTGGGAAACTCTGGATCTCCTCTCACTGTTTCAAACTGTAAAACTCCCGGCTTATCTCTGCCTCTTTGAATCTGTGAAACTTTGACACTCCTCACACTGTTTCAAACTGTGAAACACCTGGCTCCCCCCTCGCTGTTTCAAACTGTGAAGCTCTCCTCTTGCTGTGTTAAACACTAAAAACACTGGCTTTCCTTTCACTGATTCATACTGTGAAACTTTCAACTCTCCCCTTGCTGTTTCAAACTGTGAAACTCCCGACTCTTCTGTCACTGCTTCAAACTGTGGAATTCGCACTCTCTTGTCGCTGTTTCAAACTGTGAAAACCCCGGCTCTCCTCTCGCTGTTTCAAACTGTGGAATTCGCTCTCTCTTGTCGCTGTTTCAAACTGTGAAACTCCCGACTCTCCTGTCACTGCTTCAAACTGTGGAATTCGCACTCTCTTGTCGCTGTTTCAAACTGTGAAAACCCCGGCTCTCCTCTCGCTGTTTCAAACTGTGAAACATGTGTTTCCCCCAAGCTGTTTCAAACTGTGTAATTCCTTCTTCTCCTGTCACTGTTTCAAACTGTGAATATCCAGATCTCCTCTCCCCTGTTTCACACAGTGAAACTCCCACTCTCAGCTCACTTTTTCGAACTGTGATACAGCAGGCTCTCTTCTCACTGTTTCAAACTGAAATTTGCCCTCTCCTCTTGCTGTTTCAAACTGCGAAATGTTCGGCACTCGTCTCGTTGTTTGAAGCTATGAAACCCCGGTTCTCCTCTTGCTGTTTCAAACTGTGTAACTCACGCCTCTCCTGTCACTGTTTCATATTGTGAGTATCCAATTCTACTCTCCCTTGTTTCACACAGTGAAACTCCCACTCTCTACTCACTGTTTCAAACTGTGAAACTCGCCCTCTCCTCTTGCTGTCTCAAACTGTGAAAATCCTGCCTCTCCTGTCGTTGTTTCATGATGTGAATATCTGGCTCTCCTCTCCTTTGTTTCAAACAACAAAACTCCCACTCTCCTCTGGCTGGTCATACCGTGAAATTCCCGGCTCTCCTCTCGATGTTTCAAACTGTGAAAACCCGGGCTCTCCTCTCACTGACTCAAACCGTGAGACTTTCAACTCTGCTCTTGCTCTTTCAAACAGTGAAACTCCTGGCTTTCCTTGTGCTGTTTCAAACTGTGAAACACCCACCCTCATGTTGCTGTTTCAAACTGGGACACTCCGGCTCCCTGCTCCCTGTGAAACTCCAGTACGCCACTCACTGCTTCAAACTGCAGAACACCTGCTCTCCTCTCGTTGCTTCAAACTGGGAAACTCCAGCTCTCCTTTCGCTATTTCAAACTGTGAAACTTGTGGCTCCATCCTCCCTGTTTCAAACTTTGAAACTCCCAGTTCACCTCTCGCCGATTCAAACTGTGAAACTTCCACTCTGCTCTCACTGTTTCAAACTGTGAAACTCCAGGCTGCACTCTCGTTGTTTGAAACTGTGATACGCCCGGCCCACCAATCGCTGTTTCAAACTGTGAAACACTCAGCTCTCCTCTTGCAGTTTCAAACTGTGAAGCTTTCAGGTCTCCTCTCACTGTGTCAAACTGTGAAACTCCCACGCTCCTCTCGCTGTTTCAAACTGTGAAACACCTGCCTCTCCTATCCCTGTTTCAAACTGAGTATTTGCCGCTCCATTCTCACTGTTTCAAACTCTGATATTCCCAGCTCTCCTCTCACTGTTTCAAACCGTGAAACCCCGGCTCTCCTTGCGCTGTTTCAAAATGTGAAACTCCTGGCTCTCCCTGCGCTATTTCAAAATGTGAAACTCCTGGCTCTCCCTGCGCTGTTTCAAAATGTGAAACTCCTGGCTCTCCCTGCGCTGTTTCAAAATGTATAACTCCCATTCTTCTCTTGCTCTTTCGACCTGTGTCACTCCTGCCTCTCCTGTCGTAATTTCATACAGTGAATATTCAGCTCTCTATCCTCCCTTGTTTCAAACAGTGACTGTCCCGCTCTCCGTCCCCTTTTTTCAAGCTGTGATACTCCCGGCTCTCTTCTCACTGTTTCAAACTGTGAAACTCCCACTCTCCTCTGGCTGGTCATAATGTGAAACATCCTGCTCTCCTCTCGATATTTCAATTTGTGAAGCTTCTGGCTCTCCTCTCACTGTTTTAATCTGTGAA
Source organism: Cetorhinus maximus (assembly GCF_964194155.1). Taxonomy (NCBI): domain Eukaryota; kingdom Metazoa; phylum Chordata; class Chondrichthyes; order Lamniformes; family Cetorhinidae; genus Cetorhinus; species Cetorhinus maximus. The sequence goes on along the minus strand of NC_135882.1, from coordinate 27,322,597 downwards.
ACTCGCCCTCTCCTCTCGATATTTCAATTTGTGAAGCTTCCGGCTCTCCTCTCACTGTTTTAATCTTTAAAACACCCAGCTCTCTTCTCACTGTTTCAAATGATGAAAATCCTGCTCTGCTCTCACAGTTTCAAACTCTGAAACTCCTGCACTCCTCTCGCTGCTTCAAACTGTGCCTCCCATTCTGCTTTTGCTGTTTCAAACTGTGAAATTCCCGGTTCTCTTCTCCCTTTCTTAAACTGTGAAACTCCCACTCTCCTCTCAGTGTTTCAAACCGTGAAACTCCGGGCTGCCCTCTTGCTGTTTGAAACTGTGAAGCTCCCGGTCATCTGCTCGCTGTTTCAAACTGTGAAACTCTCCACTCTTTTCTTGCTGTTTGAAACTGTGATACTCCAGCACGCCACTCACTGTTTCAAACTGTGGAACTTCTGCTCTCCTCTCACTGTTTCAAACTATGAAACGCCCGCTCTCCTCTCACTGTTTCAAGCTGTATAAGTCTCAGCTCTCCTCTTGCTGCCTCGAAATGTGAAAATCCCGGCTCTCCTCTCACTTTAGAGTTTCAAACTCTAAAGCTCCCGCACCCCTCTCGCTGCTTCAAGCTGAACCTCCCACTCTGCTTTTGCTGTTTCAAACTGTGAAATTCCCGGTTCTCTTCTCTCTTTCTCAAACTGTGAAACTCCTGCTCTCCTCTCACTATGTCAAACTTTGAAAACCCTTGCTCTCCTCTCACTGTTTCAAATTCTGAAACTCCCAGTTCTCCTCTCACTGTTTCAAAATGTGTAAGTCCGGCTCTCCTCTCGCTCTTTCAAACTCTGAAACTCCCAGCTCTCCTCTCGCTGCTTCAAACTGTGAATCTCCCACATTCCTCTTGCTGTTTCAAACTGTGAACATGCCGGCTCTTCTCTTGCTGTGCCAAACTGGAACTCCTGGCACTCCTTTCATTGGTTGGAACTTTGAAACTCCCAGCCCACCTCTCCTTTTTCCAAAATGTGAAAATCCATGTTCTCCTCTCATTGTTTCACACTGTGAAACTCCTGCTCTCCTCTCACTGCTTCAAACTGTGAAAACCCCACTGCCCTCTCGCTGTTTCAAACTGAAACTTCTGGCCCTCTTTCCACTGTTCCAAACTGTGAAACTCTCCCTGTCCTATCGCTGCTTCAAACTGTGAAACTCCCGCTGTCCTCTTGGTGTTTCCAACTGTGAAACTCCCACCCTCCTCTTGCTGTTTCACACTGGGAAACTGCGGCTCTCCTCTCGCTATTCAAACTGTGAAACTACCCCTCTCATCCCACTGTTTCAAACTGTGAAACTCCTGCTCTCCTCTCGCTGTTTCAAATTTTGAAACTCCCGCTTCCCTAACAATGTTTCAGACAGGAAATTATTGCCTCTCCTCCTGCTGTTTCAAACAGTGAAACTTCTGGCTCACCTCTCACTGTTTCAAACTGTGAAACTCCTGCTCTCCTCTCGCTGTTTCAAACTGTGAAACATCTGGCTCTCCTCTCGCTGCTTCAAACTGTGAAATTCCCGGCTGTCCACTCACCGTTTCAAAATGTATAACTCACACTTTCTTCTCACTGTTTGAAACTGTGAAATTCCCACACCCCACTCCCTGTTTCACACTGTGAAACACCGGCTCTCCTCTCGCAGTCTGAAACTGTGATACTCCCGCTTTCCTCTCGCTGTCTCAAACTATGACACTCCACTCTCCTCTCGCTGTTTCAAACTGTGAATTTCCCGCGCTCCTCTCCCTGTTTCACACTGTGAAACTCCAGCTGTGCTCTTGCTGTTTCAAACTGTGAAACTCCCGCTCTCCTCTTGCTGTTTCAAACTGTGAAACTCCCGCTCTCCTCTTGCTGTTTCAAACTGTGAAACTACGGCTCTCCTCTCACTGTTTCAAACAATGAAATTCCTGCCTCTCCCCTCACTGTTTCAAAATGTGTAACTCGCACTTTCTTCTCACTGTTTAAAACTGTGAAATTCCCACTCACCATTCCCTGTTTCACAATGTGAGACTCTGGGCCTCCTCTTGCTGTTTCAAACTGTTAAACTCACACTTCCACTCACTGTCTCAAACTATGAAACATCCACTCTTCCCTCAAAGTTTCAAGCTGTGATACTCCCGCTTTCCTCTCTGTTTCAAACTGTGACATTCCCACTCTCCTCTTGCTGGTTCAAAATATAAATCTCCAGCTCTCCACTCCCTGTTTCACACTGTGAGACTCTGGTTCTCCCCTTGATGTTTCAAACTGTGAAACTCACGCTCTTCACTCACTGTCTCAAACTGTGAAACACCCACTCTCCCCTCGCAATTTCAAGCTGTGATACTCCTGCTTTCCTCTCTCTGTTTCAAACTGTGAAACTCCCGCTCTCCTCTCACTGTTTCAAATTGTGAAATCCTTGGCTTTCCACTCACTGTTTTAAACTGTGAAGCTGCTGGCTCTCCTATCGCTGTGTCAAACTGTGCAACTCCTGGCTCTCCTCTCATTGTTTCAAACTGTGCAACTCCCCTTCTCCTCTCGCTGTTTCAAATTCAGAAACAAAAGTTCTCCACTCCCTATTTCAAACTGTGAACCTTGCAGCTCTCCTCTCACTGTTTCAAACTGTGAAATTCCCGGCTCTCCCCTCATTGTTTCACAACGTGTAACCCACAATTTCTTCTCACTGTTTCAAACTGTGAAATTCCCACTCTCCTCTCCTTGTTTCACACTGTTAAGCTCCGGCCATGCTCTTGCTGTTTCAAACTGTGAAACTCCTGCTCTCCTCGCCATGATTCAGTTTGAAACTCCAGCCGTGCTCTCGCTGTTTCTAACTGTGAAAAACCCACTCTCCTCTCACTGTTTCTAATAGTGAAATTCCCATTCCCGACTCCTCTTTTCATATTGTGAGACTCCGGCTCTCCTCTTGCTGTTTCAAACTGTGAAACTCGTGGGTTCCTTTCACTGTCTCGAACTGTGAAACACCCGATCTCCTCTCGCAGTGTCAAGCTGTGATACTCCCCCTTTCCTCTCTCTATGTCAAACTGTGGCGCCCCCACTCTCTTCTGGCTGTTTCAAACTGTGAATTCCCAGCTCTCCACACCCTGTTTCACACTGTGAAACTCCGGCCATGCTCTCGCTGTTTCAAATTGTGAAACTCCCGGCCCTCCCCTCACTGTTTCAAAATTTGTAACTCTCCCTCTCCTTATCACTCTTTCAAACTGAAATTCCCACATCCCACTCCCTGATTCACACTGTGAGACTCCGGCTCTCCTCTTGCTGTTTCAAACTGTGAATATCCCATTCTCCTCCATGCTTAATACTGCGACATACCGGCCAAGCTCTTGCTGTTTCATAATGTGAAATTCCCGCACTCCTGTCACTGTTTCAAACTGTGCAACTCCCCTTCTCCTCTCAGTGTTTCAAACTGTGATACAAATGCTCTCCTCTCGCTGTTTCAAGCTGTGAAATTCCCGGCTCTCCACTCACTGTTTCAAAATGTGTAACTCGCAATTTCATCTCACTGTTTCAAACTGTGAAGTTCCCACACCCCACTCCCTGTTTCACACTGTGAGACTCTGGGTCTCCTCTCACTGTCTCAATCTGTGAAACTTCAGCTCTTGTCTCCCTGTTCTAAACTGTGAAACTCCTGCTCTCCCCTCGCTGTTTCAAAACATGAAACTCCTGGCTCTCCTCTCTCTGTTTCAAAGTGTGAATCCCCCACTCTCCTCTCCCTGTTTCACACTGTTAAGCTGCGGCCATGCTCTTTCTGTTTCAAACTGTGAATCTCCCAATTCCTCTCCCTGTTTCACACTGTTAAATTCTGGCCATGCTCTTGCTGTTTCAAACTGTGAGACTCCTGCTTCCGTGCCCCACACCCACCCCCACCATGCCGTGTCCAAGTGTGAAACTCAGCCGTGCTGCCGCTGTTTCCAACTGTGAAACAGCCGCTCTTCTCTTGCTGTTTCAAACTGTGAATATCCCATTCTCCTCCATGTTTAACACTGTGACACACCGGTGAAACTCTCGCTGTTTCTAACTTTGAAACACCCACTCTCCTCTTGCTGTTTCAAACTGTGAAGCTCCCACTCTCCCCTTGGCATTTCAAACTGTGAAGCAGGCAGCTCTCCAATTGCTGTGTCAAACTGCGCAACTCCTGGCTCTCCTCTCACTGTTTCAAACTGTGCAACTCCCCTTCTCCACTCGCTATTTCAAACTGTGAAGCTGGCAGCTCTCCTCTCCCTGTTTCAAACTGTGAAATTCTTGGCTCTTCCCTCACTGTTTCAAAATGCGTAACTTGCAATTTCTTCTCACTGTTTCAAACTGTGAAGTTCCCACACCCCACTCCCTGTTTCACAATGTGAGACTCTAGGTCTCCCCTTGTTGCTTCAAACTGTGAAACTCACACTCCCCTCTTGCTGTCTCAAACTGTGAAACACCCGATCTCTTCTCGCAGTGTCAAGCTATGATACTCCCGCTTTCCTCTCTCTGTTTCAAACTGTGAAACTCGTACTCTCCTCTCGTTGTTTCACACTGTGAATCTTCCACTCTACCTGTTTCACATTGTGAAACTCCTGCCATGCTCTTGCAGTTTCAAATCTCCCGCTCTTGTCCCCCTGTATCAAACTGTGAAACTCCTCCTCTCCTCTCGTTGTTTCAAAATGTGAAGCCTCCGCTCTCCAATCACAGCTTCAAACTGTGAAATTACTGCTTCTCCTCTTGCTGTTTCAAAATGTGAAACTCCTGGCTCTCCGCTCACTATTTCAAACTGTGAAATTCTCAGATCTCATCTCACTGTTTCAAATTGTGAATCTCCCACTCTCCTCTCCCTGTTTCACGCTGTTAAACTCCGTCCGTGCTCTCGCTGTTTCAAACTATGAAAATCCCGCTCTCTTCCCTGTGCTTCAGTGTGAAAGCCCAGCCGTGCTCTCACTGTTTCTGACTGTGAAACTCCCGCTCTACTCTTGCTGTTTCAAACTGTGAATATCCCGCTCTCCTCTCGCTGTTTCAAACAGTGAAACTCCAGCTCTCCACTCTCTCCTTCAAACTGTGAAGCTGGTTGCTCTCCTATCACTGTATCAAACTGTGCAACTCCCCTTCTCCTCTCATTGTTTCAAACTGTGAAACGAAGGCTCTCCACTCGCTATATCAAACTGTGAAACTCCCAGTCCTCTTCTCGCTGTTTCAAACCGTGACATTCCAGGCTCTCCCTTCACTATTTCAGAATGTGTAACTCGCAATTTCTTCTCGCTGTTTCAAACTGTGAAGTTCCCACACCCCACTCCCTGTTTCACACTGTGAAACTCTGGATCTCCTCTTGCTGTTTCAAACTGTAAAACTCACGCTCCCCTCTTGCTGTCTCAAACTGCGAAACGCCCAATCTCCTCTCGCAGTGTCAAACTGTGATACTCCCACTTTCTTCTCTCTGTTTCAAACTGTGACAATCCCACTCTCCTCTCGTAGTTTCAAACTGTGAATCACCTACTCTCCTCTCCCTGTTTCACACTGTTAAACTCCGTCCATGCTCTCGCTGTTTCAAATTGTGAATCTCCCGCTCTCCTCTCCCTGTTTCACACTGTTAAACTCCATCCATGCTCTCGCTGGTTCAAACTATGAAAATCCCGCTCTACTCCCCATGTTTCAGTGTGAAACTCCTGCCATGCTCTCACTGTTTCTAACTATGAAACACCCGCTCTAACTCTTGCTGTTTCAAACTGAATATTCCGCTCTCCTCCATGTTTAACAGTGTGACACTCCGGCCATGCTCTCACTGTTTCAAACTGTGAAGCTCCCGCTCTCCTCTCGGTGTTTCAAACTGCGAAACTCCCACTTTCCCCTTGCTGTTTCACACTGTGAAACTCCAGATCTCCTTGCTTTGTTTCAAACTGCAATTCTCCTGGGTGTCCTCTTGCTGTTTGAAACTGTAAACTCCTGCTCACCTCTCACTGTTTGAAACTGTGAAAATCACATCCCTCCGGATGCTGTTTCAAACTGTGAAACTGGCGGCCCTCCTATCGCTGTGTCAAACTGAGCAACTCCCCTTCTCCTCTCGCTGTTTCAAACTGTGAAACAATAGCACTCCACTCGCTATTTCAAACTGTGAAACTCACAGCTCTCCTCCCTGTGTGTCAGTGTGAAACTCCAGCCGTGCTGCCGCTGTTTCTAACTGTGAGACACCCACTGTCCTCTTGCTGTTTCAAACTGTGAATATCCTGCTCTCCTCTATGTTTAACAGTGTGACACTTCGGCCAAGCTCTCGCTGTTTCATAATGTGAAATTCACACTCTCCTATCACTGTTTCAAACTGTGAAACTACTGCTTCTCCTCTTGCTGTTTCAAACTGCGAAACTCCTGGCTCTCCACTCACTGTTTCACATATATAACTTTAGCCATGCTCTCATTCTTTCAAATTGTGAAACTCCTGGCCCTCCACTCACTGTTTCAAACTGTGAAACTCCCACTCCTCTCTCTGTTTCAAACTGTGATTCACTCGGGTCTCCTCTTACCGTTTGAAACTGTGAAACTCCCACTCCTCTCTCTGTTTCAAACTGTGATTCCCTCGGGTCTCCTCTTGCTATCTGAAACTGTAAAACTCCTGCTCTCCTCTCACTTTTTCATACTATGAAACTCCCCTTCTCCACTCGCTGTTTTCAAACTGTGAAATAAAAGCTCCCGACTTGCTATTTCAAATTGTGAAATTCGCAGCTCTCCCCTCACTGTTTTAAAATGTGTAACTCGCAATTTCTTCTCACTGTTTCAAACTGTGAAATTCCTATTCCCCATTCTCTGTTTCACACTGTGAGACTCTGGCTCTCCTCTTGATGTTTCAAACTGTGAAACACCCGTTCTCCTCTGGCAGTGTCAAGCTGTGATATTCCCATTTTCCTCTTTCTGTTTCAAACTGTGACAACCCCACTCTCCTCTCGCTGTTTCAAACTGTCAATCTCCTGCTCTCCTCTCCCTTTTTCTAACTGTGAAACTCTCGCTCTGCTCTCACTGTTTCAAACTGTGAAACTCCCGGCTCTCCCCTCACTGTTTCAAAATGTGTAACTCGCACTTTCTTCTCACTGTTTCAAACCGCGAAATTCCCACTCACTACTCCCTGTTTCACATTGTGAGACTCCAGCCACGTTCTCATTATTTCAAGCTGTGAAATTCCTGCTCTCCACTCGGTGTTTCAAGATGTGAAACTCCCACTCTCCTATCACTGTTTCAAACTGTGAAACTACTGCTTCTCCTCTGTTTCAAAATGTGAAGCTCGTGGCCCTCCTATCACTGTTTCAAGCTGTGAAACTCCCACTCTCTGCTCGGTATTTCAAACTGAGAAACTTCCACTCTCCTCTCTATGTTTCAAACTGTGATTCTCCCTGGTCTCCTCTTGCTGTTTGAAACTGAAAATCACGTCCCTCCGCTTGCTGTTTCAAACTGTGAAACTCCCGGTCTCCTCTCACTGCTTGACACAGTGAAACTCTCGGCTTTCCACTCGCGGTTTCAAAATGTGAAACTCCCGCTCTGCTCTCCCTGTTCCACACTGTTAAACTCCCGCCATTCCCTTGCTTTATCGCTTTTCGCGGCTCCCCTATCGCTGTGTCAAACTATGCAAATTCCGGCTCTCCTCCTGCTGTTTCAAACTGTGAAACAATAGCTCTCCACTACCTACTTCAAATCGTGAAACTCTGAGCTCTCCTCTCACTGTTTCAAAATATGTAACTCACACAGTTTTCACAATGTTTCAAACTGTGAATCCCCAGCTCTCCTCCCCCTGTTTCACGCTGTGAATCTCCGGCCATGCTCTCGCTGTTTCAAACTGTGAAACTCCTGCTCTGCTCTCCCTGTTCCACACTGTTAAACTCCCACCGTTCTCTCGCTTTCTCAAACTGAAACTCCCACTCTCCTTTCGCTGTTTCAAACTGTGAAACTCGTGCTCTACTCTTGCCATTTCAAAGTGTGAAACTCCTGCTGCCCTCTCCCTGTTTCACACTGTGAATCTCCAGCTCTGCTCTCGCTGTTTCAAACGGAGAAACCCATGGCTCTCCTCTCGCTGTTTCAAACGGAGAAACCTGTGGCTCTCCTCTTGCTGTTTCAAATTGTGAAACTCCAGCCATGCTCTCATTCTTTCAAACTGTGAAACTCCCGCTCTCCTCTTGCTGTTTCACACTGTGAAACTCCGGCCATGCTCTCATTCTTTCAAATTGTGAAATGCCTGCTCTCCTCTCGCTGATTCAAACTGTGAAACCCCCACCCTCCTATCGCTGTTTCAAGCTGTGAAACTGTGGCTCTCCTCTCTCTGTTTCAAACTATGGAATTCCTGCTCTCCTATCCCTGTTTGACACTGTGACTCTTCAGCTCTGCTCTTGCTGTTTCAAACAGAGAAACCCATGACTCTCCTCTCGCTGTTTCAAACTGTGAAACTCCCGCTCTCCTCCATGTTTCACATTGTGAAACTCCAGCCATGCACTCGCTGTTTCAAACTGTGAAATTCCCGCCCTCCTCCATGTTTCACATTGTGAAACTCCAGCCATACTCTCGCTGTTTCAAACTGTGAAACTCCCGCTCTCCTCTCATTGTTTCATACTGTGAAACTCCGGGCTCATCTCCCTGTATCACACTGTGAAACTCTAGCTTTGCTCTCAGTGTTTCAAAATGTGAAACTTCCGCTCTCCTATCACTTCTTCAAATCCTGAAACTAATGCTTCTCCTCTCGCTGTTTCAATCAGTGAAGCTCCTGGCCCTCCTCTCCCTGTTTCCAATTGTCAAACTCCCACTATCCTATCGCTGTTTGAAACTGTGAAAGTCCCGCTCTCCTCTCGCTGTTTGAAACTGTGAAAGTCCCGCTCTCCTCTCGCTGTTTGAAACTGTGAAAGTCCCGCTCTCCTCTCGGTGTTTCAAACTGTGAAAGTTCCGCTCTCCTCTCGTTATTTCACACTGTGAAACCCCCGTGCTCCTCTCCCTATTTCACACTATGAAACTCCAGCTATGTTCTTATTCTTTCAAACTGTGAAACTCCTGCTCTCCTCTCGGTGTTTCAAACTGTGAAACTATTGCTTCTCCTCTTGCTGTTTCACACTGTGAAACTCCCGCTCTCTGCTCGGTGTTTCAAACTGCGAAACTCCCACTCCCCTCTAGCTGTTTCACACTGTGAAACTCCAGATCTCCTCTCTCTGTTTCAAACTGTGATTCTCCCAGGTCTCCTCTTGCTGTTTGAAACTGTAAAACGCCCGCCCACCTCTCGCTGTTTCAAACTGTGAAACTCCCGCTCTCCTCTCACTGTTTGAAACTGTGTAACTCCCCTTCTCCACTCGCTATTGCAAACTGTGAAACTCGCAGATCTCCCCTCACTGTTTCAAAATGTGTAACTCGCAATTTCTTTTCACTGTTTCAAACTGTGAAATTCCTATTCCCCACTGTCCATTTCATACTGTGAGACTCTGGCTCTCCTCTTGATGTTTCAAACTGTGAAACACCCGCTCACCTCTGGCAGTGTCCAGCTGTGATACTCCCATTTCCCTCTCTCTGTTTCAAACTGTGGCAATCCCACTCTCCTCTCGCTGGTTCAAACTGTCAATCTCCCGCTCTCCTCTCCCTTTTTCAAACTGTGAAACTCCTGCTGTCCTCTCGCTGTTTCACAATGTGAAACTTGTGCTCTCCTATCACCGCTTCAAACTGTGAAACTACTGCTTCTCCTCTCGCTGTTTCACAATGTGAAGCAAAAGTTCTCCACTCGCTATTTTAAACTGTGAAACTCGGAGCTCTCTTCTCCCTGTTTCAAACTGTGAAACTCCCACCCACCTTCACTGCTTCACACTGTGAAACTCTCGGCTTTCCACTTGCTGTTTCAGACTGTGAAACTGGCAGCTCTCCTATCACTGTGTCAAACTATGCAAATCCTGGCTCTCCTCTCACTGTTTCAAACTGTTCAACTCCACTTTTCCTCTCGCTGTATCAAACCGTGAAACAAAAGTTCTCCACGGCCTACTTCAAGTTGTGAAACTCACAGCTCTCCTCTCACTGTTTCAAACTGTGAAATTCCAGGATCTCCCCTCACTGTTTCAAACTGTGTAACTCGCACATTCTTCTCAGTATTTCAAATTGTGAATCTCCAGCTCTACTCTCCCTGTTTCAAGCTGTGAATCTCTGGCCATGCTCTCGCTGTTTCAAACTGTGAAACTCCCACTCTGCTCTCCCTGTTCTACACTGTTAAACTTCCGCCGTTCTCTCACTTTTTCAAACTGAAACTCCCGCTCTCCTCTCGTTGTTACAAATTGTGAAACTCCCGCTCTCGTCTCCCTGTTGCAAACTGAAACTTGTGCTTTCCCCTCGCTGGTTCAAAGTGTGAAACTCCCGCTCTCCTTTTAGTATTTCAAAATATGAAATTCCCGCTCTCCTATCACTGCTTCAAACTGTGAAGCTCCTGACCCTCCACTCTCGCTGTTTCAAACTGTGAAACAAAAGTTCTCCACTCCCTACTTCAAATTGTGAAACTCGCAGCTCTCCTCTCACTTTTTCAAAATGTGAAATTCCTGGCTGTCCCCTCACTGTTTGAAAATGTGTAACGCGCCCTTTCTTCTCATTGTTTCAATCTGTGAAATTCCCACTCCTCACTCCCTGTTTCACACTGTGAGGCTCCGACTCTCCTCTCACTGCCCCAAACTGTGCAACACCCAGTCTCCTCTCGCAGTCTCAAGCTGTGATACTCCCACTTTCCTTTCTGTTTCAAACTGTGACATTCCTGCTCTCCTCTCTCTGTTTCAAAGTATGAATTTCCCACTCTGCTCTCCCTGTTTCACACTGTGAAGCTCTTGCTATTCTCTCACTTTTTCAAACTGAAACCCCCGCTGTCCTCTCACTGTTTCAAATTGTTGAATTCCGGCTCTCCTCTCACTGTTTAAAATGTGAAACTCCTGGCTCTTCTCTCGCTGTTTCACACTGTGAAACTGCCGCTCTCCTCTCACTGTTTAAAATGTGAAACTCCTGGCTCTCCTCTCACTGTTTAAAATGTGAAACTCCTGGCTCTCCTCTCACTGTTTAAAATGTGAAACTCCTGGCTCTTCTCTCACTGTTTCAAGCTGTGAAACTCCCGCTCTCCTCTCACTGTTTAAAATGTGAAACTCCTGGCTCTCCTCTCACTGTTTAAAATGTGAAACTCCTGGCTCTCCTCTCACTGTTTAAAATGTGAAACTCCTGGCTCTCCTCTCACTGTTTAAAATGTGAAACTCCTGGCTCTTCTCTCACTGTTTCAAGCGGTGAAACTCCCGCTCTCCTCTCGCTGTTTCACACTGTGAAACTCCCGCTCTCCTCTCTGTTTCAAAGTGTGAAACTCCTGCCCTCCTCAATGCAGTCTCCTCTACATTGGAGAGACCAAATGCAGACTGGGTGACGGCTTTGCAGAACACCATCGGTCTGTCCGCAGGCATGACCCAGACCTCCCTGTCGCTTGCCATTTCAACACACCACCCTGCTCTCATGCCCACATGTCCGTCCTTGGCCTGCTGCAATGTTCCAGTGAAGCTCAATGCAAACTGGAAGAACAGCACCTCATCTTTCGACTAGGCACTTTACTGTCTTCCGGACTTAATATTGAATTCAACAACTTCAGATCATGAACTCTCTCTTCCATCCCCCCGCCCTTTCCAATCGCTTTTTTTTCTAATAATTTATATTTTTTAAATATATTTTTCTTTTCCCACCTATTTCTATTATAATTTTTAAATTTATTTCCATCCATTGTTTTATCTTCACCTTTTAGCCCATTTTGATCCCTTCTCCCTATCCCACCCCCACTAGGGCCATCTGTCACTTGCTCATCCTGCTCTTTACCTTTAATGAAACCATTAGCACATCCATTAGCTAATATCACCACCATCAACACTCCTTTGCCCTTCTGTTTATGACATCTTTGGCAATCTCTTCTTTGCCTCCACCTATCACTGGCCCTCTATCCAGCTCCAGCTGTTCCACCCCCCTCAAACAGCTTATATTTCATCTCAGTTCTATTATGTTTTAGTTCTGATGAAGAGTCATACGGACTCGAAACATTAACTCTGTCTTCCTGTCCACAGATGCTGTCAGACCTGCTGAGCCTTTCCAGCTATTTTTGTTTTTATCCCTGCTCTCCTCTCCCTGTTTCACACGTGAATCTCCAGCTCTACTCTTGCTGTTTCAAACGGAGAAACCCGTGGCTCTCCCCTCGCTGTTTCAAATTGTGAAACACCAGCCGTGCTCTCATTCTTTCAAACTGTAAACCGCCTGCTGTCCTCTCACTGTTTCCAGCTGTGAAACCCCCGCTCTCCTATCGCTGTTTCAAGCTGTAAAACTGTGGCTCTCCTCTCTCTGTTTCAAAATAAGAAACTTTTGCTCTCTTCTCCCTGTTTCACACGTGAATCTCCAGCGCTGCTCTTGCTGTTTCAAATGGAGAAACCCGTGACTCTCCCCTCACTGTTTCAACCTGTGAAACTCCCACTGTCCTCCATGTTTCACATTGTGAAACTCCAGCCATGCTCCCGCTGTTTCAAACTGTGAAACTCCCGTTCTCCCCTCGTTGTTTCACACTGTGAAATCGCCGGGCTCCTCTCCCTGTCCAACATTGTGAAACTCCAGCTTTGCTCTCATTCTCTCAAACTGTGAATCTCCTGCTGTCCTCTCGCTGTTTCAAAATGTGAAACTCGCGCTCTCCTATCACTTATTCAAACTGTGAAACTACTGCTTCTCCTCTCGCTGTTTCAAACTGTGAAGCAAAAGTTCTCCACTCGCTATTTTAAACTGTGAAACTCGGAGCTCTCTTCTCCCTGTTTCAAACTGTGAAACTCCCACCCTCCTTCACTGCTTCACACTGTGAAACTCTCGGCTTTCCACTTGCTGTTTCAGACTGTGAAACTGCCAGCTCTCCTATCGCTGTGTCAAACTATGCAAATCCTGGCTCTCCTCTCACTGTTTCAAACTGTTCAACTCCACTTTTCCTCTCGCTGTATCAAACCGTGAAACATAAGTTCTCCACGGCCTACTTCAAGTTGTGAAACTCACAGCTCTCCTCTCACTGCTTCAAACTGTGAAATTCCAGGATCTCCCCTCACTGTTTCAAACTGTGTAACTCGCACATTCTTCTCAGTATTTCAAATTGTGAATCTCCAGCTCTACTCTCCCTGTTTCAAGCTGTGAATCTCTGGCCATGCTCTCGCTGTTTCAAACTGTGAAACTCCCACTCTGCTCTCCCTGTTCTACACTGTTAAACTTCCGCCGTTCTCTCGCTTTTTCAAACTGAAACTCCCGCTCTCCTCTCGTTGTTACAAATTGTGAAACTCCCGCTCTCGTCTCCCTGTTGCAAACTGAAACTTGTGCTCTCCCCTCGTTGGTTCAAAGTGTGAAACTCCTGCTGTTCTCTCCCTATTTCAAACTGTGAAACTCCCGCTCTCCTTTTAGTATTTCAAAATGTGAAATTCCCGCTCTCCTCTCGCTGTTTCACACTGTGAAACTCCCGCTCACCTCTCTGTTTCAAAGTGCGAAACTCCTGGTCTCCTCAATGCGGTCTCCTCTACGTTGGAGAGACCAAATGCAGACTGGGTGACCGCTTTGCAGAACACCTTTGGTCTGTCCGCAAGCATGACCTAGACCTCCCTGTCGCTTGCCATTTCAACACACCACCTCGCTGTCATGCCCATATGTCCGTCCTTGGCCTGCTGCAATGTTCCAGTGAAGCTCAACGCAAACTGGAGGAACAGCACCTCATCTTCCGACTAGGCACTTTACAGTCTTCCGGACTTAATGTTGAGTTCAACAACTTCAGATCATGAACTCTCTCCTCCATCCCCACCCCCTTTCCAATCCCTTTTTTTTTCTAATAATTTATATTTTTAAAATATATTTTTCTTTTCCCATCTATTTCTATTATAATTTTTAAATTTATTTCCATCCATTGTTTTATCTTCACCTTTTTGCCCATTTTGATCCCTTCTCCCTATCCCACCCCCACTAGGGCCATCTGTCACTTGCTCATCCTGCTCTTTACCTTTAATGAAACCATTAGCACATCCATTAGCTAATATCACCACCGTCAACACTCCTTTGTCCTTCTGTTTATGACATCTTTGGCAATCTCTTCTTTTCCTCTACCTATCACTGGCCCTCTATCCAGCTCCAGCTGTCCCACCCCCCTCAAACAGCTTATATTTCATCTCAGTTCTATTTTGTTTTAGTTCTGATGAAGAGTCATACGGGCTCGAAACATTAACTCTGTCTTCCTGTCCACAGATGCTGTCAGACCTGCTGAGCCTTTCCAGCTATTTTTTGTTTTTATCCCTGCTCTCCTCTCCCTGTTTCACACGTGAATCTCCAGCTCTACTCTTGCTGTTTCAAATGGAGAAACCCGTGACTCTCCCCTCACTGTTTCAACCTGTGAAACTCCCACTGTCCTCCATGTTTCACATTGTGAAACTCCAGCCATGCTCCCGCTGTTTCAAACTGTGAAACTCCTGTTCTCCCCTCGTTGTTTCACACTGTAAAATCACCGGGCTCCTCTCCCTGTCCAACATTGTGAAACTCCAGCTTTGCTCTCATTCTCTCAAACTGTGAAACTCCTGCTGTCCTCTCGGGTGTTTCAAAATGGGAAACTCCCACTCTCCTATCACTTATTCAAACTGTGAAACTACTGCTTCTCCTCTTGCTGTTTCAAACTTTGAAGCTCCTGGCCCTCCACTCACTGTATAGAACTGTGAAAACTGTGAAACTCCCACCATCCTATCGCTGTTTCGAACTGTGAATCTCCTGCCCTCTGCTCAGTGTTTCAAACTGTGAAACCCCCACTCTCCTCTTGCTGTTTCATACTGTACAAATCCGGCCTTCCTCTCTCTTTTGCAAACTGTAATTCTCCCGGGTCTCCTCTTGCTGTTTGAAACTGTAAAACTCCCGCTCATCTCTCACTGTTTGAAACTGTGAAAATCATGGCCCTCCAGTTGCTGTTTCATACTGTGAAACTCCCGCTCTCCTCTCACTGTTTCAAACTGTGAAACTCTCAGCTGTCTACTCAATGTTTCAAACTGTGAGGCTGGTGGCTCTCCTATCATTGTGTCAAACTGTGAAACCCCTGCTCTCCTCTCACTGTCCCAAACTATGCAACTCCCCTTCTCCTCTCGCTGTTTCAAACTGCAAAACAAAAGTTCTCCACTCCCTACTTCACATTGTGAAACTCGCCCTTCCTTCTCACTGTTTCAATCTGTGAAATTCCCACTCCCCACTCCCTGTTTCACAATGGGAGACTCCGGCTCTCCTCTTGCTGTTTCAAACTGTGAACTCAGGCACCCCTCTCACTGTCTCAAACTGTGAAACAGCTGGTCTCCTCTCGCAGTGTCAAACTGTGATACTCCCACATTCCTCTCTCTGTTTCAAACTGTGACATTCCCACTCTCCTCTCATTGCTTCAAACTGTGAATCTCCCGCTCTGCTCTCCTTGTTTCACACTGTGAAACTCTTGCCATTCTCTCGCTTTTTCAAACTGAAACTTCCATTCTCCTCTTGCAGTTTCAAACTGAAACTCACGCTCTCCTCTCGCTGTTTCAAATTGTGAAATTCCGGCCATGCTCTCGCTGTTTCAAACTATGAAACTCCTGCTCTTCCCTTCCTGTTTCACACTGTGAAACGCCGGCCACACTCTCGCTTTGTCAAACTGAAACTTCCATTCGCCTATTGCAGTTTCAAACTGAGAAAGCCCTGTTCTCCTCTCGTTGTTTCATACATTGAAACTCTCGCCATGCTCTCACTCTTTTAAACTGTGAAACGACTGTTCTCCTCTTGCTGTTTCAAGCTGTGAAACTACGGCTCTCCTGTCTCTGTTTCAAACTGAGAAACCCCCGCTCTCCTCTCGTTGTTTCAAACTGTGAAACTCCAGCCATGCTCTCATTCTTTTAAGCTCTGAAACGACTGTTCTCCTCTTGCTGTTTCAAACTGTGAAACTATGACTCTCCTGTCTCTGTTTCAAACTATGAAAGCCCTGCTCTCCTCTCCCTGTTTCACACTGTGAATCTTCAGCTCCGCTCTTCCTGTTTCAAATGGAGAACCCATGCCTCTCCTCTTGCTGTTTCAAACTGTGAAACTCCTGCTCTCCTCTCGTTGTTTCATACTGTGAAACCCTGGGCTCCTCTCCCTGTATCACACTGTGAAACCCTGGGCTCCTCTCCCTGTATCACACTGTGAAACCCTGGGCTCCTCTCCCTGTATCACACTGTGAAACCCTGGGCTCCTCTCCCTGTATCACACTGTGAAACCCTGGGCTCCTCTCCCTGTATCACACTGTGAAACCCTGGGCTCCTCTCCCTGTATCACACTGTGAAACCCTGGGCTCCTCTCCCTGTATCACACTGTGAAACCCTGGGCTCCTCTCCCTGTATCACACTGTGAAGCTCCAGCTTTGCTCTCATTCTCTGTAACGGTGAAACTCCTGCTCTCCTTTCTGTGTTTCAAAATGTGAAACTTCCATTCTCCTATCACTTCTTCAAACCATGGAACTACTGCTCTCCTACTGCTGTTTCGAACTGTGAAACTATTGCTTCTCCAATCACTGATTCAAACTGTGAAACTCGCGCTATCCTATCGCTGTTTCAAACTGTGAAACTCCCACTCTCCTCTTGCTGTTTCACACTGTGAAAATGCGACTCTCCTCTCTCTGCGTCAAACTGCTATTCTCACGGGTCTCCTCTTGCTGTTTGAAACTGTAATATCCCCGCTCTCCTCTCTCTGTTTCAAACTGTCCAACTCCCCTTTTCCACTCGCTGTTTCAAACTCTGAAACAAATGTTCCCCACTCCCTGCTGCAAACTGTGAAACTCGCAGCTCTCCTCTCAGTGTTTCAAACTGTGAAATTCCCGGCTCCCCACTCAATGTTTCAAAATGTGTAATGCGCCCTTTCTTCTTACTGTGAGACTCCAGCTCTCCTCTCACTGTCTCAAATTGTGAAACACCCGGCCTCCCCTCGCAGTGTCAAGCTGTGATACTCCCACTTTCATCTCTCTGTCAAACTGTGACATTCCCATGCTCCTCTCGCTGTTGCAAGCAGCGAATCTCCCACTCTCATCCCCCTGTTTCAGACTGTGAAACTCCTGTTCTCCTCTCAGCATTTCAAACTGTGAAACTCCCACTCTCCTCTTCTTGTTTCACACTGTCAATGTCCGGCTCCCCTCTGTTTCAAACTGTGATTCTCCCGGGTTTCCTCTCACCATTTGGAACTGTAAAGCTCCAGCTCACCTCTCACTGTTTGAAACTGTGAAACTCTCGGCTTTCCATTCGCTGTTTCAAACTGTGAAGCTCCCGCTCTTCTCTCCCTCTTTCACACTGTGAAACTCCGGTCATGCTGTCATTCTTTTAAACTATGAAACACCTGCTCTCCTCTCACTGTTACAAATTGTGAAACTCCTGCTCTCGTCCCCCTCTTTCAAACTGTGAAACTCCTGCTCTCCTATTGCTGTTTGAAACTGTGAAGCTCCTGACCCTGCCCTCATTGATTCAAGCTGTGAAACTGTCACCATCCTATCGCTGTTTCAAACTGTGAAACTTTTACTCTCCTCCTGCTATTTCACACTGTAAAACTCCCACTCTTCTCTCGGTGTTTCAAACTGTGAAACTCTCGGCTGTCCGCTCGCTGTTTCAAACTGTGAAGCTGGTGGCTCTCCTATCATTGTGTCAAACTATGAAACACCCGCTCTCCTCTCACTGTTCCAAACTGTGCAACTCCCCTTCTCCTCTCGCTGTTTCAAACTGTGAAACAAAAGTTCTCCACTCCCTACTTCAACTTGTGAAACCCGCAGCTCTCCTCTCCCTGTTTCAAACTGTGAGGAAGCTCCTGCTCTCCTGTCGCTCTTTCAAACTGTGAAAATCCTGTTCTCCCCTTGTTGTTTTAAGCTGTGTGATTCCCGGCTCTCCTCTCGCTGTTTCAAACTGTGAATCTCTTGCTCTACTCTCCCTGTTTCACACTGTGAAACTCCAGCTCTCCTCTCACTGTTTGAAACTGTGAAATGCTCGCTCTGGTCTCCCTATTTGAAACTGTGAAAATTGCTGCCCTCCGGACGCTCTTTCAAGCTGTGAAACTCCTGGCTTTTCTCTCCCTGTTTGAAACTGTGAAAGCCCTGCTCCCCTCTCACTGTTTCAAATGGTGAAACTCCCAACTTTCCAATCACCGTTTCAAACTGTGAAGCTGCTGGCTTTCCTATCGCTGTGTCAAACTGGGAAACTCTTGGATCTCCTCTCGTTACTTCAAGTTGTGTGACTCTCAGCCTTCCTCTCACTATTTGAAACTGTGGAACTCCTGCTCTGCTCTCACTGTTTCAGACTGTGGTACTCGCAGTGGTCTACTCACTGTTTCAAACTTTGAAACTTCCGGCTCCCCTCTTGCTGTTTCAAACTGTGAAACTCTTGGCTCTCCCCTCACTGTTTCAAACTGTGAAACTCTTGGCTCTCCCCTCACTGTTTCAAACTGTGAAACTCCCACTCTCCTCTCGCTGTTTCAGTATGAAACCCCAGCCATGGTCTCACTGTTTCAAATTGTGAAACAATCACTCTCCTCTTTCTGTTTCAAACTGTGAAACTCCCACTCTCCTCTCGCTGTTTCAGTGGGAAACTTCAGCCATGGTCTCATTGTTTTAAATTGTGAAACAATCGCTCTCCTCTCCCTGTTTCAAACTGTGAAAGTACTGCCACTCCTCTCACTGTTTTGAACTATGAAACTCCCGCTCTTCTCTCGCTCTTTCAAACTGTGAAACTCCTGCTCTCATCTCGGTGTTTCAAACTGTGAAACTTCCTGCTGTTGTCTCCCTGGTTCAAACTATGAAACTCCCGGCTGCCCTCTCACTATCTCAAACTGTGAAACTCCTGCGCTCCTCTTGTTTCAAACTGTGAAACAACTGCTCTCACCTGGCCACTTTAAATAGTGAAACTCATGGCTCTCCTCTCACTTTGTAAAAACGTGGAATTCCCACTTTCCTCTCAGTGTTTCAAACTGTGAAAATCCTCTGCTCCTCTCTCTGTTTCATACTGGGAAACTCCAGCTCTCCTCTCGCTGTTTCAAAATGTGAAACTCCGGCCATGCTCTCGCTGTTTCAAACTTTGAAACCCCCGCTCTCCTCTCCCTGTTTCAAACTGTGATAGTGCTGCCTCTCCTCTCGCTGTTTTGTACTATGGAACTCCCCCTCTCCTCTCGCTCTTTCAAACTGTGAAACTCCTGCTCTCCTGTCGCTCTTTCAAACTGTGAAAATCCTGCTCTCCGCTTGTTGTTTTAAGCTGTGCAATTCCCGGCTCTCCTCTCGCTGTTTCAAACTGTGAATCTCTTGCTCTACTCTCCCTGTTTCACATTGTGAAACTCCAGCTCTCCTCTCACTGTTTGAAACTGTGAAACACCCGGCTTCCCTCTTGCTGTTTCAAGTTGTGTGACTCTCCGCTTTCCTCTCACTGTTTGAAACTGTGAAACTCCTGCTCTGCTCTCGCTGTTTGAAACTGTGAAACTCCTGCTCTGCTCTCACTGTTTCAAACTGTGAAACTCTTGGCTCTTCACTCACTGTTTTAAACTGTGAAGCTCCTGCTCTCCTCTCGCTGTTTCAAACTGTGAAACTCCCGGCTCTCCTCTCACTGGTTGAAACTGTGAAACTCCCAGCCTTCCGCTCCTTTTCCTATACTGTGAAACTCCCAGTTGTCCTCTCACTGTTTCAAACTGTGAATCTCCTGCTCTCCCCTTGCCGTTTCAAACTGTGCAACTCTCAGCTCTCCTCTCGCTGTTTCAAACTGTGAAAAAACTGCTCTTGTCTGGCAATTTCCATCCGTGAGTTGCCCGGTTCTCCTCTCACTGTTTCAAGATGTGTAAGCTCCACTTTCCTCTCACTGTTTCAAACTGTGAAACTCTGATTGCACTCTTGCCGTTTCAAGCTGTGAAACTCCAATCTCTCTTCTCACTGCTTCAATCTGTAAATCTCCTGCTCTCTGCTCGCTGTTTCAAACTATGAAACTCATGCTCTCATCTCACTGTTTCAGACTGTGAAACTCCCAGCTCCTCTTGCTGTTTCAAAGTGTGAAACTACTTCTCTCCTCTTGCTGTTTCAAGCTGTGAAACCTTCAGCTGTCCTCTCGCTGTTTCAATTGTGAAACTCCGGACTCTCCCATTGCTGTTTCAATCTATAAATCTCCCACTCTCATCTCACTGTTTCAATCTGTGAAACTTCCAGCTCTCCTCTAGCTGTTTCAAAGTGTGAAACTACTTCTCTCCTCTCACTGTTTCAAGCTGTGAAGCCCTCAGCTGTCCTCTCGCTGTTTCAAATTGTGAAACTCCGGGCTCTCCCATTGCTGTTTCAATCTATAAATCTCCCACTCTCATCTCACTGTTTCAATCTGTGAAACTTCCAGCTCTCCTCTAGCTGTTTCAAAGTGTGAAACTACTTCTCTCCTCTCACTGTTTCAGACTGTGAAACTCCCAGCTCCTCTTGCTGTTTCAAAGTGTGAAACTACTTCTCTCCTCTTGCTGTTTCAAGCTGTGAAACCCTCAGCTGTCCTCTCGCTGTTTCAAATTGTGAAACTCCGGGCTCTCCCATTGCTGTTTCAATCTATAAATCTCCCACTCTCATCTCAGTGTTTCAATCTGTGAAACTACTTCTCTCCTCTCGCTGTTTCAAGCTGTGAAGCCCTCAGCTGTCCTCTCGCTGTTTCAAATTGTGAAACTCCGGGCTCTCCTCTTGCTGTTTCAAAGTGTGAAACAACATCTCTCCTCTCGCTGTTTCAAGCTGTGAAACTCTGGGCTTTCCTCTCACTGGTTCAATCTGTGGAACTCCCTACTCTCCTCTTGCTGTTTCACGCTGTGAAACTCTGGCTGTGCTCTCGCCATTTCAAACTGTGTAACTCCCATTCTCTTCTCCCTGTTTAATTCTGTGAATGTCCCTCTCTCATCTTGCTGTTTCAATCTGTGAAAGTCCTGCTGCCCTCCCACTGTATCAAGCTGTGAAAATCCCAGCTCTCCTCTCGCTGTTTCAAACTGTGATTATCCTGCTCTCTTCTCGCCATTTCAAACTCTGAAACTTCCGTTCTCTTCTTGCTGTTTCATTCTGTGAAACTCCTGCTCTCCTCTTGCTGTTTCAAACTGTGAAACTCCCTCTCTCATCTTGCTGTTTCAAACTGTGGAAGTCCCATTGCCCTCTCACTGTTTCAAGCTGTGAAAATCCAGGCTCTCCTCTTGCTGTTTCTAACTGTGAGCCTCCCGGCCCTCCACTACCCATTTCAAACTTTGAATCTCCCACTCTCCCCACACTGATTCACACAGTGAAAATCCTGGCTCCCCTCTCTTTGTTTCAAACTGTGAAACTTGGTGGTGAACGTGGCTAAAATTGAATTTCCAAAAGCACAATTTACATATCCAGTCCATACCATTGGACATGGAAATGTGGCTCTGAGAGGTATGACAGACAAAGCTTTCATTAATTTCCCCATGCCTACAACAAATGAGAAGTTTTGACATATCTGGGCATGAAATTTTAGCAGTATGGTTGTTCCCTTGACTGAACTATTAAAAAACAATAAGAATTTTCATTGGATACACGAGTGTCAGAAGGCATTTGACAGTTTAAACACAGATTTTATGACTGGAGTGCAAGGCTGTTCAGATGGAGTTTACTACTGCAACCATTTAATTTACAGAGTATACATCTAGATGGACAAGAAAATCTGATTGCAGATGCATTGTTAAGAGTTTAAACCTCAAAGGGAAATTGGATGTTTAAAACCTGGACACTGGACTGAAATGACCTCTGTATATGTATATGTTAATGCATGCACCTGGTAATGTAATAGTGTGGGTATATAGTTAAGTACAGCAGGTCGTGTAAGATAGGTTTAAGAAAATGAAGCCATCTTTTTAAATTATGATGGTTCATTTTCTCATAAGGAGGGATATGTCATGAAAGTATAATAATTTTCATAATATTTTTCTGGTTTATTGTAAATTAGGTTTATAGGGGTAAGTTGTTGGGTCTGTCTGTGTATCATTTAATTACATTTGAAGTCAGGTGGACTGCAGGCTTTGACTCATCAAAAGAAGCTAGGTGTGCTAATGAGTAAACATGGGTGCTGGCATAGCATGTAATATGTGAAGGGAATTTGCATTTTTAGATATATGAAAGTGATTTTAGGTTGTTTACAGATAGCCAGATAAGCAAATGTGGTCTCACTAGTGCCTGCGAACTGAAGCATAATCTCTGTACTTTTGTATTCAATTCCCCTCACAATAAATGGTAACATTCTATTAGCTTTCCTAATTACTTGCTGTACTTGCATACTAGTCTTTTGTGATCCATGCACTTGGATACCCAGATCTCTCTACACCTCAGAGCTCTACAATCTCTCACTATTTAGATAATATGCTTCTCTTTTATTCTTCCTGCAAAAATGGACAATTTCACATTTTCCCGCATTGTACGCCATTTGCCAAACCTTTGCCCATTCATTTAACCTATCTATATCTTCTTGTAGCCTACTTATGTCGTCAACTTACTTTCCTACCTATCTTTGTGTCATCAGCAAATTTGACAACTATCCCTTCAATCCCTTCATCCAATTCATTTATATAAATTGTGAGCAGTTGAGGTCCTAGCCCTGATCCCTGTGGCACACCACTCGTTACATCTTGCCAACCTGAAACAGACTCATTCATGCCTACACTTGTTAGCCAGCCAATCTTCTATCCATGTCAATATGTTACCCCCTATACCGTGAGCTTTTATTTTCTGCAATAACATTTGATGTGGCACTTTATCAAATGCCTTCTGGAAATCTAAGTACAGTACATCCATCAGTTTCCCTTTATCCAAAGCACATGTTACTTCTTCAAAGAACTCTAATAAGTTGGTTAAACACAATTTCCCTTTCACAAAACCAAGATGACTCTGCCTGATGACCTTGAACTTATCCAAGTGCCCTGCTATAATTTCTTTAATAAGAGCTTCTAACATTTTCCCCATGATAGATGTTAAGCTAACTGGCCTATAGTTTCCCACTTTCTGTCCCCCTTCTTTTTTGAATAATGGAGTTATATTTGCTATCTGCCAATCTAATGAGACCTTCCTCTAATCTAAGAAGTTTTGAAAAATGAAAGCCATGCATCAACTATGTCACTAGACACTTCTTTAAATACCCTAGGATGAAGTCTATCAGGACCCAGGCTCTTTTCAGCCCACAGCTCCAACAATTTACTCAGTACTTCTCTGATGGCTGTAATTTTCCTGACTTCCTTACCCACTTCCATTTCCTAGCTTATAGTTGTGCGCATCAGAGTGCGTATCCCAGCATATCAAAGATGAAAATGCTTGCACAAAGCTATGTCTGGTGGCCAGGCATTGACAGTGGCATTGAAAGCATGGTCAGGCACTGTCTCCATTGTCAGCAACAATAGAAGTCGTCTGTTTCAGCTCCATTGCATCTGTGGGTGTGACCTAGTCAACTCTGGGTTAAACTACATATCGATTATGTAGGACCAATCTTAGGTCCCATGTTTTTATTGGTCGTAGATGCGCATTCTAAATGGATGGATGTGTACAAAGTCAGATCACCGACAAATATCGAAAAGCTGCATCATAGTTTTAGTGTACATGGCCTACCTAAAGTCATTGTTTCTGATAACGGTACAATCTTTACCAGTACAGAATTTCAGAGATTCATGAGTTTAAATGGAATCAGACGAATTAAAATAGCACTTTATCATCCCTCATCAGGTGGTTTAGCTGAAAGAGCTGTGCAAACGTTCAAATCTGTAATGAAGAGGTTATCAGAAGGTACTCTAGAAAATTAGCTTTCCTGCTTTCTTCTCAATTATCATATGAGACCTTATTCAACTACGGGTTCAACGGCATCTGAATTATTGATGAAACGCCGCCTATGTGGAAGGTCATGTCTGGTGTTTCCAAATTTAGAGGGAAAGGTAGAGAAGAATCAGAGTTATCAAAAATCAAATCACGGTATTCATAGCAAAGCTCAAAGATTTACTGTAGGAGACACCATTTTTGTGTGGGATTTTGGAAGTGGACCTTGTTGGGTTCCTGGTACAATTGTCTCAAAAACTGGTCCCTTGTCCTTTCAGATGGAAGTGGAAGACTGAATTGTTCCAAAACATGTGGATCACCTTAGAAATAGAGAGGCATTCCAACAACCAGCTATTCCGCCTGTGATTAACATCAAACCATTAAGGTGACAGATCAGCCTAGAATAGGCATGCCCGATGTCTCCGTTTAGTTGCCAAACCCCGAACTGCCACTTTCTAATGATGTACCTGCTGCAATAGTTCCTGATCATGTTGATTCAGTGGAAGAACCTCAAGTGGCTGAGCTACGCCGCTCTAACCAAATAAGGGAACCACCTCAGAGACTTATTCGTTAATCACCTGAGTTGTATTTATGCATATGTTGTGGGATATTTAAATGTCCTCTGTAAATAGGAACTGTATAAAACAACTAAAGGGGGAGAAAATGTAATAATTGAAGATATAGTCTTTCCTACCACCTATCAGGGGTCATATGATTGTTCCTGGAGGCTCTGACAAATGAGCCCTAATGAGCAGGTAATCTGGGGGGCTTGGGGGTTGAGGACTTGGTTCAAGCATGTAGCATCCGAAAAGTTTTGTAATAAAGTTATCTGCTTCTAGTTGAAACCTGTCCAGTGTGTCAAGTCGTTGCAGGAGGAGAGGAAAATGAGGATAGGGAAGGGGGAAAGTGAGGGTGGGGAGGAGAGGAAAGTGAGGGAAGGAAAGAGTGAACCTGAGAACTAGGAGGAGGGGGAACTGAGGAAGGAGGAAAAAGTGAGGGTGGGGAGGGGGTAAACTGAGGGCAGGAAGGAGGAGAAACATAGCATAGAGTAGAAAACTGAGAACCAGGAAGAAAGAAAACTGAGGTCGGAAAATTTGGAGGGGAAACAGCATGGGGAAGAGGGAAAACTGAAGCTGGGAAGAGGGGAAACTGAAGGCAAGATAGAGGGGAAATAGAGATGCAGTAGAGGAGAAACTGAGGGCCGAGAAACTGAGGCAAACTAAAATAAGTGAAGTAGGAAAACTGAGAGTGGGAAAAAAGAGGGCAAGAACAAGATAAAACTGAGGATGGGGAAAGGGAATCTGCCTGTTACATCTTAGATGGGGTTCTTCAGGGCTTGTCTATTTCCCTAAGAAAGCTACTTAAGACTGTTGCTCATAAAAAATATTATTATACATTTACAGCTCTATGTACATCTCAGTTGCTCTAGACGAGTTTAAATTTCCCGTTCCCTCCAGATCTTTGTCACTTAATCATATGACTTTGCATCGTAATTACATCAGTAATTACATCAGTATCAGGTACTTCTGGTCTTAACCCTCTACATCGCTCCCCCCACCTCCCATATCTTTATCTCAATTACATAGATCCTTGCACCTCTCCCCAAAGTCTCAGATTTCACAGGATTAGTCTCTGTGGTATCTTAACCAATCTTGCTGACCTTGTTCTGATTTCATTCAGAGGTTTAGGACATTCTGCACTCTTTCTTTGTTCGATGTGAGTGTCCTTCTCTGGGGTGGCTGTATAGCTTTGTCTTATTTCTTGTTCCTTATCTCTGTTCAGATCTGAATATTAAGCCCAAGTTTCTATTAACTTCCTTCCCAAGGGTATCAAGGTGCTGTGATTTCTCCTTATATTTCGCTGTTCTATACCAATCCTATAAGATCTCAGTTGTGGAGCTCTTTCTATTATTATGCCTTCTTTCTGTTAGTCTCGTGTCCACACTTTGTTCACGGATTGTAGCAGAGTTAAGTCTCATGCTCTGTGTCTGAAGTTGAAGTTATGAGCCTGTATGTGTCTCTGTTGCTCCTCATGCTTTTTAACTCTTCCATGTTCATCTGAGGTGATATTGGATTGTAGTTTCTGTTGCTCAGCTGGAAGCTGTTTTTTCAGCCGCCTTCCCTTCAACAATTCTAATGGTGAGAACCCGTTTTGTAGTGGTGAGGTTATGTAACTAAGAAGTGCTAAGTTGATATGTTCATGTTTTTTCATCAATTCTTTGATGGTTCGAACACCTCTTTCAGCTTCTCCATTCACTTGAGCTGAGATAATCACATGAATGAATCCATATACCTTTGCAAATTGTGGACAATTGTCTGACACTCTATGTCTGGGATGCCATGTGTCACAAATATTCTCTTCAGTTATTGAATAACTACCTCTGCTGTGATGCTGTGTAATCTGTTCACTTCAATCCATCTGGAATAGTAATCAATAACGATAATAAATACCTTGCCTTTAAATTCAAATAAATCCATTTCCAGGCAGCCCCATGGCTTCGATGGAAAAATGGAGGATGACAGTGGTTCTCTCTGCACCTGGTTATTCACTGCAAACGTAAGGCAACTCAAGATTAGTTAACCTGTAGGATGAGTAATACCTGGCCACCAGACTGACTGCAGGGCTCTTGCTCGACATTTTGCTATCCCCAAGTGACCTTGATGATTTTTTTTTGGAGAATCTCTAGTCAAAGTGTTCCTGGAATTACTAGTCTGTCCTTAAAAACTTTTTTAAAAACGTTTTCTCTGTTCAAAGTACTGGCATAGGACTGGGTTGTTAGGAGCATAATCTGGCCACGTTTACTGGCAGTTTTCCTTTATTTGGGTACATTCATCTTCCTGCTGTTGGTAGGAACTTTCCTACTTGGTTGACCATCCCAAGGAGTCTTTGCAACTCTGTAATGTTCCTGGATTGTGGTACCTCTCTAATCACCTTAGTTTTCTATGGTTCAGCTGTTACACCTGAAACTTGTATAATGTACCCTAGGAATTTAATCATAGACTTTGGAAATTCATACTTCTCATTCAATGTTAAACTTCCTTCCTGTAGAACTTTGAAGACTGCTCTCACTCTATGGTCATGTTCTTCACTTGAGAAACCATGTACGATTATGTTGTCCATTTGGCATATTAGTCCTTCCATGCCTTCTAGTGTCTGAGCCATTATTCTCTGGAGTATCGCTGGTGCAGAAGCAATTCTGAATGGTAATCCATTAAAGCAATAATGACTGAATGACATTATGAAAATGGTCAGGCGTCCTGATTCTTTGGTGAGATGCAACTGCCAAATCTGCTGTTGCATCTAATTTGGTGAATGGGGTACTTTTAGCTAATTTTGCAAGGCTCTCATCCACTGATGTGGTCTGGTGGATCGCACATTCCACTGCTTTGTTTACTTGAGTCAAATCCACGCAGATTCTGATTGAGCTTTGGGACTGTGAGCATTCTAGACCACCACTTTGTCAGCATGGTTACTGGAGAGATAACCCACTGCTGTCAAATGTGCTCAATTTCACTAATGACTTTTTCCAAGATTGAGTGAGGGGCCTTCCTCAGTGTAAAAGGCAAATTTGTTTAGCATCAGCTCTTAGGGTTGCGTGATATTTGGTCTTCAGCTTTCCTAAGCCTGTAAGTAATGTTGCAAATTCATTCCTGAATGTGTTATTGTAGTGCTCATCAGCAACTTCATCAACCTTTTAGATCAGCCTCAATAGTAAGCAGCCCTTCCTATTTAATAATGATTCTTGGTTCTGTATGACATACAGAGGTTCAATGGTTTCTCTATCCATGTATTTTATTGTTGCTAAGTGTTGACCAATGACTTTCAGTGTAGTCCCACCTGGACCATGAAACTAGATGGATGATGGCTATAGTGTAATGTTTTTAATCCACTTTACTTCATCAGATAAGATGGAAACACCTGCCCCTGTGTCAAATTTTAAACCCTGTAGTGTGTTGATTCACTTCAAGTTGAATGCTCCAGTGTTTATTGTCTATTTCATTCACTTCCCTTAGGAAAGTTAATTGCTTTTTCTCTGTTTCATCCACTTGTTGTATCTAATTTGGTCTTGTATTTTTTTTCTCTTTCTTTTTCTAGGCTATCAGATTTTAGGTTAACAGCCAATTTTAAAGTGTCCTAGCCTCTCATAGTCGTGGCACTCTGTTCCCCTGCTAGCCTTTCTTCCTGATTGTGCAGTTTTTTCCCACCACACCAAGAGAATTTCAAAGTGGCAGTTGGCATGGTTTTCCTCGATTTTGCATGCTTCTGCTTCAGTGCATTTCCCCTCTTCTGTCGGACATGGTGAATAACCTCACTCATCTATTTCCATGGGACATCACTTTCCCTACGAACAACTTTTCTATTTTACTTTCTGAGCTTGGTCTGTCACATGATTTCTACTGCATTAGTTAGTGAGAGTTAGAGCTCCTCTTCTTTCCAAGAGATCTCATAGAGCTTCACCTAAGATCCCAACTTCTATGCAATTGTAAATTATTTAATCTCTCAATAATCTATAGTTGCAATTTTCTGATAGCCTATATAGGTCATTAATGAACAAATTCATGCATTCACCGGTCTTTGTTTCCGTTTATTAAATTTTGCTCGTTCAATAATTAGATTTGTTCAAATGCTGAAATACGAATTGAATTTCTGGAGGACTTCATCGTAAAAGCTTGAAGTCTTACCAATTCCCTGTGTTGCTATTATGTTGTTGGCAATACCTCCAGCTGCATAGAGTAAAATACTGACCTGATCCTTTTTTCCCTTTTTGTGCAAACCTGAAGCTGTTCTATATCTGGAAAAAAAATTTTGTTCAGCTGTCCCAGTGATGAGCTGGCTGAGAGCCTTCAGCACTTTGGAATGGTTCTAGGAGTGGTAGTGTAGACTCCATGCTTAACCTAAGCTCTGGTTCTGTTGCTGCTTCAGTGGTATGGCTTGTTGATTCTGAGATGTGCTCACTGCTGTCCAGGCTCTGGGTCTGTGTCTCAGTTTGCATGTGCTGCACTCGTGATTCGCTAAGATTTTAGGTGAGCCTTCAATCAATTTTCTTCTTTTTCCTTTCAAGGACCTGTAGGTCTGTCAGGCCTGTAATCTCCTCTAGGAGTTTTTCTAAGGGAAGGGTCACCCAGATTTACACTAAGTGTGGTAGTGGGCGCGAAAAAGGATGTTTTTGCACGTCGGCCACAATGGTGGCTTTTCAGATCTTTTCCTCCCAATCCAGCTTTATTAATCATGCATTCCCAAGAAACATGTCATTTTGATGGCGTACGACCTCTCATTCGTCCGCCGCTTCATTATGTCAGGTGCCTTATTTAAAGTGCAGCCTCGCGAACACCTCTTAGTGCTTCCAGCCATGGACTGCTGCAAAGAAAACATGACCCCAAAAGGCAAAAAGACTGCAGCCCCCACCCACCCTCCAGGCCCCCAGATTGATGACGTGTCCCTCGAACGTCTTTTGGATGCAGTGGAGGCCCACCGTGATGTCCTCTACCCCTGGTCTAGCCGCAGAAGGGGCAGCGACATCACTAATCCAGCGTGGGAAGTAGCGGCAGCAGCGGTCAGCGCCAATACCCTACAAAAGAGGACAGCCACCCAGTACCGAAAAAAGGATAAATGATCTCCTCCGTTCCGCCAAGGTAAGTCATTTTTCTCATCACTCTCAACTCACACACTCTCAAGCTCATCACACATCCACAGGGATCTCACTCACTGCCCGTTCAAGGGACAGCACCATTCACTCTCTCACACACACCTTCATACACCTCATCCCATCCATGGGACCACTCACCACCCACGCATGTCAGGCATACTTATCATCCGGCCTGCCAGGTGTCCTGCTTACACTCTCTCCATCTCTATTCATGCAGGACAAGCTGGCACACAACAACTGGTGGAGGAATGCCTGAAATCAGAGCCATCCTGCTGGTCAGTGAGGATCTGGACTGTTCCTGTGCTGATGGTGTGGTCAGCGGTGCTCAACCAAATGAGGGTCCAACAGCGCAACACCCATCAGACAATCATGCTGTGAGTGATGTGTCCTGTTTCACAGACCACTGCCCTGCACCAATTATCCCTCCTTGCTTTCACAGGCACAGCCGATAGAGTATACCACCAATAAAGCCTCAAAGAAGCCTTTGAAGAGGAACACGAAGGCACCTTCTTTGAAGACCCATCACAGCGCTTACACACACCCTCCACCAGCGTAGAGATACATACCTCAGTGGGACCCAGCTTTAAAGCAGCCTCGGGATTATAATCTGGTGAGCACGTTGCACTGAATGATCGACAACTGGTGAGGGCAGGGACTTCCCAGGTGTCCAAGTGCCAGAAGCTAAAAATTTGCTGAGTCCGAGTCAGATCACAAGCCTCTAAGCTCAGTCATGTTTCATTGGCTGAAGCTGCAACGGCAAGCTCAGGAAGATCAGGAAGGGATGTCCGCTGCACTCCTCAGGTTTTAAGGCACAATGGAGGAGTCTGTCTGCCTTCAGGCTGAAGTGGTATCGCCGGCATGCCAATGCACCGAGGTCAACACTGATAGGATGGTGGCTGCCAAGGCGACCTGGTCCAGGATGTCGCTCCTGCATCGCTGCGTGGGCTAAACTCCATCACCAATGCCATAGTCAACCTCCAACAGTGTGTATGTGAGAGGTGTGCCAACTCCAGCTACCTCTTCTCCTGAAGGAGTCAGTCTGGGGCCCTTGGGCACCAAAAGAAAGGAGGATCAGCAGGTGCACACCGCTGAGTCATCCGCCCAGGTGACTTTGGGAGTGTCCGGCCCATCCGAATCCCCTCTTCCTGTGACCTCAGCAGGTCCATTTCTACAGGCCGAGCAGAACCCCTCGAAGGCAGGCTGGGGCTCTCCAGGTATCAACCGTCCAGAGGATGCCTGCCAAGGTCATCACAGACACGGTGTAGCAGGCAGCAGGCTGCCTCCACCTGCACTGTAGGTGTCGAGGAACACCAAGATGTAGCAACAGGTTCGGTAGGTTAAGAAGATGTAGCTGCACAGCCTGGGCATGGGTGCTAATCATTTATACATAATGTTCACAACTGTGAATGAACTCCCAAGAATGTCTCCCTGTATATTGCCCCTTGTCCTGATGAACAGTGTTCGTGTCACTCAGATGGGAAACCTTGGTTCCTGCATAAGATAAAGGCAGGTGTCTCAGTCCAGATCCTCTTCCCTTTTCATTTGTGCAGCCTTCAGACCAAAGTGATGGTCCAGCCTCACGCTCCGTAGACATATTACTGATGCCTGCACCGCGATAGTGCTTGTCACTGCTGCCAGAATGCCGTGGGCAGGCGTCACAGATTTCTAGCATTCTCTCTGTGTACTCTCAGCACCTTTAAGGTGGGGCTGGCTCCCATCTCATCAGTATGTGTGACCAGTGAAGCTGTGCTCCTGAAGGGGTCAGGTGCTGAAGGCTGACAAAGGATCAAATGCTTTTAAAGTTTCATGGCTGCAGCTCCATGTATGACCCTGATCATAGAGCGCAAGCAAACTGCCTTCGGCCAGATAGGAGTCAGACATTCACAGGGGCTATGTGAAGATCTATGGAGTGTCCTCACTGCATGTCATCATTATCCTCCTGGAACTGAGTGACTATTAGGGCCTCCCCTGCGTCTCCATGACAGAAAATTTATCACCGAGTATTTGCACTGTCATCAGCAAGACTGGAGTCAAATGTTCACAGATGCAACGTGAAGATCCATGGTGTCCCCTCACTGCATGTTGTCACCATCCTCCACAAGTCTAGCAGCTATGAGGGCCTCCCCAAGCAAGCCTGCCTTGAATGGCCAGTGCGATGTCCTCATCGCCAGAATTGTCACCTTTGAGGACCTCCTCACCCTCCTTCCCCTCGACATCCTCCTCATCGGAGGAGACATCCAGGTCCTCCACCTCCTCCTCTGTCATCTCCTCTCCCAGTTGCAGTGCCAACTTGTAAAGGGTGCAGCAGGCAATGATGATGCATGACACTATCTGTGGTCCAGGCACTGGAACCTCATTTTCAGCATCCTGATGGTTTGCTCCACCACGTTGTGAGTTGCAGCATGAGCCTCGTTATACCTTCACTCTGCTGCAGCCTGAGGCCACCACATAGATGTCAACAGCCACGTCATCTGCAGGTGACCCTTGTCCCCAAAGAGCCATCTCTGCAGCCTCTGTGGACCCTGGAAGGCCTCAGGGAGCTGTGACCAACTGAGAATGTAGGAGCCATGGACACTCACTGGGAACCGTGCGCAGACATTGTGGTGGTTTGTGGTGGTCGAATACCAGCTGAACATTCAGCTAGCATCACAGTATCTCAGTATCTTTACAGTGCAGAAGGAGGCCATTTGGCCCATCGAGTCTGCACTGGCTGTCTGAAAGAACATTCCACCTTCTCCCACTTTCTTGCCTTATCCCCATAACCTTGCACGTTCTCCCTTTCCAGATAGCAATCCAATTCCCTTTTGAATACTTCGATCGAACCTGCCTCCACCACCCTTTCAGGAAGTTTATTCCAGACTCCAACCACCCTCTGGGTGAAAACAATTTTCCTCATATCATTTTTTTCCCTTTTGTCAATTATTTTGAAATCTGTGCCCTCTAGCACTTGATGTCCTCTTGAGTAGGAACAATTTTATTACTATTTACCCTGTCCATACCCCTCAGGATCTTGAATACCTATATCCACTCTCCTCTCAGCCACCTTTTCTCCAAGGGAAAGAGTCCCAACCTCTCCAATCTATCCTCATAGCTACGGTTCTTCATCCTGGGAATCATTCTTGTAAATCTCCTCTCGACTCTCTCCAATGCCTTCACATCCTTCCTCAAGTATGGTGCCCAGAACTGGTTGCAGTATTCTAGATGATGCCTAACTAGTGTCTTATACAAGTTCAATGTGACCTCTTTACTCTTGTGTTCAGTGCCCCTATTAATAAAGCTTAAGATACGATATGCTTTATTAACTACTCTCTCAACATACCATGCCACCTTCAATGACTTATCTACATATACACTGAGGTCCCTTTGTTCCTGCACCTCCTTTAGAGTATTTCCCTTTATTTTATGCTGTCTCACCATATCTTTCCTGCCAAAACAAATCACCTCACACTTCTCTGCATTGAACTTCATCTGCCACTTGTCTGCCCAATCCACCAACATGTCTATGCCCTTTTGAAGTTCAAGGCTATTCACAACACAGTTGACAACATTTTCAATCTTTGTGTCATCTGCAAATTTTGAAATCATGCCCTGCACACCACAGTCTAGGTCATTAATATATATCAGGAAGAGCAAGGGTCCCAACACTGACACCTGAGGAACTTCGCTTCAAATCCTCCTCCAAGATAAAAAACAGCTATTTATCACTACTCTCAGTTTCCTGTCACTCAGCCAATTTCTTATCCAAGTGCCTGCTTTCCCTTTATTGACCTAGAATGTTGCTCACAAGTCTGTTGTGTGGCACTGTGTTAAATGCCTTTTTAAAATCCATATACACTACATCAACAGCATTTTGTTTATCAACCTTCCCTGTTACCTCTTCAAAATACTGCAGCAAGTTCATTAAACATGATTTTCCCTTGATGAATCCATGATGACTTTATTTAATTATCCTGCACTTGTCTCAATGAATTTGATTTTATACCCGTACTATAGTTTCTGGAAGTTTCCCTACCACTGTGGCCAAACTTACTGGCCTGTAGTTCCCAGTTTTATCCTTGCACCCCTTTTTGAACAGGGGTGTAACATTCACTGTAACAGTCCGCTGGCACCTCCCCTGTGTTTCCAACAAAGACTGGAAGATTATCACTAGTGCCTCTGCAATTTCCACTCTCACTTCCCTCAGCACCCTTGGATGCATCTCATCTGGTCCGGGTACCTTATCTATTTTAAGTAAAGATAGCCTATCCAACTCCTTCTTCCTCTTGTTTGTAAGTTCTTCGAGTGTACTAGTTACCTCCTCTTTCAACTCGGCCTGGGTAGCAAGTTCTTCTTTTGTAAAGACACATGCAAAGTGCTCGTTCAATACCTCTGTTATTTCTCCAGCCTCCACATGCAAGTCCCCTTTTTTGTCCCTAATCGACCTTACTCTTTCTTTTACCACCATTTTATTATTTACATGCTTATAGACGACCTTGGGATTCCCTTTTCTGTTTGCTGCCAGCCTCCTTTCATGCTCTCTCCTTGGTTTATTCTAGTTCCTTCACTTCCCCTCTGGTCCTTCTATATTCAGCCTGATTCTCCATTGTATTTTCCAAATGACACCTTCATACGTGCACTTCTTCCTTTTCATCTTTACCTTTATCTTTCTTGTCATCCAGGGCACTCTGGAATTATTTGTCCTACCTTTCCTCTTCAAGGGATTATATCTTGACATTGCCTGCAATACTATTTCTCTGAAGGTTGCTCATTGTTCAGCCACTGTCTTTTCTGCCAATATTTGATTCCAACTCACTCGAATCAGATGCATTCTCATTCCATCGAACTTTTCTTTCCCCCAATTAATTATCCCTGTGGTTGACATAGTCGACCGCATGTTGTGACTGAGATCTGAGCGTCACATGAGTGCAGTCGATGGCACCCTGCGCCTGTGGGAAACCTGAAACCTGGGCAAATCCCAGC
The DNA here is from genome assembly GCF_964194155.1 of Cetorhinus maximus. Taxonomy (NCBI): domain Eukaryota; kingdom Metazoa; phylum Chordata; class Chondrichthyes; order Lamniformes; family Cetorhinidae; genus Cetorhinus; species Cetorhinus maximus. Next base: position 27,288,210 of record NC_135882.1, on the reverse strand, counting down.
ACTCTTGCAACCTGGCTTTCCTGGTCCCAGGCGAAATGCGCAAAGTTATGTGCCTTCGCAAAGATGGGGCCTGTGATCTCATGGATGTATTTGTGGGTGGAGGCTTGCGATATTCCACAGAGGTCACCTGTGGAGCCCTGAAAGGAGCCACTGGTGTAAAAATTGAGTGTCTCCGTCACTTTCATGGCTACGGGCAGTGGATGCCCTCCATGTCCCCATGGCACCAAATTCCGCAGTTGCCGGGAACAATGTGACCAACCAGTTCCCTAGACATGCGCAATCTGCGGCGACACAAGTTCTCAGTCATCTGCAGCAATGAAAGCGACATCTATACACCCTGGGTCTAGCTAGGCAGCAAACAGCGATAGCTTGCTGTAGCTCTTCAGCCGTGTATGCGGGAGCCCCAGCTAGCTGTTCTTCCTGAGGGTGCTGCTCCTCCCTCTGCCCAGTCAGATGCCTCCTTCACTCTCTTCTCTTTCATCTCTGCTCTCTGTAAGCCATGATGCATAAAGCTAAGTCACCAGACTCCATGCTCCTTATGTACTCCTCCTTCAGGATGAAAGAGAGAGATGCGTGGGTTAGCATGGGTATTCTAAGAACCTCTCTTTGTTAAGTCTGAAGGCCCCTTCATGCATTCCAGCGAGCGTTGGCCACCACTTGGATGGCCAGAGTTTAGTGCGCTGCATGGCTGCCCGAAACCCCACCCTGCTCCATCTGACCAATTGGCAGCAGCTTTGCCCATTGGACTGCATGCTGTGCTCTCAGCTCAGGTGCAGGAATTCACCTAACCCACACTGCAAGGCTGCAATGCTAGCGTGAACTATAGGGGAGACTGGTCCAAACCAGGATGATGTCTTTCTCAGAAGGAAGAAACAGTAAAAACAGGGAAATAAGAATACGAATCTCAACTGATCTTGTATGCCATAAAATTGAACACCAGTAAAAACTGGGAAATAAGGGTACTGGTCTGAACTGTTTTTGCCTTCTACGTTGCAATGAGCGGTGAGTGCCTCCACCAGTGACTGCTCAATGGCTAGCTTTAGCAAGGAGATTGTACAATGTGCCCAGTTGTCCAATTCTTCCGCAGTCCACTAAAATGCTCATTATTTTGCAGTCTGAACCTGAGGTGTGAAAAGGTTTGGAGCACTTGGTGGCACTGGCACACCTCTGTGTTGCTTGAGTGGGCAGATAAGCTAGAGGCCCGACTCAAAGCACGTCAATGTGGCTGCGCCTGAACTGTCTCAGCTGTGGAGGAATGGTCACTTTATACAAAGTTTCCCTAATGCATGGCCACTTCCCTCTCACTCACCCTGAACGTGCTTGTGCACTACTATCAACCGCTGTGCAGCCCTTGCCATGCCCCACAAGTGGCCACAACCGTAGTCCAGGCTTTGCCCCCCAAAGTTGCCTCAACCACAGGGCAGCCCTTGCCCTGGCACCACACCGTCAGCCAGCTAGGACAAAGCAACCTGCCTTTGCCCTCGGCTGAATGTGCGGTGCCTCAGCCTTTAAGTCTAACAGGAAACCCGTGCGAGTGCTGCACACTGTTACTGTGCACTCACCTCCGAATTCTGCTCAAAGTGCAGCCCGCCAAGTGCACGCCTTATATATGCTGCTGTGAAACACGCAGTGGCAATCCGCCGACATGCTCGGCTGATCCAGAGTGGGGGGATGATTCCCACAAGCTGGGCTTATAACAATAGTAGATGTATCACAATGAGGTTCCTGACGTCTGATGGAGGGAAACACAGCTGGCCATTGACGGGCAGAGCAGATACTTGCAAACTGGTTTCATGAGGTCGTGAAACCGGTTTTTGGCCTCCTCGCCATATTGTCCGCTCACACCGTCAACTGCACCCGACGTCAGCGGGCACGGGAAATTCCGCCCTTAATTTTTTTACTCACTGTCTGCTGCTACCATGATTCCTCTTGCATTCGGGATTTAAGTGGGGCTGTTCAGGGTTTGTTTATTTCCCTAAGGAAGCAACTTAAAACTGCAGTTTGTAAAAACTATTTTTATTTATTTACAGCCCCATGTACATCTCAGTAGCTTTACACAAGATTGGACTTCTCCTTCCCTCCAGCTCTCTGTTACTTAATCATGTGACTTTGCATCATTGTTACAGCAGCATCAAGTGTTTCTGATGTTAACTGTTTACTCGACACTGCCCCCCTCCCCCCCCATTTCAGGCTCCTCCTCCATTTAGTAGCCCCAAGTGACACCAGGGGCATCTCAGGATATCACAGGCAGAATCAACAGGACATATCTGGATATCTGATTTACATTTTACAATTCTAAGCAATGCCTACTGAAACCATGGGCTGGATTTTAGGGCACTCTGTGGTCCCTGCTTCCCCGGCTAAAAAGTCGGTGGTGGTCCCAACAGCTACCCTATAGCACTGGGAGCAGCATTAATTGCTTTTAAGGCAAGACTTTCCCCCTTTCTTGGGAGAAGGTACTGCCTTAGAGAGCTGCTGGCTAACCGGATAGCCTGCAGTTCTGTAATCCCAGCGGAGCCAGCCAGGAATGATAGCCACTGCCAGGACTACAGGCAGCCCCATCCTGCTGAGGACCCAGGTAAGTCCTGGGGTCGGGGTCTTGGTGAAGGGGATGACAGGGATTGAGGGCTGGGTTCATGAGGCCAGGACGGTGAGCTAATGGGGGAGGATGACTTTGGGAGTGGGTGGGGGAGTGGATTATCTCCAAAAGGCCCAGGAAGTACACAAAGCAGGTCCACCACTGCCCCTTTAACAAACTTTGTTCTAAAAATGAACAAGTATTTGTTCACTCATATTGGTGAAGCATCTAGAGGAAATAAAACCACATATGCTCTGTACATTACTTGAAAGTAATAACAGAATCATGACTGGAGTATATTTTGAGAGCCACAACTAGAACCAATTTGTTGTAGTGAATCTGGACAGACTAAAAAGGTGCATGGCAAGGCTCTTGCGCTTCCTCAACTGCGTTCATATTGACAAAACTCATTTGACTTGGGACCCTTATGTTTGGTGGACCAATGGGGCTTTCAATCTCAAGAAATGGCAGGTTTGATATCAGTGTACCTTTCTTTTTAATAAAAGCAGCTGCAGTCTATTTTTGCAGATTGCATTCCTCTATGCTGGGACAACTGCAAATATTTTAACAGTTAAGCAGTGAAGCTCCTCCTTATTATTGTATATTCAGCAAATCCTTTATTAAGTACATATTGTTCTATAATTCTTGACACGCAAGCAGGAAATGGCTATACATAAATAATGGCTGATTGAGAATATCAAAGTTCACAGCAGAATTAATGAAAAATGTTTCTGCATCACTGTTCTGGCACAGTTTCATAGAGTTGCTCTGGCTGTGCATTTTCCAATGATCGTCTTAGATTATTATCATTATTAAATGCGTCATTCTCTCACCAAGATGTGACAGTCAGTGTAGCTTTAGAATATCAGATTTTCTTGGCACTGCATGATCTAATTTCATGGGACATGAACAATATCAAGTTGACAGTCCTTAGCTACACCTATCTGTAACAGTTGTCAATCACCTGTTAAATAAAATCAAGTCAAATGCTATCTAAAAAAACAAGCTGGGAAAGCAGACCAGCAAGTGAGCCAAATTAGCTGATTTAATATGAGTTCTGAAGCTTTTTCAATTACTGGTATTGCCTTACCCAAATCATTTAGTTGAATCCAGTTTGTTTTTGATGGACCTGAAGTGGCTCCAAATTGCTTTACACCCATTTTTCATTTTACTATGTATTTAAAATGACTTCAGGAAAGGAAGGAAACTCTATTTGTTTCTGTCAATATTAACCCATTAAGGGAAGTACTAACATAATAAATTCTTTTAGCTGCGTCAGCTCTGCTGAGGTGTTTATGCAACAATTTGGGAAGTATTTGATGTCCTTTTTGAAAAAGGAGCCGATCACAATAATAGCCCAACCAGGTCGATTGTGACGTTCAAAATTCGGAAACATGGAAAAATAATCTTTGGAACTGGTTTCAACCAATCAGCTACTTAACAGATTTGGGTGGATGAGATTGGAATGCACTGGCTTGTCAGTGTAAACTGGCTACAGTGTGTGATTCCTGGTGCATATTTTATATATCAGGTCTATGTTGCAATGACTCTAGTCTCTATGTGTGTAACAGTTTTTATTTTTAGTGCTTTAAAATGTCTACTGAATGCTTCTAGCTCTAGCTTCCAACTCTTTCTACAGTCTGTTTACTTTTCTCTGAGTATTTAAGACCGAGATAGATAGGTTCTTAATTGGTAAGGGGATCAAAGGTTACTGGGAGAAGGCGGGAGAATGGGGTTGAGAAATTTATCAGCCACGTGCTGTGCGCTCTTCTGCACGCATGCACGAAAGAGTACACTTTTGGCTCAGGGAATCGCCCCTTGCCCGCACAGGGAGCGCTCAGTACTTCCAAGCGGACGTCATGCTAGGCGGGCCTTAATTGCCTGTCCATGTAAAATGGCGGCACGCCCCCAGCCAGAGGCGCCGATCGGGAACCTGCCCGCCCGTGCCCGCTCCCACGCAAACCACCCCCGCCCACCCCCCGATGGGGGGAAATTGATGCCCCAAGAAAATGCATGAGCATTGCCGTCTTGTGGATCACTGCTACATCTCAACTGTCTATTCCTGTAGCGAGAAAGTAGGTCTTGAACTCCGAAATCCATTGGTGGATCTCCTGGCGAAGAAAGGGAAGATGTAGGAGTCAGTAAATTTAAAGCTTTGTCATCATCCTTGTAGCAACTTTGTTGTATTTTTTATATCTCGGATCTATGTGGAGATGACACTAGTTATTATGTGTGTAGCATTTTTATTTACGGTATTGTAAAATGCCTACTCCTTTCAATGGGAATGACATGTGTGGTGTTACAGGTGGCCGTCCAGTGACAGGCACTTTGTGTGCCCATCTGGTCCACTGGGAAGAATGTCTTGTTCTAGGAGGCTGCAGATGTCAGCGTGAGAGCCTGAGCCTCCTGAGGCACTGGTGCTTAGATATGATGAGACAGCTGATCCTCTGCCTGCATTGCAGTCTCGCCTCCAGCTGGATCTCAGTGTCCATCCAATCTGCCCTGTGGAGGGGCATGTAGCTGAGGAGAAGGCAGCTGGTGCTGATGCTGGTGATACACCAGCTGTTGCTGGAGCAGTTGGTGGTGCTTTAGCTTCTGTCTTGCCTCTCAGCGGAGGTGGAAGATGGAGATGTATGAGTTGCTCCCAAGCCATGGTGAATGCTGGCAACATGGGGGAGCAGCTGAAAGTGAGTGAAGTGCAAGACAATTGAAGTGTCTTCCAAGAAGTTGGCAATCACCTGTCAAGCAGTGAAAGCACTCTCTGAGAGAAGATGTGCTTTGAACAGCAGTCTCACAATGGCCAAGCCTCTTCAGTGCTATTGATCAAAGTCTTCCCAGTTTCACTTGTCACGAAAGCATAATAATTCTCAGAATATTATCGTGATTTATTGTAAAAGTAGGTTAATAGTGGGGTTTGGATAAGTTCTCTATGTGTGTCTGTGGTGATTTAATTGAATTGGAGGCAGCTGGTCTGGAGGCTTTGGCTCATCAAAAGAAGCTAGGTTTGAAATGCTAAATAGGTAAACATGGCTGAAGTTTTTGAATGTGAGGTGAGGAGAATTTGGATTTTTAGATAAATCAGGGTAGTTTGAATTTCAAAGAGATGGTAGGATGTTACACCTAGCCAGAGAAGCTAGGCCAAGCAGTGTGTTTATTTTTCCCAAAGCTTACTGATGATATTAGCACCACGCAATGATTTATATTATGAGAAAGGTAAAGTTCCAAAGGCATATGGGAACAATGGGGTTTGCATTAAAAGGGAGAAACATGTATAAAGGAGAATGATGCTATGTGCCAAAGGGGAAGGGATTGTAAGATCTACCAGAAGTGTGAAAAGCCTCCGGTATTTGTGCATCAAGCCTGCTGCCTACAGAAACCGAAGCTGGGAAAAGCCACTCTCAATTCTACTGTCCAGGATATTATGTTGACTTGCCTGGATCTATTTAAATACATTCTTTTACCATTGCCTTAACAGGGGTGTAACTAGAAGTCAGATTAATTAAGGGTTTTAGGAGTTATTATAGTAGTAATTTGTAGACCTATGTATGTGCTTGAAATCTTGATTTTGTTAAAAAAATGCTTAATTTAGCTTTGTAAAAAGTCTCTAGAGTCTTGGTGGACTTATTACTACAGAGTTCAGGGCATGCCACTCGAAATGAAAGGCAAATTGCAAAATCGTTGTGACCGCATGAACAAGTTTCCCTCATGAATTTGATCCACCTGACACATCATCTGCCACATCATAACACACTGAAGAAGACTTCCTGCTGTGCACTTGTCTCAGTGACCTGGTGACTTGCTGAATTCTCTGCCAACTGATGGCTGTTAGGCAGGGTCTTGTTCCTTCAGCAATGCTCAAGTTCTATACTAGCAAAAGACTATTCACTATTTTGTTTCAAAGTAGTGTCCATTTTGAATTTATAGTCTATAAGTCCGTAAGTCCATATCACTTGAGCATGATACAACCTTTCAATTGGTTGACAGCTGGATAGAATTATTTGGTTGTACGGGGCAATATGTTTGTTATCTAGATTCTGGAACCGGGTTAAGTCAAACATGCCTGAAGGTACTACTTACGCCTTACGATCTTGTCTATAGATATCGTCATTACTTGTTTGTTTATCTTTACCACCCACGTAATGCTCAGAGTAGCCATTTGAAATAACACAAGTTATGAGATTTGGAACATTTTGCTTAATAGGTCTATTTGTGATGGTATGACTAAAACAGCACTCTGCTAGCCGAAGGCGGTGATCTTACAGTTAGTTATAGAGTTGATATGCTGCAAAATATTATATTTCCTTGATGCTGAAGGTTGAAAATGAGATTGAAGGATAGGGAAGATGGAAAGGTCTTTGATTGTGAACTTCTCACTGGCCTGAAAGAATTCACCTCACATTCTCCAGTAGAATCAGAAACTGAGAGACTATAGCATTTTTATAAGTTATTTCTTTTCAATTTTTCCACCTTTCTTGGACGTAATAGTTTTCCTCCACATTTCGCGTGATTGTTGCATGTGAGCCTTAATATGACAGTAGCATTCTTCAAGAGCTTAATGGATCGTCTGACCAGCGTCTCTTCTACATTGTAGACCATGGGCGTGCGCCTGACCCGATCGGTTGTAAAATCGCGGGAGATGACGCCGGGCGAGTGTCCCGACGTCACCTGCGTGATATTTCACTCGGCAGGCCCACGCAAAAGTCAGAAGTGAGCCTGTCAACAATTAAGTGGGCAATTAAGCCCATTATTGGCTCAATTGTCTGCGATTTTTCATGGCCCGGCCAACATTATGGTTGGCCAATGGTACAAAAATACGCAAGTGAAAACACGGGCTTGAAGTTTTTCCTCACTGGGCGCGCGCAATCAGCAGATCCGGGAGCACCAGGAAACCGGCCCCCGATTATGTTTACATTTCTCATGAAACCTTATCCAAGGGCGGGATGAAACCTTCGTTTGGAAATTTAATAAAAATAAATATCTGGGGACAGCACTTTTATGAGGTATGTTTTCAGGTGCTTGTTTCTAATGCATGGACATTTTTTGCAGCTTTTTAGAGCTTTATATTATCTGAAGGTCTACAGCCCCCTGAGGCAGCTGCCTGCCTTCAGGGAGTTCTCTCCGGTGCTCACCCGCACTGACGTCGTTCCCCACCCTCTCCCTGCCCCCACCCCGGCAGCGCTGAGCTTTTCAGCGCTCGTTTCACGCCGGCTAGCCGTTAATCGGCCAGCCAGTATGAAATCGCGGTCGGGAGCCAATCGTCATTGGGGGCCCATTTCCTGGCCGCTCCCGGGTCTGCTGATTGCGCGCGCCCAACGAGGAAAAACTCCAGGCCCATGTTTTTACTTGCGTATTATTGTACCATTCAGTGTGAACTCTAGGGCAAATTTCTGTGAGGTTGTGCTCTCAGAGTTAAGTCACACTGATAAAAAACAAAAATGCTACAAATACTTGGCAGGTCAGGCAGCATCTGTGTTGAGAGAAACAAATTTGACATTTCAAGTCAATGATCTTTCATCAGAATTCTCACGAGTTGGGGGTGCAGAACAGAGCGTCAGAGCTGAAAGACTAGATCCTTCGCCCATTTGATGGGCAGAAAATCCAGCCTTCGGTGCTATGTAGGAAGAAAGGAACAAGAGTAGCCCATGAGCCTATTCTGCTATCCCATGCAATCATGGCTGATCTGCAACCTAACTCCATAAGCCTGCCTTTGCCCATATCCTTTCATGCCTTTGGTTAACAAAAATCTGTCAATCTCAAATTTAAAATTAATAATTGACCTTGCCAATTGCAGGAAGAGTTCCAAAATTCTACCACCCTTTCTGTGCTGAAGTGTTTCCTAACTTCACTTCTGAAAGGTCAGGCTCTAATATTCAGACTATACTCCCGAATCTCCGCAACCAGTGGACATAGTTATAGCTTTATTTCTGACTCCTGCTCTTGAGCAAGGCCAATCTCCAGCAGTGCAGCCTTCTTGTATTTTCCCTTCTACCATTTCGCAACTACACCAATACTGGTGTACATTTTCAGCTCCATCTCCTAGGCAGTAATTTGGTGGAGCAGATTGCCCAAATGTTCATCAAAGTCTTCCCACCCTCCCCCATACCCCACTATTCCATTCTCTCTTCTGTATGTACTAAGCCTCCTTTTAAAAGCATCATTGCGTTCTGCTTCAACGATTCCATGTGGCAGTGAGTTCCACATCCTCAGCACTCTCCTTGTAAAGAGGTTCCTCTGGGGAGAATTTTCCACCTGTCGGGGGGAATGTTCTGGATTGGGCGCGTGCAGGCGCGCCTCTGATCAGCACCTCTGATCGGGGGCATGCCGCTATTTTACGTGGATGGGCCAATTAAGGCCCACTCAACGTGACGTCCGCCAGGAAGCGCTGTGTGCTCCCTGTGCAGGCGGGGGGGATTCCCTAAGCTGTGAGTGCGCTTTTTCGCGCATGTGCACAAAAGGGCGCACTCATCTCCCTGAGGCTAAGCGCTGCCTCAGGGAGATCAGCGCCAAATTCAAAAATGTTAAAAATAGAAAAATAAAATTTCCCTAACATGTCCCCTCATGTGACACTGTCACATGAGTTAGGACATGTCCATCACTTTTAGTTAAACTTTTCTTAAATTTTTAAAAACCTATATGAAACCTCATCCCGCCCGTGGATGAGGTTTCATGCTTTCTCTGAAGCCCGCCAGGGCTCCCAGCCTGCCCGCCAACATTAAGGTTGGCCGGGCAGGTCCTTTAACTACTCCAATTACTTTTTAAATGGCCTCAATTGGTCGTTGACGGGTCAGTGGGCGCAGAGCTGATTCGGCTGCGCCCCCGCCAACCTGAAAATTGAAATGACTTTGGGAGTTTTTCCCGACATCATCCTGCGTCGTTTTACACATCGGCGAGCGGGCCCCACACCCCCCACACCGACCGGGAAATCCTGCCCCCTGAAATTCTTTATGTGATCTTTTGGGGTCTATCTTGTATTATGCGCCCTTTGTCCGAGAAACACCCACAAACAGAACCAGTTTTTCCTCATCTACCCTATCAAACCTCTTTATAATTTTAAAGATCTTTATTGAGCCGCCTCTTAATTTTCTCTTTTCCAGAGTAAAATCTGTCAATCCTTCCTGATAGTTGTATCCTCTCCATTCTGGCTAAATCCTTGTAAGTTTTTTTTCATTTTCTCCAGTGCTTCAATATCCTTTTTGTAGTATAAAAAGAAAAAAATATATTTATATAACACATGCCAGTGCCTCAGGCCATCCCAAAGCACATAACAACCAATTAAAGACTTTTGAAGTGTAGTCGCTGTTGTAATGTCAAAATCCATTTATGCACCATGGAAAACATAACTGTACACAACACTCAATGGTGATCTAACCACAGCTCTGTATAAATTTAACATTACCTCTCTGCTTTTGTACTCTGTTCAACTAAGAATGAGTCCCAGTACACTTCACTCGTTTAGCCCTCATCAATTTGTATTGCTACTTTTAACGCTTTATCTCTGTTCCCAAATCTCTGTGTTTCTTTGTCCTATTTAGTTTCTCATATCTTCCAAGGAAAAGTGATCTGCTTATTCCATGTTACAAAATGAGCCAGCTTACACTTCACTGTGTTTAACTTCATTTGCCATTTATCTGCCAGCTTTGCAGGCTTGTTTATTTCTTCCTGATCTTTGCCACACTTTTCCATGTTATTAGCTGTACCCCAATGTGATACCAAATTCGGTGTCAGACTTAGCTCTATGGTCTGGATTTTTAGGATGGTGGGATTTCCCTTCCTGCCTTCCGAGGAGTCAGCCGAGAACGTATCCCTGCCAATACTGTCTACCCCACAGCTATTTAATGCTCCAACAAGCGTTAATTGTCTGGAGGTGGGACTTCTGCCCCTCACTTGGGAGGAAGTCCAGCCTCAGAGAGGTGCTGGCCAATCTGATTGGTCAGCAGCTCTCTAGTCCCTGTGGTGTCAGAAGCTGCAGTGGATGGGACTGGGACTGCAAGCAGTGTAAGTATTGAGAGTACAGAACCAGGTATGTTTGGGGGGGAGAGGTGAAGCCCACAGGGTAGGGGTGTTGGTGGAGAGATCGGCGGGTGCGGAAGGAAGACTGCAGTGGCCAATTATTTTGTGGGGGCGGGAGCGCCCAATGTTCAAAGAAGGCTGCTAATGGAGGTGCCATCACCAAAACCACCACCCCAACCCCCCACCCCTGGCCACTTCCATCCAAGGCCTGGAAAAGTTAATTTTTGAGCTTTCCCCTGCCCCTGAACTCCTCTCGCTGGTCTGAAAATTGAGGCTGGGTAGGAAACAACATTGAAGTGATAATTGGCCACTTGAGGGTCTCAATTAGGGCAAGGCTGGGCAGACTGGCCTAGGCCTCACCCATCCCAGTGTAAAATTGTGGGGAGTTCGGGCTGGGTGGGAGCCTGAGAGAAAGGCCATCCAACAAATTTTACAGCCACCCCCTGCCTACAAACTTGCCGGCAGAGGAATTTAAAATTCCGTCCTATATGTTCAGGCCTTACGCCAGAGACTTGAGCATGTAACGTAGCTGACATGGTAGCGCATCACTAAACCAATATCCCTAAAAAAATAGATTATCTGATCAGTATCTCATTGCTGTTTGTGAAACCTTATTGTGCAACAGTGACTACACTTCCTCAGTACTTTATTCACAAAGTGCGTTGGGGTGCACTGATGTTGTGAAAGACAAAATATAAATACAGCCAGTTTATTTCTATTATCTACAATTTTTTCCTCCATAATTCTAATTTAAGAGTCCAAGGCCTGGATCTTCCGGTCAGTGAGCGGGGGCAGGGCCCTCTCACCGATGCGTAAAATGACGCGGGATGACGTTGGGCGGAACCTCGCCCCATTTAAATGTTCAGGTAGGCGGGGGCTCAGCAGAATCAGCTGTGTGCCCGCCGACCTGCCAATGGCCAATTGAGGGCATTGACAGAGTCACTAAAATAATTAGTGGACCTGCCCGTCCAAACTTAAGGTTGGCGGGCAGGCCAGGAGCCCTGGCAGGCATTAGAAAAAGCATGAAACCTCATTCACGGGCGGGATGACGTTTCATGTAAGTTTTTAAAAATGTAATTAAACTGTATTTAAAAGTGATGGACATGTCCCGACTCATGTCACAGTGTCACATGAGGGGACATGTCAGGGAATTTTTTTTTTACTATTTTTCAGATTTTTTATTGTAGAGCCGATCTCGCTGAGGCAGCACTTAGCCTCAGGGAGATGAGTGTGCTCTTTTGTGCAGGCTTTAATTGGCCCACCCACGTAAAATGGCGACGCGCCCCCAATCAGGGGCGTCGATCAGAGGCGCGCATCCAAGCGCTCGCACTTAAACTTCCTCCACAATGGTAGGAAAATCCTGTCCCAAATCATTTGAGGTCCTACTGAAAATGACTTCCTATTTTCTGCCAGTCCACAAAACATCCCTTAACTTCCACCCTATATCTTCTGTCTTGTGGAATATTTCATTCCATTCTGCTATTTGGTCTCTGACTCTTGATAATATACCTCATCAAAGGTTACTACACAAGATAGGAGCACATGGTGTAGGGGGTAACATATTATCATGGATAAAGGATTGGTTGGCTAACAGGAAGCAGAGAGGAATAAGTGGGTCTTTTGTCGGATTAGCAAGTTGTAACTAGTGGAGTGCCACAGGGATCAGTGCTGGGTCCGCAACTATTTACAATCTTTATCAATGACCTTTTGTTTGGCAAGGGAGCCAAGGGTTATGGGGGAAGACAGGAAAGTGGAGCTGAGACTGCAACTGGATCAGCCATGATCTTATTGAATGGTGGAGCAGGCTCAAAGGGCCAAATGGCCTACTCCTTGTTCCCATGTTCCATGCTCCCTGACCTTTGCATTGAACCCCTTTTATGGTATCTTTCTGAAGTCTTTCTGAAAGTCTGTGTACACCACATTCGCTGCATTATTCTTTCTGCTATTTCCTTAAAGAACCCAATAAATTAAGTCGAATGATGAGCTTCCTTTAGAACTCAGGGCTGACCACTTTTATTATATGCTGCATCTTGAGATGTTTTGTTATCTAATCTTTTTATAAATATCTGGTTTTCTTTCCTGGCACTGATGTTAAACTAAGTGATTTATGGTTCTTTGGATTGGTTCCATTCCCCTTTTCGAAGATAGGAATTACATTTGCTGTTTGTCTTTCCCCCGGCACTGCTCCTTTTTCTATTGATAATAGTGCATCTGGTGTCTCCTCCCTAGTTTCTTTGGATATCTGTGAGTGTAATCTATCTGGACCAAGGGTCCAGCTTAACTTTGGTTAATTTGTCCAATATCTTTTGTTTCTACTTTAGGTGTCTCTTAGCTTTTATAATGTCCCTGTTCTTCTGCTGTTGTCATTTTCTCTTTAGTAGCCTCATGACAGCTGTCCCAATTGGCTGAATTTTAGCGACCGGAAGGTTTCCCACCAACTGACTGCGAGGCGGATGAATTACCTTCTCCATGGAGGCAGGCAGCCAATTTGAATAATTAAGGGTGATTTTACTGTGTCACTGGCATTTTGCTGATGGCAGCCTGGCATGAGGAAGCCACCAGCTTCATGGAGGTGGCCTCCCTGCAACAATCTGTGAGGCCAGCGGGGACAGGGGGCTGAATTTTCCCCCATTGAGGGGGGTTGTGCGGGGGCGGATGCGGGTGGGTGTGAACCCTATTGGCACCCCCGATCAGCGCTCCTCTTCGGGGATGCGCCGCCATTTTACGTGGATGGGCCAATTAAGGCCCGTCCAGTGTGATGCTCACCTGGAAGCGCTGAGCGCTCCCTGTGCGGGCGGGCGGGGATTCCCTGAGTCGGGATCTGTGCTCTTTTGTGCATGGGCGCGGAAGAGCGCAGAAATCTCCCTGAGGCACGGAAGTGCCTAAGGGAGATCGGTTTGACATGTGTAAATTTAAATGAAGGGGAATAAAAACTTTTAAAACATGTCCCCTCATGTGACACTGTCACATGAGCTGGGACATGTGAAAGAATTATTTTAAAAATTTTTATTGACTTTTAAAATACTTCATGAAACCTCATCCCGCCCATGGATGAGGTTTCATGAAAAATGCAAAGGCCACCTGGGCTCTTCACCTGCCCTTAAGGTTGGACAGGCAGCTCAGCTAATTGAATTGATTACCATTTAAATGGCCATAATAGGCCTTTGACAATTCGGCTGCACGCCCGCCGAACTGAAAATCTAAATGACGTGCGGTGATGTTGAGACGCTTGCCCGACGTTACCGCGCGTCATTTTACACGTTGCCGAGCGGGCCCCGCCCCCACTCACCAACCGGACAATCCTGCCCAAAGTGTCTATGCCCTAAGGTGGTTGTGGACGCAAAAGGCAGACCCTCGCGGTCCTAATAATCCACTGGTGGAGTTTTCCCTGAAATTGGTGTGGCCTACTACCCTCAGCCGTCCGAAATTTTACTTTTTATTTACCTGTGTGAGATGCTATTTTGTGGTGCCTCAAGGCCACCTGCCTGCCTCAGCAGCGCCCACCTCTCCCCGTGTCACTGCTGAGATCTCAGAACTGCCAGCCTTCTGATTGGGCTGGCAGCATCAGGAGCTTGCTTAGGCTGACTTGCCCGCAGGCAGCCAATTCAGAGGTAACCTCTAGTGAGATTGCTAAGCTGGTCTCACTTTTCAACCCAACGAAGCCCACAGTAAAAGACAAATGGCCCAAAATATTTTTTCAGTATCCGTGCATTTTTAGAAAGTCGAGTTGACCGTCTATATGAATAATGACAGACAGGCAAAGACCCTCAAATTCTTCTAGCCTGTCCCACACAACTGCGATACCTTTATGTATCAAATTATATGCCCTTTCCACCTTTTGCAAAACTATGTGATCTTTTTGGAAAGACGAGAAAACAGATAAAAAAACCCAAGCCAATGTGTGGGGGAAAAATATGGGAAATTTATCCCAGAACCATCCAGGTGGTTTAAGCTAGGCCAGGAGGTTTCTCTGGCCCTGTATTCCCTGAATCTTTTCAAAAGGGTGATGCCTGACCCAACCAGAAATAGGATCAGTTTTCACTTGATAGAATTCAGCCAGTCACCATCCATCGCATGACAGAGCATCAAGATCTAAAGGCTCACTATTCTCTGGGAGAAGAACCATTGCCTGACATCCAACCTAGGTCTGACCTCATACAATTTGAAATTGTGAGGCTTGATCCTTCCTAATCTATTAAATTGGAACAAAATGTCAACTGGAACACCATATATTCCCTTCACCATTTTATAAACCTCAATCAGATCATACCTTCGTCTATGCTTCTCTAAATTGTACAGGCCAAACTCTTTTAGCTTATCTTGATAACTAAAATCTTTATTCTGAGAATTAGTCCAGTGCCAACACCCCACATACTCACTGTGGTTCTACCGTTACACTTCACTTTCTCAATTCTCATTCAGCATCTCTGAAACTTTGCCTTATATTATAACCTTTTGCACTAATAATTCAGCATTGAATAATAAAGGGGGAAGGGAACTCAGCATGATTTATTATGGTTGGAAAAAAATTGGTATTGAAGGAAGTTTCTGGTGCTCGTCACCTACTAACAATTCCTCCTTCTAGACTGAAAGACATCAGTGTACTGTGCAAAGTGCCTCTTAATTGAACCATTGATGAATCTATAGTCTCACATTCAGACTGCTACAATCATTTGCTTTGTTTAGTGCCTCACACAAGTGCCTGTTGTTTATGTGGGTGCACTACAGGGGAAATGTAAATTGTTGGTCGTCTGGGCTGCTAGCGGCAATCGCTTTGGATAGAAAGCTGTGTTATCAGGAAACTCCCAGTGCTTCTTGGGGAGTTAGGAAGCCTAGGATTGTGGATGACTTATTTTATCCACCACCAACCCCCCTCCCCAACCTCCCCCTTTGCATCTTTTCCAAACCCTTGGTATCATCCACCATTAGAGAAAATCAAAACTGGAAACAGTAGTTCAAGTGGGACCTGGCCAAGGTCTTGTACAGGGACAAAATAGAGGCTTATAGTTGTCTCTTAATATATCCAACACTCCATTTGCTTAAGTGATTGCTTCATGGCATTGCTCATGTACCCTTTGAGATCTAGGCACTAGAAAGGCCAAATCTTTCTTTCTATACTTTCTTTAGTATTTTTTCCACCTCCTTTAATGCATTAATTTGCTTATCGTTTAGTGACCCTATCTCTGTTGTACAAATTTAATGAGATGAAATATAATGTTTATATACTCAGGCAACAAACATTTTATGTTTACGATGAATAAGCCTAAGTTTTGCACTTGCAAAAATATTTCTTAAAATCATAGGCCTGGAAATTCCAGGGGGCTCACTCTACCCTGACACAAGGCTAGAAACCCTCAAAAGATCCTGAAATGGTGTCATTTGTACAGTAGCAGTGGACTACTGGTAACTGCAAGGGCACATCAGCAGTGGATGCAGTGGCATGAGTTAACTGACCCCTCGCCCGCCCACATCTCCTGCCCCAGTGAAAGGTATAGTGGAGTACTCTGAAGGCTCAAGTGGCTAAAGAATTTTTTTTCTTAACTCTTTGGTTCCCATAGGACCCATTTCAATTCGAGTAAATAATCAACCCCCTGCAGGACCAATTACCATGCTGTAGGAGGTCTCAATTCAACTCATACAGATCTCAAATGTTGAGTTTGCCTGAGGCATTTCAAGAGCATAAAGGAAGGAACATCCTGATAACTCTAACACGCCCTGCCACCCCCAAAACTTAGCCCCTTGACAAGAAGGTTGGGAGGATAAGAAGATGAGCTGCACATGACTGATACAACCAAATCTTTGTGCTAGGTGTGACTCCTACAAATGGAGTTCTTCCCTTAATTCAAATTGACTTTAATTTTGCCAAGAATCCTTGATGCCACTCAGTCAAATGCTGCCTTGATATCAAGGGCGGCCACTCTCACCTCAACCCTTGAGTTCAGCTCTTTTGTTCATGTTTGGACCAAGACTGTAATGAGACCAGAAGCTGAGTGGCCCTTGCGGAACCCAAACTGAGCATCAGTGAGCAGGTTATTGTTGTGTAAGTGTCATTTGATAGCATTGTCGATGGCCGCCTCCATCACTTTGCTAATGACCAAGAGGAGGCTGATGGGGCAGTTTTTGGCTGGATTTGATTTGTTCTTTTTGTGGACAGGACATACCTGGGCAATTTTTCACATTGTTTGGTAGATGCCAGTGTTGTAACTGAGCTGGAACAGCTTGGCTAGGGACAAGGCTAGATCTGGAGCACAAGTCTTCAGTACTATTGCTGGAATGTTGTCAGGACCCATAGCCTTTGCAGTGTCCAGTGCCTTCAGCTATTTCTTGATATCACATGGAGTGACTCAAATCGGTCTCCGTTAACATCAATTAATTGTGCATCCATGGGATGAATTTTACATCCCCTCAGGAGCAGGTTGGCAGATGAAGGGAAGGGGTCATAAAATTGGGTGCAATGTCACGGGCTCTGTTCATTTCGCCTACCTGCCTGCCCTACCACAATTTTACATGCGGTGAGCAAGGCCTCAGTCAGCCCACCCGACCGTGGGCCAATTGAGGTCCTCAAGTGGCCAATTAGTGGCCTTCCCCTGCAACAGGTTTTCCTGCAGCAGACAGGTCGCAGATAAGGGAGTGTGTACCATCTTAACGGGCCCCCAGAGTTCATCGGAGGCCCCCCTCACATTTTCTCCCGGTATTTCCACTCCCCGCATAGCCTGTCCACCCCAGCACTCCACCCCCCTCTCCACTCACCAGACCCTGCCAGCATGACCTCGGCGATGACCCCTATGTTTACGCTCCATCCTCTTTGCAAGAAAGGCCAACATTCCATTTATCTTCCTAATCACTGCTAATTTGTGATTCATGTGCGGTACATGAATGTGGCTGCGGCAGGATGATAGTTCTTGGTAGCGGCAGTGGCCTACACTTCCTACTAGCCTGCATTGATTTTATTAGTTCAGCCCAGCTAAAGTTGGACAAACCAGTGCAATAGATCGCAGAATTTCAAAAAGCAAGCTAAGCCAAGCGTAGCTTGAGCTTCAGCAATCATTAACACTGGTTTAAAAAAAAACATTAAGGGGGAAGATCGCCCTCCCACAAAACTAGCTACGTCCCGGGATTTTACGGCCCCGCTGTGGTAGGACTCACTGCAGAGTATGCGGCGTGCCAGCCAAAAGCCCATTGACTTTCGGTGGGACCGGACAATCCCGACGGTGAGTGGGGCCGGAAAATCCTGCCCAAAGTGTGGTCAATTGCACATGCGAACAACCATTCAAAGGGATTCTTAAAACAAAGTAAAATGGAGAAAATGCTGGAAAACCTCAGCAGGCTTGGCAGCACCTGTGGAGAGAGGAGCAGAGTTAACGTTTCGAGTCCGTATGAGCCTTCTTCAGAGATTTGAAGCTGCAGAGCTTTTCCAGCATTTTCTGTTTCTATTGCAGATTTCTAGCATCTGCAGTGTTTTGCTTTTCTTCTTAAAATGAAGCTTTTCTTTAGGCTCAGAGGCACTAGTAGGCTCATTTTAAATATTTAAGAATGCATAATTTGTGAAGAAACTGAAAAGTGTACACCAATGAAACCATTAAATGGTTTTGTATAATTATTTGAATTCATTTTCAGTTATTTAAAATCAGGTTACTCGCACATGAAGGACTAGACACTTTTATCCAAAATGCTTATCCTTTGTTATTAAAACTTTTTTCAGTTGTATTAATAAAACTGTACCAGGTTACCAATCTTAAATATAACAATAGATATGTTTGTCAGTGCAAAGAGAAACTTACATTGACCAATTTTGCTGGTTCATGGAAGATTTTACGGTTGCGATTATATGAATGAGTTTGAACAGAAATTTGAAGCATAGCTTCACTTTGGAAAAACAGTTCAATTTGCACCCAGGCTATCAATTGTGTCCCACATGGTAAACTCTACACCACTGCTGGAATGGTGGTGCTTAAAGTAGTACAGATAAGGAATTTGTGAAATGTGGCAGTACTGAGGAGATTAGTGTCTAATGGAAGGTTAAAGAAGTTCTAGGAGGGGAGAGGACATTTTTAGAGGCTGAGCTATTGATAACAATTGGAGAAATGTGAGAAGAATCTTCATTGGAGAAGCTGGTGTCTGGGACCATTACAGGGGAGAATTGAAAAGAAAAAGTGGCATCTCAGATTATTGAAGGTGTTTTGGAGATGTGGCATGAAGGTGCTTGGGTGATCCTAAGATGTGTGAGCGGGCGCCATGGACATTGAGTAGTGAGAGGTGTTGAAGATTCTGGGATTTTTTGGGATGTGCATGTGTTTGTGAGGAGCTAGCATTGTTTAGGGTACATGTGAGCACTGGGAATCTTAAGGTCTGGCAGCACTGGGCTAACTGGAGTCTCACAACGTTGAGAGGAGACAAAGGTAGTAGGGGAGTGAAACAAAGGGAATGTGCTTTGACCTCTCCCTGCTCTCTCTGATTTTTTTTTTGGGGGGGAGGGTATCTGTGAAATGCCCTAGCCTGGCAGGGGGATGGGAACCTGAGTGGGGAGACACAAGAAAGGGAAGCGAAGATAGGAATGAAAGACATAAAAGTAGAAAGTAAAAACAGAAGATAGAGGAAACAAGGACTAGCAGCAAATAGGGGCATGGCACGAAAAAAGATATGTAAAAAATCTCAAGAAGACAAGTCTAAAGGCACTGCATCTGAATGCATGAAGCATTCACAATAAGGTAGATGAATTAACTGCGCAAATAGATGTAAGCGGATACAATATGATAGCGATTACAGAGACATGGCTGCTGGGTGACCAAGGCTGATGGCTGAATATCAAAGGGCACACAATATTTAGGACAGACAGGCAAAAACGAGAAGGGGGTGGTGTGGTATTCTTAGTTAAGGATGAAAGCAGCACAATAGTGAGAGAGGGTATTGGCTCAGAAAATTTAGATACAGAATCAGTCTGGGTGGAAGTAAGAAGCAACAAAGGGCAGAAAACATTAGTGTGAGTTATCTGTAGGCCTCCAAACAGTAGTGATAAGGTAGGGGGTGGCATTAAACAGGAAATTAGAGATGCATGTAACAAGAGTGCTACAGTGATCATGGGTGACTTTAATCTCCATCTCAACTGGGAAAACCAAATTAGCAATCATATTGTGGTAGATGAATTCCTGGCGTGTGTACGAGATTTAGTTTTAGACCAGTATGTCAAGGAACCTTTTAGGGAATAGGCTATCCTAGATTTGGCATTGTGCAATGCGAAGGGGTTAACTAGTAATCTTGTTGTGTGGTGTCCTTTGGGGATCAGTGACCACAACATGATAGAATTTTTCATTAGTATGGATAGTGAAGTAGTCCAATCTGAAACTAGGGTCCTAAATCTAAACAAAGGAAACTACAAAAGTATGAGGTGTGAGTTGGCTAAGACAGATTGGGGAATTTCATTAAAAGGAAAGATGGTGGATAGACAATGGCTAATATTAAAGGAATTAATGCATGCATTGCTACAGTTATACATTCCTTTCTATCGCAAAAACACAACAGGAAAAGCAGCCCAACCAAGGCTAACAACAGAAATTAAGAATAGTATTATATCCAAAGAGGAGTCATATAATGTTGCTAGAAAAAATAGCAAGCCTGAGGATCGGGAGCAGTTTAGAATTCAACAAAAGAGGACCAAGAGATTGATTAAGAGGGGAAAACTAGAGTATGGGAGTAAACTTGCAAGGAACATAAACATGTTAGAGCTCCTATGAGTGTGTAAAAAGAAAAAGATTAGTCAAGACAAATATAGGTCCCTTACAGTTTGGAACAAAGAATTTACAATAGAGAACATGGAAATGGCAGAGCAATTAAACAACTACTTTAGTCTGTTTTGATGGAGGAAGACACCAATAACTTCCCAGAAATGCTAGGGAACCAAAGCTCTAGTGAGAATGAGGATTTGAAGGAAATTAGTACTACTAAAACAATAGTGCTGGAGAAAGCAATGGGACTTAAAGCTGATAAATCCCCAGGGCCTGTTAATCTACATCCCAGGGTACTAAAGGAGGTGGCCATGGAAATAGTGGATGTGTTGGTTGTTATCTTCCAAAATTCTGTAGATTATGGAACAGTCCCGGCAGATTGGAGGGTGGCAAATGTAACCCCACTATTTAAGAAAGATGGGAGGGAGAAAACAGGGAATTACAGGCCAGTTAGACTAACACCAATAGTAAGGAAAAAGCTTGAGTCTGTTATAAAGGATGTGATAACACAACACTTAGGACATGTCAACAGGATTAGACAAAGTCAACATGGATTTGTGAAAGGGAAATCATGTTTGACAAACCTACTGGAGGTTTTTGAGGATGTAATTAGCAGAGCACATCAAGGAGAATCAGTGGGTGTGGTGTATTTGGACTTTCAGAAAGCTTTTGACAAAGTCCCACATTAAGAGGTTAGTGTGTAAATTTAAAGCACATGGCTAATGTATTGGCATGGATTGAGAATTGATTAGCAGACAGGTAACAGAGAGTAGGAATAAACGGTTCTTCCTTGGAGTGGCAGGCAGTGACTAGTGGGATACCACAGGGATCAGTGCCTGGGCCCCAGCTATTCACAATATATTTCAATGATTTGGATGAGGGAACCAAATGTAATATTTCCAAGTTTGCTGATGACACGAAACTTGGTGGGAATGTGAGCGGTGAGAAGGGTGCTAAGAGGCTTCATGTCGATTTAGACAGGCTGAGTGAGTGGGCAAATACATGGCAGATGCAGTATAAAGTGGATAAATGTGAAGTTATCCACTTTGGTAGGAAAAACAGAATGGCAGAGTATTATTTAAATGGTTATAGATGGGAAATGTTGATGTATAAAGGGACCTGGGTGTCCTTGTACACCAATCACTGAAAGCAAGCATGCAGGTGCAGCAAGCAGTTAAGAAGACAAATGGTATGTTGGCCTTCATTGCGAGAGGACTTGAGTACAGGAGCGAGGATGTCTTACTGTAGCTGTGCAGGTCCTTGGTGAGACCACACCTGGAATATTGTGTGCAGTTTTGGTCTCTTTACCTAAGAAAGGATATACTTGCTATAGAGACAGTGCAGCAAAGGTTCACCAGCCTGATTCCTGGGATGGCAGGATTGTCGTATGAGGAGAGATTGGCCGACTAGGCCTGTATTCACTGGAGTTTAGAAGAATGAGAGGGGATCTCATTGAAATGTATAAAATTCCGATAGGAATGGACAGACTGGATGCAGGGGTGATGCTACCTCTGGCTGGGGGTGTCTAGAAAAAGGGGTCACAGTGTCAGGATATGGGGTAGACCATTTAGGACTGAGATGAGGAGAAACTTCTTCACTCAGAGGGTGGTGAACTTGTGGAATTCTCTACCACAGAGGGCCGTGGGGGCCTGGTCACTGAGTATATTCAAGAAGGAAATAGATAGATTTTTGGATTCTAAAGGCATAACGGGATATGGGGAGAGAATGGGAGTATGGTGTTGAAATAGAGGATCAGCCATGATCATATTGAATGGCGGAGCAGGCTCAAAGGGCTGAATGAACCCCTCCTGCTAATTTCTATGTTTCCTGCTTTCCTGCCCTCCCCAATAGCATTTGATTATAGGTCTCTGCCTCTATCAGATCATTAGGACTTCCCGCATGCCTTTCCCAGCTTTAGCTAGGTCATTTTTACTCACTTCAAAGCACGGGTAACACTAGAACTATGTACATTTGGTAAAAGCTAAAATAACACCTTAATTTATGTAAAATCGAAGATCCAACTGCTTGGAAACACACGCTGAGTGTTCTATTGACCTCAAAGGGACTAAGATGAGGTATGGGAGAGACAGAACATGACATAGGAGAAGAAAGAACTGATGAGAAGGCAGAGAGTAGTCAAGAGGAGAAGAAATTTCTGAAAAAAGTGAGTGGGGATTGTGACAAAGCATGGAGAGGGTCAAGGAAGGGGCTGTGGAGTGAGAGGGAGAGGCACTGTGGAGGCCCACTACATGCTTTTGTGAGGGGTAAATGTTACAGCTAATGAGGAATTAGCAAGGGGGTTGGGAGGTTGGGTGGGGGGTTAGGGGTGGCACCAGTGAGCTGGCCAAAGGATTTGAAATTGGGGTCAATGGGGATACTAGGAAGCAGGTGGAGATCTGACTGTGAGGTCTAGTAATGCCTCAGTGAGGTTGCTCCAGTTTGTGCCTGGGTACCCAAGAGCACAGGGGAAGAACCAATGCTCTGCGGGCAAGGGAGACAACCTGAATCATAGGTGAGACTTTATTCGCTCTCAACTTGGGCGTGCTGGGAGTAGGTTGGGGGAAGGTTTGTCAGGGTTTTAGCCCAGGGCAATAAATAATCTTAAAAGGCCCCTTTTTGTTTTAACATGCCATTTCTGTTACCAACATAACCGTGGCTGAAGTAGCTGGAGGCTGAGAAACGTAAGCTGCTCTATGCTGCCATCTGCTGTCCAGAGCCTAAAACCACATACAGAATCAAAATTAATAGCTTTGAGGGAGCATTATGGCTATGGCCGATAGCATAAGCTGGTGGATAACAATTTTGGCAGAGATATACACTGGTTGGCTGATCCAATATTGACCACTTTATAATTACATCCAAAGTCAAAAAATACTCCCATTCTGCTAGCAGTGAATGCGTTGACCCAGGTGACTCACATCATTTGAATGGCATTGGGAGTTCCTTGCACTGTAAAAGATTATAATGAAAGTGAGTTAGTCACATTGCACCCTAATTTCCAAGGACTTTTACATTGCTGTGCCAACAGGCTCACTGAAAACAAGAAAAGCTGATTAATGTAGTTCCATTCCAAACAATGGCGACTGCAAATTTCTTGGATTTGCTTAAGGTTTCACCCCACAGCAACTTAGACTAAAAGATAATGGCTGCGAGTGGACCCTTAGCCGGCTGGTATCAATGTGATTTATGGCTTTCATGCCAGGCCAACCAGAGACTGGCTGGTGGGACCAGAGGTAACTCCCAAACCTCATAACTTCCCACCACGCCAAATTAAACCTACCAAATCAAATTGCATGTGGGAGTCTGCAAAACCCGGGCCTGAATTTTTCATTCGGCGCACAGGGAGCAGGCCCGACACACTGGCATGTAAAATTACGCGCGATGACGTCGGACCTGCGTCCCGACATCATTACGCTGTTTCGCGATGTTTCGTTCGGCGGGCGTGTGCCAGAGTCGGCTGCGCACCTGCCAATATTTAAACGTCCTATTAAGGTCAACTTTAGGCTGCCCGTCGAAAATTATGGTTGGCGGGCAGGCAAAAAGGCCAAGCGCCTTCACGTTTTTTAGGGAACCTCATCCACGAGCGGGATGAGGTTTCCTAAAGCTTTTATTAATTAAATTTTTTAAAATTCTGAAATATTAAAATGCGTCCCATCTCATGTGACAATGAGGGGACATGTTTCATTAAATTTTTAATCCATTTATTTATTTCAAGAGCGCTTCAATCTCCCTGAGGCGCGATTGAAGGGTGCGAAAGACCGCTGGCCCGACCCTCCCTCCTGCCCCTGCCCGCCCAGGTAGTGCTGAACTTACCGCTCGCATCTTACGCTGGGAGGGGCTTAATTGTCCCGCCCGCGTAAAATGGTGGCGTGGAGCCGATCGTGGGCGGCGGTCGGCTCCACGATTGCCCCCTGCCTGCTCACTCCAAGCCCACCCACCGACTGAAAAACTCAGTGGTCTGATCTTGGTGAGTCTATGAACACAAGGAATGAAAGGCAAGATAACGTGACAAACAATAGACAAATTCAATGACAAAGTAGCAATTAAGTTTACAGTCGGCAAACAACATTGACGAAAAAAGTGCTGAGAAACCAGCGGCACTCAACTTTTCAGAATATCTGAAAAGCTTACACTCAACCAGAAACTATAACCGAACATTGAACAGTTTTCAAATTGGAAGACACAGATGGTGAGGTCCATAACCTTCTACATGAAGCAGTGTTGCTGGGCAGGTGAACTGGTAGAGTTCAGGCACACATGCACCATCTTTACACTATTGCTAAGTGAACTGTCACAAGCTAGTGGCTGTGGGCTGAAAGGCCAGTATCGATGACAGAGTAACGACATTGCAAAATATCAAATTGCGCAAAGAATTGCAACTGTGTAAAGAGTTTATTGTAACAGCCCTTTAAAATAAATTTACTTGCCAAGACAGCCATTTTCTTAAAATGACAAAAAGCAGGACTGCTTTAAACAAAAATAAGAGCATCACTAACTATTTACAGTGGTGGAGAGTTGATCAATTAAAAATTAAGGAACCCGTGAGTGTGAGATGGAACCAGGCACCCGGCTCCCTTGAGACACTGCGCTCCACCCCGTTCCCTCCACACAACCCCCCACAAGGCTGAAATGACCCTATCGCTCATATTGCATGGTGCTATGATATGTTGGACAGGATCAGAGAGTTTGGAAGTGCGGGGTGTCCAATGCTGTATTGAGTGGATGTGAAGCAGAGGTTTCTCTTGACTTCTGACAGTAGCCTCCTGTGACGGGGATGTTGCTGGCTAACTTCAAGGAGAACACTCCTGAACACCATGTTCTCATAAAGGCTTATGCCACTGGCCCTGGGAAATGCTGCCAGCCAGAGAGTCAGAAGTATGTTCCTCTTTTACTAGGTGTGTTCTCGCAGTAGGTGAGACTGACTGAGGAGTGCTGGGCCATGGGTATCAGTTACAGGGTTGCTGTTAAGGCCTCTGTCTGATCATGAATGCCCTTGAAGGACTTACTGGTAAAATGTATCCATCTCCTGACCTAATCCGTTTAAACAACAGCCATGAGCAAATACAAGTTATGTTGAACGGACCTCAGAGTTTGTACATATTTGAGATGCTGCTGCACCAGCTGTCATCACATTGGACTTCCTGAAGTTCTGTTTCCATTCCTCAACGACCCTTGGCCATAACACCAATGGGGGCCAGGACACAACTTCCTGCTCTTCTGACTCTCCCTGGTCTTTTGATGTTTGTAACAGCTGCTGAGTTGAATGAACTCCATCGTACCAGCTCTGCAGGGGTGATTGTACTGTTTGGATCCCTCTGTGACTTGGACAGGCAGGTTTGGGGGTGAAGGGGTTGTGGTGAGCGGCAGGTGGTGATGAGTGTGGCTGCTGCCAAGTGGGAGTACTCGATGATGAGGCAGTGCTGGCAGATTGGGGGGAGGGCACAATATGCGGATCCCCTTTGAACCCCACTTTAGCACCCTGACAGTGCAGTGTGGGGAAGGAAAGGCCCACACCCCTTCTCCTGATTTCCCAGAGCTGCCCTGCTGCTTCATCTTCCTCCAGGCTCTCCTCTTCCTCATCATCCTGTACCAACATTTGCTTTATATCCTGTCCCCTCATCTCCAAGCAGTGTGGACCTGCAGGATGGAAAGGCAAAATGATCGAGTGATGCAGTACTTCCATCCTCAGATGCAGTCCTGGGGGTAGATTGCTGCCCAGATGTGCTGCCCAAGGTGCTTATTAACTCACCTTGAAGCCTGATAATGTTACTGAGATTTTCACTTCATCGTGAAACATATTTCTAAAAATAGGGCTGTTCAGACACAAGAAATTGCTTCTCACTGTGTTTCTCAGCAATTTTTTAAAACTAAGGTGAGCTGTTTTAAGTGATTTAATGTGATTTCAGACAAGATAGATAAAGCATGTTGGCACTTCCAGCCCACTGCCAAGACTCAATCTAAATAAAGGTATTTGTTCTGGGCTGTTAGTAGTCACGTGTGTTTGATTTTTGGAGTAACCCATTGGCTGCACAGCTTTTGGAACTCCTGATTCATTATTAAGTTCCCTGCAGGTTATTCAAATGGCTTTTTTATGTTTATTGGAAACTATATAAGGTGGCAAACTCACCAATACCAAGGATTTTCCACTTCTCCATGCCGAGTGCGCACGAGCAAGTTGCATATCTCTATTCCATCATTTCCTCACAGAAGCAGGAATTTATATGTTTAAATTCTGTAAGGCATGAACATAGAGACACGTTCCAATTGACATATGGGGTACTTGATTGTGGTGGTGGTGTATCTGGAAGTGCTAAAGGGCCTGGAAATGGGTTGGGGAAGAAGCTGATAGATGAAAGCAGTGTGGTGGCACCCTGATGTTTCTTTAGCAGGTCAATGGTAGTTTGGCTGATTTCTACTAGTTAAGGATATCCAAGTATATTGAGGAAACGCAAGTAAATGGAGAACACACATTTAGGTATGTTTTGACGATGAAAAGGAGCTGGATGGCTTATCCCTATTTCTAGGCTCCTATATTACTATTCTTCTGGGCCATCCTTCCAGACAACTATTAGATCCTGTGCATGCCAACCACCCAACCCCACCAATACTGGAAATCCTAACATCCCTTGATACTGAAAGATACTTCCTGTACTCCAAAACTTCAATCTTATTGTATCCTAGGGTCCTCACCAAGGCTGTTGCCTTGCTCCCAGATCGCGTAAGGATGGCTCAGTGTTTTCAGTCTTCCAGACCAAACTCCCAATAGTCCTTGATCCCACAAAGAGCCAACGCATATTTCCAAATCCACCGACTCCAGATCCTAAAATCCCTCTGTCAATGATCTCAAACCCTTCTCCCCGCTCCAGTGTACCTATAAAATCCCTCCCAAGTATCCCCAGAAGTCTAGTACAACCCTCCCAATTCTCCCAGACTCAGTGTTCTCCCCTCCACCTCCCAAAAATATTGTAAGATCCTGAGACTCCATTCAAGTACTACAGGGACGGAATTTTTAGCTCGGCTTGCGGGCATGTGCTTGACCCGTTCGAATGTAAGATAGCGTGTGATGACATCGGGCAAGAGCCCCGACATCATCCTGCACTTGTGCAATATTTCAGCCAGTGGGCATGTGCAAAAGTCGGAAGCACACCCACCAACAATTAAGAGCGCAATTAAGCCCACTAAAGTTGCAATTGTCCCTGATTTTTCGTGGTCTGTCCAATCTCATGATTGGCAGATGGGCAGATCTGCCAGGCAAACTGCATTTTTGATGAAACCTCATCCAAATGGGGATGAGGTTTCCATTACTGAATCTTAAAAAATGTCTGGACAGAATTTTCATCATGTCTATGTTCAGGTGACTGATTCTGATGCGTGGACATCTTTTTCTGGATTTTAAGGTTATTTATTTATTGGTTTTAAATTCTTCAGCTCCCTGAGGCAGCTCTCTGCTCTCAGGGAGCTTTCATTCTGCGCTCTGCCGCATCGCGCTTATGTCAGTGCCCGTCCTCCTCCTGCCCCACCTTGGCAGCACTGAGCATTCCAGCACACGCTTCACGCTGGCTGGCCATTAATTGGCAGAACGCAGGCGGCAGTCCGTTCCCCGGCCGCTCCCAGACCCGCCAATCGTGCCCACACACCAACCTAGAACTAGCCCTCGGACTCTGAGCCGCATGACCAATCTCCAATTTCCAGGGAAAACCCAAAATGCTAATGCCCTTGTTCCTGTTAATATGACTCCACAGAACATCCCTTTCCTATTAAAACATCCAACTCACCATAAGTAATGCTATAGGTCTGCTACTATTATAGTTAGATTTTGGATTGTGCATCAATTGCAATTGTTAAAGCACTAAATATCTCCCTCTTAGTGCAGTCATTATGGCCCATTACCACTAAACTGCTTATACTTAGTGGTTGGGTTGTTTTAGGGACTTGTCTCTTAAGTGGCAAGATGCATTCTGTATTTTAATGTGCTTTGTGAAGCAATTCCTACAATTATGCTCCACAGTGATACCACTATCAAGTGTTGCAGCAACGATGGCGAATTATCCTTGTTTAAAAGTCCAACCTACTTTGATGGATGACAGTCTGAGAAACAAACACAGCTTCATACTTTTAAATGGGTTTGTGTTCTTGTGATTGTTGCTAATCATATTATTTGTTCCTAGCATCTCCCCATATTGAAAACTCTGCATAATGATATTTAGACATACTACTAGAAAAAAAGAATGACAAATGGCTTGGAAGTATTTAAAATGTTTCCATGGTAACTTTTTAAGCTAGTTTTAGCAAGCCCAGCGAGAGACTTAGTTTTAGCAAATGAATTTGGCAGGTAGAAGGGGTATCATTGGGAGAGCACTTTCCGTGTTAGTGATCATAATTCAGTTAGACTTTGAGTAGCTATGAGAAAGGATAAAGGTAGAGCAAATGTAAAATCTTTAAGTTGGGTAAAAAGAAATTTTATTCAGCTGCTCAAATTAAGAGTTCAGAAGACTTTGGAACAGACAAATTGACTCTCATCTTTAATGACGTTTACGACATGGGAGAAATCCCAGAAGACTTAAGTAAATCAATATTTATTGCACTCCCCAAAAGCCCAGAGCAATTGAATGTTAACTCCATTGCGCTATAAGTCTGATGAGTCATGTTACTAAGATCCTTCTTCAAGTACTGATGAATTTCCCACCTATTTCCATTATTTTTAAATGTATTTCCATCCATTGTTTTATCTCTACCTTTTAGCCTATTTCAATCCCTTCCCTTCACCCCACCCCCACTAGGGCTATCTGTACCTTGCTTGTCCTGCTTTCTACCCTTAATTAGCACATTCCTTAGATAATAACCCTCAACACCTCTTTGTCCTTTTGTCTATGACATATTTTGGCTATCTCCACCTATCACTGGCCCTCTATCCAGCTCTACCCCCACCCACCCCTTAAACCAGCTTATATTTCACCTCTTTTCTATTTTTACTTAGTTCTGTTGAAGGGTCATTCGGACTCGAAACGTTAACTGTGTTCCTCTCTGCAGATGCTGCCAGACCTGCTGAGTTTTTCCAGGTATTTTTATTTTTGTTCTGATCACAGTTGGTTGCATGGGTGAACACGTTATGTCACTTCACAACCTGGAAATATATTCACTTTCACTGAATTATGTGTAATGGTGTCTTTCAGCTTCATTGACAGGCTTCACGAGTCCTCCCAGTGCATACCCCCTCAATAGCAGTTCAAATACACATAGCCAGAACATGAGCGATTCTGGAGGGAGAAGTGTGTGTGTGGCAGGGCCTTTCAGAGCCTCGTGCAAGCACTCTCCCACGCACACAGATCCTTCCCGTATCACACTCATCTCAATGTCCTGAGCATTTTCAGTGCTGACTGCTGGGGTTCGCTTTCAATTGACCACCTGCATCTCTGTCCCCCCACTGATCACACTCCCATGCAGCACCTGATCTTGCGCACCTTGACACTCATTTCTCTTTCGATTTAGACAGCATGGTAGTAAGACAGTTTTTCTTTCGCTCCCCTGTTCTTTCCCCTCCCCAGTCACCCATTTCTTTTCCCCCATCACTGTTGACCACCCCCAGCATCACCTTCCACCTCCCCTCCGTGACCTACCAGCCACAATCCTTTTCTTACAGGGATGTCCAGGTGAAGGTGCATGTTCCCTTCCTTCCTGAAAATCCCACCCCTATTCACATTAATCTCCCTGACCTCTTCCTTCCCATCCCCAGGATCCAGGTCTGCCTCAGAGTCCCCACCACCCACTCTCCCCATCCCTTTTACCAATAGCATCAAACCCTCACCCTCCCCCTCGCCCTCCCACCCTACTACCTCACTCTGACCTCGGTCATTCTCACCATTCCCTCATACCTTACCTACCCTCAGTTCACTTATCAGGAGACAGTCATGGACTCATCAGACCCCTACCTTGCATGTTCACCTGGACAAACCCCTCTGGACTCCTTCCCCATTGGAACCCCTTCCCCCCTTGGAACCCCTCCCCCCACCTTGGAACCCCTTCCCCTTTGGAACTCCTTTCTCCCTGGAATTCCTCCTCTTCTATGGGACTCTCCCCAGCCCTTAGTCCTCCCCACTTCCTGACTCCTTCCTCCAGCTTTATTTCTTCCTCCAGCCTTACTCCCTCCACTCTCCACACTCCTTTCTTCCTCTGCACTCCGTCCCTCTCTGCACTCCTCCCTCCCCCCAGACCCCTTCCCATCTCTGCACTCCTTCCCCCCTCCGAACTCCTTCACTTACGCCTTCCAAACCCCTTACATCTACCTCCCCAGTTGCCATCTTCTCCCCATTACCCCCCTCCCCCGGTACTCCCTCCCTCCAAACCTCACCACCCCCGACACCTTCATTCCCCCTCTCCTAAACTAACCCCACCTCGCACCTCCTATGCTCACACAGCCCAACCCCTCTTCCTCTCCCAGTCAATGCTAGACCTTCTTCTCCCACCCCCCGGTACATCTTCCTCTCCCAAACATAGCTGGACCTTCCTCTCCCCCTCAACCATCATCAGTTGTGAGCAGACCCTGAATGGTGACTTTCCGCCTTCCATGTGTTGCTTTGTGGTGGATCTATGTCCATGAGAATCTACCTCAGCATGCCATGAATGCTCCTCCAGGGTCCCATTGCTGTCAGGCTGCAGCATCTTCTGCTCCTCGGATATCCACAACGTGAGCCCGATGGTAAAGCCCGACTTCTGCACAGCACACTTATCAAAACCTGTTCTGCACTGGCGTGTTTTCCCGCCAACATTGGGGATGGTTCCGGTGGGCTGGCTTTATAGAGATATGCAGGTGTATTACACTGAGGTTGCCGCTGTCTGATGGTGGGAATCACGGCCCACCATCGATGGGCTGAGCGGACAATCGCAAACTGGTTTCATGACGTCATTAAACTGATTTTTGGCCTTCTTGCCATATTGTCCACTCACACCGTTGAACACACCCAATGCCAGCAGGCATGGAAAATTCCACCCTATGTTCAAGCTAAAGGGCTGGTTAGCTTAAATGGCTAACATGTGCTTCAGAGTAACGCCAGCAGCACAGATTCAACTCCTGTTCTGGCTAATATAGACTTGGGACCTGCCTCCTTTCCTTGCCCCAGGCTTGACATGCAGTAATGCCCCTCAAGCAATGTAATTAACTGTCTTTCTTTAATAGAGAGAGCTGCCTACAGTCCCTTGTGTACTATGGCTAATTACCTACCTATGTTTCTAGTTGGTTAATATTCATTCAGTTTAATTTAATGATGCTTTGCTGTCAAATAAAATAAACAATTAAATAGTTGAATTCCTAAACTGAGTTCTGACTCAAGATAATGGTGTAGAATTGTTACACATTTAGGGGCATTGTAGCTTTCTGATCAACGGACAGAATTATGTGATGAAGACACATGAATACAAATATTTTGGTAATTTTTACAGCAGGAAATTTTGGTGGGTTTAGAGTAAATGGTTAACATCAGGAGCATACATTATGCTAGTGTAATAGTGATATCAGATCACATGACTGGGCAGTGGGGAGAGGCCTTGAAGAGAGCAGAAGCTCTTGCCTTGTGTGGAGGCCAAATATGTAAATACTCGCTGTGAATAAGTATTTCTGGTTAAGAAGACTCAAGCTGCATATTTTTTGTAGACTAGACAATCTCCAAACCTTGACTAAACCCCTTACCACACAACAAACTATGGTGACAGCAAGCCAAAAACACAGCAAAAACTGAAAAAAATCTACTTGGCAGACAAGAAAATAGAATCTCAAAGGAAGGACAAAAGAAAAAATTTGAAGACTCACCAAGACATCAATGCATCGCAGGGGTGGCAGGGTTATAGAAGAATGGCCAGGTCAATAACCTATGTTATGCTGTGGGCACTATCGCTGACAACATGATAGCAAGGCAGAGGGTGATGAGAATTCAGTTTCTTATGAAGAAGTCATGCAAGCTTTTAACTCTTATTTCAGCATCCTTCAGAACTTAATAGTTGAAAGGGCTAAATTGAATAGAAAAAAAAAACAAAGGTCAGGCGAAACATGGATTCATTTATCAATGAAGCTGGCAGGGAACTGCACTTACGGAATTTTAAAAGATGAGCTGATTTATGACAGGATTGTTGTAGGGGTGTTAGATGAAGCATTATCAAATTTCTTACAGACAAGGGAGGATTTAACACCGGTGAAAACAGTGCAGATTGTAAGATAAACGGAACTTAGAAAATGGAATTGGATGTCCATTCATGGTGAAGGAGAGGTCCCGTGGAGAAGATCGAGTATGACCATTCAATTTGTGGGCCATAAAATGGAAAACAAATCTCAGTCTGCCAAAACGTTGAAAAGTGTGCCATACACCATTTGAAAAAGTCTCCGGTGTGGCAAGGTCGAGCTGCACAAACAGGAAGAATGTCCAGCAGGGGAGGAGAGTGCAACGAGTGTGGAAAACATAGGCCGCCTTAAAACTGTCGCTCAAAAGTGCTAACAACGTGTAAAAAGGAGAAAATTTTAAAGCAGAGTCACATACAAGAAGTGGAAGCATACAGAAACAAAGAAAACATAGAAACATAGAAAATAGGAACAGGAGTAGGTCATTTGACCCTTCGAGTCTGCTCTGCCATTAAATATGATCATGGCTGATCCTTTATCTCAATGCCATCCTCCCAAGCTCTCCCCACAAGAACCACACGAACAGAAACCAACCTTCCTAGGAGAGATAAATGACACTGAAAACAACTATTGGAGTGTTAAGCTCGAAGAGGATGGAGGGGACTGCGCTAAAAGTGAAAGGCCAGCTCATGGCAAAGCTGCAATATAAAGATCAAGAAATGGCTGAAGCTCTCTATGATTTTCAAAATTAAGAATGCTCTCAACTTAGCAGAAAGGCATGTCTAAAACTGAAATTGATCTGTAAGGTGGATAAAGTTTTTGATAAGAATTAGAGCACTACACTCTGAAACAATTTCCAAGATAGTTTACAGGGAAAATTAAAGGCCAAGTTAAAAAAAAACATTACCAGTGATGACACCCTGGGAGAGAGCATGTGTCCGAAACCAATGTTGCTGAAAAAACTCCACAACCAAGATCGCACAGTGTTGAAACAGGACCAGGGTCTCAATTTTTAAAAATTATCCGATCGTGGAATGTGCACATCACTGGCTAGTCCAGCATTTATTGCCCATTCCTAATTGCCCTTGATGAGGTGGTGGTGAGCTGTTTTCCTGAACGGCTGCAGTCCATGTGGTACCCCCACGGTGCTGTTAGGGAGAGAGTTCCAGGATTTTGACCCAGCAACAGTGAGGGAATAACGATATATTTCTAAGTCAGGGTGGTGAGTGACTTGGAGGGGAACTTCCAGGCAGTGATGTTCCCATGCCTCTGCTGCCCTTATCCTTCCAGGTGATAGCAGTCATGGGTTTGCAAGGTGCTGTCTAAGGATCCTTGGTGAGTTCCTACAGTACACCTTGTCGATGGTACACACTGCTGCCACTGTGCGTTGGTGGTAGAGGGAGTGAATGTTTCTAGATAGGGTGTCAATCAAGTGTGGCTGCTTTGTCCTGGATGGTGTGAAGCGTCTTGAGTGTTGTTGAAGCTGCACTCATCGAGGCAAGTGGAGAGTATTCCATCACACTCCTGACTTGTGCCTTGTTGATGGTGGACAGACTTTGGGGAATCAGGAGGTGAGTTCCTCACTGCAGGATTCCTAGCCTCTGACCTGCCCTTGTAGCCATAGTATTTATATAGCTAGTCCAGTTTAGAAGTTGGTGACGATGAGGTCAAGCATGTTTTTTCCTCTTGTTGGTTCCCTCACCATCTGCCACAGACCCAGTCTAGCAGATATGTCCTTTAGGACACAGCCAGCTCGGTCCGTCATGGTGCTACCGAGCCACTCTTTGTGATAGACATTGAAGTGGCCCCACCCAGAGGACATTCTGCACCATTGCCACCCTCAGTGCTTCCTTCAAGTGGTATTCAACACACTGATTCATCAGCTGAGGAGGGACAGTACGTGGCAATCAACAGGAGTTGCCATGAGACTTCATGGGGTCCAGAGTCAATGTTGAGGATTTCCGGGGCAACTCCCTCCTGACTGCATACCACTGTGATGCCGCCTCTGCTGGCCCTGCCCTGCTGGTGGAACAGGACATACCCAGGAATGGTGATGGTGGTGTCTTGACATTGTCTGTCAATAAACCTGGAAACTTGGAAATAAAAGTCCGATGATGACCACAAAACTATTGCTGATTGTTGTAAAAACCCATCTGGTTCACTAATGTCCTATGGGGAAGAAGATCTGGTGCCCTTACCTGGCCAGGTCTACATGTGACTCCAGACCAACAGCATTGTGATTGACTCTTAAATGCCCTCTGAACAGGGCAATTAGGGATGGGCAATAAATACTGGCCCAGCCAGTGATGCCCACATCCCATGACCGAATTTTAAAAAAAGTAGTAAGTGAGATCTTGGAGAGGTCAGTAGCTCTGACCTCGTGTGGAGGTCCAAATGTATAAATACTTGATGTGAATAATTAGTTCTGGTTAAAAAGACTATGGACTTGAGCAGCATACTGTTGGCAGACTAGACAATCCCCAAGCCCTGCCTAAACCCATACATTCCACACAACAAAACAGGAGGGACCTGCAGAATTAAAGTCAAAATCTTTGTATGACATACCATTCCAAATAATAATATAAAAATGGATCACTGCTGCATTTAAAACAAGCCACCCCTTGAAGAATAAATGCATATTACTAGTTACTAGATTCATGGACTTTTGCAGACGATTAGAAAACTGCTAGATATATATTCAAAAGCTGAACTCTCACTCTGAGGAATGATGGTGCTTTCCCTAGCAGAGGAATGTGACACCCGTCTGGAAGATTCATCTTGGTCAGGAATACCTTTGATAAGGCCTTGTGAGTCTACTAATGTGACTTTTACTACATCTACCAGAGGATATGCAAGAATAGTAGGTGAAAAATGTAAGAGTGAATGCATCTGTGACAAGGATAATGTATCTGTTTGGGATGGTTGCAATGTTTGAGAGGAGATTTTTTTTTAAATGACAGTACTAAAGTCTCCCCTTATCCATTCAAGGCAATTAGATGAAAAATATCTGTGCAGCATTTGAGTTCAAGCACAGATTACATGTGATCTGGATATTCTTGTCCCCTTAATTATGTGATTTGCATACCATTCATGCTCATCTTTCATCCATTTCCTGAGTTTTACTTCCATTTCGGATACACTGCTTGACCTTGCAAACTTCATCAAGCTTTGTAGGCTGTTTGATTTAGTTGTGACACTGTCATTCTGCTCAATGAGAGTGTCTTTGTTGTCCCCCAAGAACTAACCACTGCTTTAATGTTTCACATCACCTATTTATCTGCTGTGCTGTGGATTCATTCTTGTTAGGAAGTAAACAAATCAATTTAAGGTGATATCTGTATAATGGCTAAATAGCAACTTTCATCCTGTCAATTTGCTCCAAGTCCCAGAGGTGAAAGGTCCCCAGTTTAGACGACTGCCCCACCGAGGGTCCCTCAGAGGAGAATTACTTTAGGTCAGTCAGGAGTATGGTATGGGCTGGAGGTTGAGACCCCTATCACCTCCACAAGGATCTACCCGAATTGTGGTCATTCATGCACCGAAACACACCTTTGAAAGCTGGCAAAAATTCTTTCCCTACTGTAACAAGACTAATGAAAAAAATTATATTGTACTACTGTGAACCAAATTTTAAGAACAGTTTAGATCTCAGTAATAATTATGGAGACACAACTTTTTCTCCTACTTCAAATATACTTCTAAAATATCAATTTTATATGTTCTTACTGTAAAATGTCTGCAGGAAATATAATGAATTGACAACTTTCATGTCCCTCTCCACTGAAACTCTGTGTTACCTTTTCAGTGGGTAATTAGCCGGTCACATTCAACTATGTATTCCATGAATTTCCTGCATCAATGACTGTAAATTGCTTAACATAATTTTAAAAATCATTAATGGTGTAAAATAGCTCTTTTGTAATTTTTCTCCCCTCCCTCGCCACTTGTATTTTATTCTCTCATGGGTCGTTAGCAATGCCAGCATTCATTGCTCATCCCTAATTTCCCTTGAGAAGGGAGCCCACTTCTTGAAGCACTACAGTATGTGTAGTGTAGGTACACAAACTGTGTTGTTATGAAAGGCTTTTGATCCAGTGATAGTGAAGGGGCTCTAAAATGTTTATGACTCCATTCATGAATTCCTTATCCCCAGTGTGGGACTGTACACCAGAAGAGCTACACCAGAAACAGGGTTGATCTTTGACTCATGTACCCTCTAAGTGCGGCACCCCACTGAGAGCAGAGGGTCAGTGACTTTTGATGTAGCTAAATGTATGCATTTTTTTAACCTTACCAGATGTTTAATCAGATATATTGGTACCTTAGAGCAGCAAATAGATTACAAGATCCTGGTATCGATACAGAATAAATCACAAATCTAGGGCTGCTTCCAGCCAAGGTCATCGAAAGGTTTTGTACAGTGGAGATGCTTGTGTTGTATTTATATTGCAGTAATCTGAATCCAGAAGCTGCAGTACCAGATCCACTCAGGCGGTACTTTTTTATACTGCATTGCTCCAAAGACAATTCTCCTGCTGAGGACAAAGCTCAGTGCACATGCTCTTACGGGCACACACACAGCTCTTTTCCCAGTGATTACAGTTTAAATGTTTAGATAGCACAGGCAAGGGTCTTCTTATTCTCCATGAACTCAAATTAAGTCCAAGTCAGTTTAAAAGATGCCAGGGGTCCAAAAGGAACACCTTCTGAGAACAGAAGCAGAAAGAAGCTTTACAATGTAAATATGTAAATTACCTTGATTAATTTGATCATTTTATGCAATGTGTTACAACCGAGACTTGTATTCCTTCAGGGAAAGCTGTGAGATCGAACCTAGCACACATTAGATTAGTTAGAGGTGCAGAGAGTTGTGTGCTGTGTGCTAAATTAAAATTCACCTGTTTTAAGAGGCTTGGAGGTTTGCCTCCCCTGTTATGTGTGTATTTTTCCCTAATGGGTTGTGTTGTTTGCATGGCAGTTCTTTCATCTTGTAACATGGGATGTGTCAGTGCTGATCAACAGAGACTGGATAACTGGCTGTAGCAAGTTGCATTGCTATTAAAACATCACCATGAGAGTTTTTAACTATTTGGAGATTCAGTGCCTTCCTCCTTTCGCAGCATGCAGAGGCTCCTGGATCCATTGCGGTCGTCATACACACTTTCCAGGGGAATAAAACTAATGTGGACTTCTGGCTGTTTATGAGAAGTTTGTTTGAATTAAGCAGTGGCCCAGATTTTGTGTTCAGCAATGAATGAAAGATTTCACCTTTCACTTTAAAAAAAAGCAGTCCACAAAGTTTTTGCTGGCTTTAGAACATGGGCGCTCCTCTTTTCCAGCATCAGTTTGAATCAAGCTCCCTCTACAGGGGATTTCTGGTGTTTGTGAACAGGACAAGCAGCAGGGAGGCTGATCAACCAATCACGTTGAAGAATCCTCAGAGATTGCAAAGCAGGAAATAAAATTAAATAAAAAAACAAGAAATAAAAATATCTTTAAATCACTATACCGAAAAAAAAAGACTGGGACATACATATGGAATTAAGGGAGGGACTCAATTAGAAAAACACAAAAGCTTAAAGTTACAAGTTGGTTTTCCTCTGAGGGAATGACAGCCCACAATCGTAAAATTCATTTTTCATTCATTTCTCAGTGCCAAAGAGGGTTTTCACGAGTAATCATGAATTACTATGCCATTAAAAAACTCAGTTTCTTTTGATTGAGCAATGATTAATTATTTGTACCTGCTCTTAATGTGAAAATAGTGGATAACTTGCTGAAGTTCACATGTTAACATTGACTGATATGCAGATTCCATCATCGAAGTATGAAGCAGTGCATCCTGTGGAGGAGCAGGGTATCATTTATAGCAACTTACTAGATTTCTTTGTTTAGCTGCACATGCACAAATGTCAGAAGTTGCGGTCAGTATTATGCAGTAATGACAAGGGAACTGACAGCCTCACAGTTATCAATAGAGACAAATCTGGGTGAATAAATTAAAATGTAATTTTAATTTTACAAGAGCTTCCCACATTTTGTGCTAACAATGATGGTGAAGCTGTCAGGCTCTCCCATCCTTGCTCCTCTGAAACCAACAGCAAGTTCTGGTATCTGCACAAGCACAGCGATACACAAAAATTCAGAAGTTGCTGGCAATGATTCTGTATTTTTCCATAGGGTGTGCTATTGAAGTAACCCCAGACTGCAATCAATTAGAAATCACTGAACTGATAAAAGCTTGCCCTTATATGTTGTCAGTGCTCTGTAAAAACCCATTAAAAAGTTATACCTTTTTGAATGAGGTGTAGCTAGGATTTAATGGTGTCCTGGGTTCATCATTACTGCTGAAAAACCTTTCTCACTCTCAAAAGTGTCAGCTGTGGCTCAGTTTATTTTCCTGTTGCTTATCAAGTTCTGGTTTTAAGCGTCATTACAGGCCTTGAATTAAAACATCAAAGCTGAGAATCCAGTGCAGGGAATACTGCATTGTTGGAGATACTGTCTTTCAGATGAGTTATTAAACCAAAGCCTCATCTGCCTGCTCAGGCAAATGTAAAAAATCTCTATGGCACTATTTTAAAGAACAGCAGGGGGGGTTATCCATTGTGTCCTGGTCAATATTTATCCCTCAATCAACATCACAAAAACAGACTACCTGATCATTATTGCATTGTTTTTTGTAGGGGTTTGCTGTGAACATATTGGCTGCTGTGTTTTCTACTTTACAACAGTGACCACACTTCAGAAGTACTTCAATGGCTGTAAAGAGCTTTGAGGCTATTTCAATGCAAGTGTTTCCTTTTCATGAAAAACAAATTTTCAATTTGTGAACCGTCAACTTTCTCCATTATGATGCGAAAAATGCAATTTTAAAAAAATATATTTTGCAAAAGTTTGTTTATGGTATTTCAGCTTCTATCGTAATCCCAAATGTATGTCACTATCCGTTGTTTCACTCTATAAAATTTACCTAAAAGACATGGATAACCAGTGCACTTTACTTCTGCTTTGAGGTCCATGAGAATTTTTTAATGTGATTGGCTGCTGACTCTGCTTGATGAGATCACTGTTGTTGGACGCCTAGGGCCTGATTTTCCCATTGAAGACAGGTAACAAGAACTGGGTCTGTTTTTGTGATTGAAACTTATCTCCAACAGGAATCTGACTGAAGTTCAATTTTTTATGGATGTGAGCTCTTAATTGATATAGAGAGAGGTTTCCTGTCCAATTAAATCTAGTAGGTGCAGGAATGTTCAGACACCCAAGGCAGCTATCACTGAAGCTGCTGATTATCCTGTAGGAGAGAGTTTTACCAAAGCCTGCCACTGCACCACATGGTTCTGAGTTGGCACAGAAGAGTTGGAGGCCTGGCACCCATGAAGGAGAGGAGAAAGATCCTCTTCCCGGAGGGTGGCAGGAGACGGCCACTTCATCATTCAACCGAGGCATCTCTCTGTTCAGTGTCATTTCTCTCTAGCTCAAATTCCTCTTCCTATCTCACCTCCTACTTCTGCTCCTCCCCATTGTACTATCCCCTTCCAGGGCCTCACTATCCTCAAAGTCCACACCTTTCATTAGGACCATAAAGTGGAGTGCACAGCAGACCATTACAATGTCTGAGACCCTTGCAGGAAGGTATTGCAGGGCACTACTTGAATGGCCTGGGCACTGGACCCTGTGCCCTCTGAGCATATGATTCTACATCAGTTGTGAATCTGATGTGTTGTCCAGCCTTGTTGAAGGGGGCACCTGTCACCTGCATGATGCACTGGTTTGCAGCCATCTGCTGGATGCTGCAGAGGTCCATACTGATGCGGGCACAAACGTCTGTGACCATCTGTTTAGGAAATCACAGTCTCCTTTCACATATGTTCTCAGTTATCTCTAGAGCTCTTCATCTCTGCCTATATGTCATTGTGTAATACTGTATGATAAGTTAATTATGCTTTTAATGCAGTTATTGATGATAGGGCGTTGTTTAGGAAAGGTAAGTAACCGTTAAGTTGATCAGCTTTGTGAAAGTGGGAGAGTGATCAGATGTATTTGATTAATTTATCTAGTAAATAAAGTGCCCTTCTGCATTGAACAGTATTGAGATTCAGATTTTACTGTATCAGTTGCACCCAGTGATTTGATCTTTCCATTGATTGGCAGATCGTTCACTTGTTCAAAAAAGCAGTGCAATAGATGGCTGAGTTATTTGATTGACAGTTCAGCCACTTGTTCAGCCTTTAAAGCAGTGTAACAGATGGCTACCTGATCCACAACTCCAAAGGCGTTAATATATTCAGCTGTTGAGATCATTTGTTGACATCATTTTGCAATGTAATCTCATTATGCATGTATGAATGAGCTGCAAACACCACTAACAAATTCAGCTGTATTGTTTACACAGCTGTCAAGGGGATTGTGAGCTTTGTTTAGATTGACAGATTTATGAACTTCTAAAAGGATTATGTTTTTTTGAGATTTTTTTATTGAATGGCCGTTTACTTATTTTGACATTTTCTGACCTAATAGGATTATATCTTTTAACTGAAGTTTGAATGGTTGTGTTTAACTGACAATTTTATGAGCTGTTAAGGGGATCAAGTTTCTTTTCAAATAGCATTTGAATGGCTGTTCGCTTATTTTGACAGTTCCACAAGCATCTCAAAGACATCCCAATTTTCTTATAGTGCTCCTGAGTTCTGCCCACAGTGGATACTGGGTGAAAGGGTGTAAAGCAATATGGAAGAGATGGAGGATGCATGGGGGATATAGGGGGCATAGGAGTATGTGGGATATGGGGGAATATGATATGGGGAGGGCAGGGGTATGGAGGGGCAGGAGGTATGGAGGGGCGGGTTGGGGTGAAAGGACAGGGGTTATGTTATAGTGCTATAGTGAGGAATGATATAGGCACTGGAAAGCAAGTTGTAGACTCAGTCTGGGTAAAATAAGAAATAGTAAGGGAAAGAAGTCCCTGGTCCCCAAACAGTAATTCAGCAGTAGGGCACAGTATAAACCAGAAAATAGTGGGAGCATGTAAGAAAGGCACAGCAATAATCATGGATGATTTTGATATGCATATAGACTGAACTAATCAAATTGGCAAGGATAGCCTCGAGGGAGAGTTCATATAGTGTATTAGAGATTGTTTCTTGGAGCAACATGTTGTGGAAACAACCAGGGAGCAGGCTATTCTGGATTTGGTTTTGTGTAATGAGATGGGATTAATTAATGATCTCATAGTAAAGGATCTTCTAGGGAAAAGTGATCATAGCATGCTAGAATTTCAAGTTCAGTTTGAGAGCGAGAAACTTGAGTCCCACGGTAGTGTTATGGAGTTAAACAGAAGTAACTACATAGGCATGAGGGCAGATTTGGCCCTAGTGGACTGGGCAGGAAGGCTACAAGGTAGGACAGTTGATGAACAGTGGCAGATATTTAAGGAGATATTCAATTCCTCCCAAGTAAAATATATTCGAAAGAGGAAGAAAAACGGTAAAAGGGGGAAAAAGCATCCATGGCTAAGCAAGGAAGTTAAAGATAACAAAGGCAAAAACTAAGGCATACCAAATTACAAAGGTCAGTGGCAGGCTGGAAGATTGGGAAACTTTTAAAGATCAACAAAGGGTTACGAAAAAAATAATAATATAAGTAAAGTTAAATTATTAAAGAAAACTAGCGCAAAATGTAAAAACTGATAGCAAAAGCTTCTACAAGTAAATAAAAGGAAAAAGAGTAGCTAAAGTAAATGTTGAGACTAGGGAGTTAATAGTGGGGAACGCAGAAATGGCAGAGACGCTTAATCAATATTTTGCCTCAGTTTCACGGTGGAGGACACCAGTACCACCCCAATAATAACAGGTAGTGCAGAGGGTATAGAGAAGGAGGAACTTAGAACAATCATCATCACTAGAGAAAAAGTACTGAGCAAACTATTGGGATTAAAGGGTGGCAAGTCCCCAGGACCTGATGGCCTACATCCCAGGGTCTTAAAGGAAGTGGCAGCGGAGATAGTGGATGCATTGGCTATAATATTCCAAAATTTCCTGGATTCTGGAACGGTTCCAATGGATTGTAAAAATGCTAATATTATTATAATACTCATTCAAAAAGTGGGGGAGGCAGAAAGTAGGACACTATGGACCAGTTAGTTTAACGTCTGTCATTGGGAAATTGTTGGAATCCATTATTAAGGAAGTAGTAATGGGGCATTTGGAAAGTCAAAATGCAATCCATCAGAGTCAGCACAGTTTTATGAAGAGTAAATCGTGTTTGACTAATTTTCTAGACTTCTTTGAAGATGTGACAAGCAAAGTGGATAATGGGGAGCCTGTAGATATAGTATATCTGGACTTCCAGAAGGGCTTTGATAAGGTGCCATACAGAAGATTAATACACAAGATAAGATCACACAGAGTTAGGGGTAATATATTAGCTTGGATAGGGGATTGGCTAACCAACAGAAAGCAGAGAGTCGGGATAAATGGGTCTTTTTCTGGATGGCAAGCTGTAACTAGTGGGGTGCCACAGGGTTTGGTCCTTGGGCCCCAACTATTTACAATCTATATTAATTACTTGGATTCAGGGATAGAAGGTACTATAGCTAAATTTGCAGATGACACCAAAATAGGTGGTAAAGTAAGTTGCAATGAAGAAATAAGAAATTTACAAATGGATATGGACAGGTTAGGTGAATGGGCCAACATTTGGCAGATGGAGTTTAACGTGGATAAATGTGAGGTTATGCATTTTGGTCGGAAGAATAAAAAGGCAAATTGCTATTTAAATGGAGAGATCCTTCAGAATGCTTTGGTGCAGAGGTATCTGGGTGTCCTCATGCATGAATCATTGAAAGCTAGTATGCAGGTGCAGCAGATAATAAGGAAGGCAAATGGAATTTTGGCATTTATTGCTAAAGGAATAGAGTATAAAAATAGGGAAGTGTTGTTGCAACTGTGCAAGGCATTGGTGAGTCTGCACCTGGAGTACTGTGCACAGTTTTGGTCCCCTTACTTGAGGAAGGATGTAGTTGCATTGGAGGTGGTTCAGAGGAGGTTCACTAGATTGATTCCAGAGATGCGGGGCTTGTCTTATGAGGAGAGATTGAGCAGTTTAGGCCTATACTCGCTAGAGTTTAGAAGGATGAGAGGAGATCTAATTGAGGTATTTAAGTTGCTAAAGGGGATAGACAAAGTAGACGTGGAGCAGACGTTTCCCCTTGTGGGGCATTCTAGAATGAGAGGCCATAGTTTTAGGCCAAGGGGTGGTAGATTTAAATCAGAGATGAGGAGGAATTACTTTTCTCAAAGGGTCGTGAATCTGTGGAATTCACTACCTCAGAGTGCAGTGGATGCCAGGATGCTGAATACATTTAAGGAGGAGATAGACAGATTTTTAATTAGTAACAGGTCGAAGGTTATGGGGAGAGGACAGGAAATTGGAGTTGAGGCCAATATGAGATCAGCCATGATCATATTGAATGGTGGGGCAGGCTTGAGGGGCTGAATTGCCTACTCCTGCTCCTAGTTGTTATGTTCTTATGTTCTTATGTTGAATGTGGGGGTGAGGGAGTGATGGATGAGGCCTAGAATGCCTAACACTTATGTACAGAACTGGTCTGGTGCCTTAGTGGAAAAGGTCAGGCCTTATAACCTGCCCACATTTGCCTCTGCCCACCTCAATTTCTGTCTTGGGCCTGCTTGGGAGTTGTTGTTCCTGACTCCAGCCTGTCCCTGCCACTCCACTCTGAAAATAATGTGGGCAGGCACTGGTAGGCAGAAGGCAAGATCACAAGGCCGAGAAATCTCTGGACTCATCATTATTTGGGGAAAATCCAGCCTCTGATGTTCTTCCCTCAGCCTGGTGAATTCCTCTAACAAACAATAGGGAAAATTTCCTGTGTCACTCTCTATTCCAGACTGCCAAGAAACACTGTCTTTCAATTTTGTGTATTAGGGATTGTCCTCTAAGCTGCCAATCTGAATGCTGTCTCTTTGGTTTGGAAGCTTCTGGCAACTGTATTGTCTGTTGAGCTAGGTCCTCTGGTGGACATAGTGCATGAAAATTATTCTACAATAATGTCCAGAACCACCTAGGATCAGCAATATATGGGCATTGTTGTCATATGCAAATTTATACAACTTAATATCTGTGCAGGTTAGATTGGCTGGTTTCACATCCTGTGAACCAACTAAAACAACATCCTGATTGGCTTGTGTACCTTTGTGCCCTTTGTAAGTTGAACTTTATTTCATTGCAGTATTATAATATAAGTGTAAACAGAATTGTTTGCAGGCCATATGAGTAAACACTCTCAAAATGTTAAAGGGACACTTTTGATCTTCCTGTGATTCATTTCAATCATCTGAAAATTGGGAGATTTTCAGATTATGTGTACAGACTATTATATCTAATTCTCCAGTCTGCACTTCATTGACCAGGTATGCACCCAAAACATTGCAAAATTTAAACTGTATTTTTCATTGTCATAGGCTCATAGAGTCATATAGGTCTACAGCACAGA
Organism: Cetorhinus maximus; assembly: GCF_964194155.1. Classification (NCBI taxonomy): domain Eukaryota; kingdom Metazoa; phylum Chordata; class Chondrichthyes; order Lamniformes; family Cetorhinidae; genus Cetorhinus; species Cetorhinus maximus. The sequence goes on along the minus strand of NC_135882.1, from coordinate 27,243,277 downwards.
AAATGGCCCTTCAGACCATTGAGTCTGCGCCAGTCAAGCAAGTACCTTACTATTCTAATCCCATTTTCCAGCACTAGGCCCATAGCCTTGTATGCCATGGCATCGCAAGTGCACATCCAAATCCTTTTTAAACGTTATGAGGGTTTCTGCCTCTACCATTCTTTCAGGCAGTGAGTTCCAGATTCCCACCACCCTCTGGGTGAAATAATTCCCCCTCACATCCCCTCTAAGCCTCCTGCCCCTTACCTTAAATCTATGCCCCCTGGTTATTGATCCCTCCACCAAGGGGAAAAGTTCCTTCCTGTCTACTCTATCTATGCCCCTCATAATTTTATATACATCAATCTTGTCCCCCCTCAATCTCCTCTGATCCAGGGAAAATAACCTCAGTCTATCCAATCTCTCCTCATAACTAAAACTCTCCAGCCCAGGCAACATCCTGGTAAATCTCCTCTGCACTCTCTCTAGTGCAATCATATCCTTCCTATAATGCGGATTCCAGAACTGCATTCTAGTTGTGGCCTAACCAGCGTTTTATACAGTTCCAGCATAACCTCCATGCTCTCATATCCTATGCCTCGGCTAATAAAGGCAAGTATCCCATATGCCTTCTTAACCACCTTATCTAACTGTCCCTTAAGGGACCAGTGGACATGCACACCAAGGTCCCTCTGATCCTCGGTACTTCCCAGGGTCCTACCATTCATTGTGTATTCCCATGCCTTGTTTGTCCTGCCCAAGTGCATCACCTCACACTTATCCGGATTAAATTCCATTTGCCACTGATCAGCCCATCTGACCAGCCCATCTATATCCTCCTGTAATCTAAGGCTATCCTCCTCACTATTTACCATCCCACCAATTTTTGTGTCATCTGTGAACTTACTGATCAACCCTCCTACATTCAAGTCTAAATCGTTTATATATACCACAAACAGCAAGGGACCCACCACCGATCCCTGCGGAACCCCACTGGACACAGGCATCCAGTCACAAAAACACCCCTCGACCATCGCCCTCTGCTTTCTGCCATTCAGCCAATTCTGGATCCAATTTACACTTAGGTCAACCAATCAAAGCAAAAGGTTTAAGTAGGAAGAAAGTTAATCATTTTCCTTTTCCACATTTGAAAGAATCCAATCTATTCAAGAAAGAATGAATAAACTCCTGCTCCTCATGGATTATTGTATAAATGTGCCATTAATTCTGGCATGGCACCATACAAACCAAGAATATTCTGATTTGACCTGTCCTCTGTGCTCTCACTCTCAGCCAATGACATTAATGGGACCTTTACAGTTAACTCAGCCCTCTGAGGAAATATCAGCCGCAAAACCTTCCTTTCATCTACTTAATTCCTGCTGGAAGTGAACATGTGTGGGCTGCCAATAAGGATAGTGTCAGGCTTGGATGTGATATCGAAATGATTTTATAGCCTTTTGACACTCACTTCCCAGACTCACGAGTTGAGGTGTTATGCAAAGTACCAAGAAACATCTGGTGCTTATTGAAATCAATTACAGCATACGTTAGCACTTACAAGGCAGGATGGGCAAGGGCATAAAAATGGCAGATTGGAAGAGAGAAGAAAACAAATTAGTGAAACTAATGAGGGACCATTGATCATTACCTTTGTCAAACTGCTTTTGGTTGTGACTTGTGTATATATTGTTTCAGCCATGGCTCCATGAGAGACTTTTTCATCTTCGAGGCAGGATGTTGTGGTTTAAAGTTCCTTTCAGAGACTTGGGGTAGAATTTTCCCCCCGTTGGTGGGGTTGTGTGGGGACAGGCGCAGGCGGGCGCGGACCTGATCAGCACCCCCAATCGGGTCCGCGCCGCCATTTTACGTGGGCTGGCCAATTAAGGCCAGCCCAGCATGATGCACACCCGGAAGCACTGTGCACTCCCTGTGCAGGCGGCGGGGTTCCCTGAGCCGGGATGCACGTGATTGAGCGCAGAAACTAATGTGGCAACATGCTGGATCAGAGGATCACGAATGGCTCAGGGGAATACTATAATGCAGTAGGTGGGACACTAACTAGGCATCAGATTTCAGCAACCAATAATGCTTGCGAAAGGAATAGAGAAAGAAAATTTATTTTGCACCTTTGGCAACCTCTGGACATCACAAAGTGCTTAACAGCTATTAAAGTTCTTCTGAAGTATAGTCACTGATTAATGCAGTAAATGTGACAGCCAATTTCAGCACTACAAGCTCCCACAAACAGCAATGTGATAATGACCAGATAATTTTACTTTGATTTTAAAGAGCATTCCTCCCCATCAGGGTTACTAAGCAATATCTTAGCCACATGACATCTGATTGTGCTTGGTGCTGCGGGGGAGACTAGTATCCAAAGGCAACATCTCTTCATTGGACTCAAATGGCCAATCATCAAAGGAAGCATTGTGTCCCAATTTACTTATAGTGAGAAAAAATAGTAGCACCAAATGGGTATTGTTGTTGGTACCCAACAACCCATCTTCTCACTCCTGTAGCACTGAGAACCTAGAACTATTCGTGATTGCCGCACCCATGTAGGTCATTCAGCCTATTGTGTCTGCGCAGACACTTTGCTGAGTAATCAACAACTAACCCAACTGCTCCATTCTCACCATAACCTGGTATCATTTTCTGCTTTGAATATCCAGTTTTCCTTTCATTCCAATAATAGTCTAAGTTTCAGCTACTCCAGTGGGTCACACAGTAAGCACATTACTAAAATACTTAATGAGCAGACCTGTCATTGGTATGTGAGGTTCTCTCATTTATACGCAGACACACATAATGCATTAGAAGCAGAAGTTCCAGCCACTCTTTTCTCTGTCAACACCAATAAAAGACTATTGCAATTTTAATGAGAAAAATAACATATTGTCCAAGAATGACCTGAAAATAAATATAATCATGATTTATAACTTTAAGATATATGGTGCTATTTTGGTTAGTTTGCCCACCAGTTTAACTAGCCCAGTATAGAATCGGTTCTATGTAATATGAAACTTCATCTACAGCAGTCTAACACAGCAGTTTAGACTCGGCCTTGACTGTTCCTATGTGAAATTTTTATTCAACATTTCGACAATCCTTGTGGCCTATTAGAATAAAATTACTTCTTAAATAGAGTCAACTTTTATTTTTATCAACTTATTCTATCAGTTTCAGCATTGCTCAACTGCTAGCTTGCCTGTCTCTCAGTCAGAAGGTCATGGATTCAAGTCACATTCCAGAACCAGATTACATTTTTTAGACAACCTTTTCAATGAAACGTGGAACACAAGCAGAAAAGTGGAGTTAAGGCCACAATCAGATCAGTCGTGGTCTCATAGGATCGCAGAACAGGCTTGATAGGCCAAATGGCCAACCCCTGCTTCTATTTCTTATGATCTTATGAATGACACACGGTTGGGGAAGCAATCTTCTAAATGAAATTTTAAACCAAGGCCTAGATAAGATGGATACAAAAGTCCCTGTTACATGATTTGAAAGAAAGAACAAGGTTTCCTAGTAAGCTGACCAATACTTGCCCTTCAGTCAGCAATACCAAAAGCAAGCCATTAATTTCATTATTCACTGGACACAACTCATTGCTGGGATGCTGCTTTTGTCCATGACACAACAGTGTCTACACTTCAAAATGTATTTTGCTAATAAATAGAGACATGTTGCTGAAGCTTTTTGTCTTGCACTCATCAGGATAAACGCAAGAGGCAGAATTTTTTGCTGAGTGGGTAGGCGAATGCCCGACCCGCTCAAGCGTAAAATGACACACAATAACATTGGGCGAGCATCCTGATGTCACTGCTTGGTGGGCACACGCAGGAGTCGGAACTGCGCCTGCCATTAATTAACAGGCCAGTTAAGGCCCTTGGGAACCCAATTGACAGCAATTTAATGTTGCCCGTGTGATTTTTTTTGTTCATCACATGGGCAAAATGGCAGGCGGGCAGGCCACAATTTGCATCCATGGGTGGGATAAGAATAGTCAGCAACATTGTCAATGTGAGTAGTGAGGAATTTTGGAGGTAACTTGCTGCTGGTGGCTTATTGAGACTTGACAGCCTATTCTCTGATTGAGGCCTCATTCTTACATTTCCAGGCTTCATTTCTGGACTCATTGGTGTCTTCCAGGCCCCCTGAGGATTCGGACTGTGTGGACCCACCCAGGTATCAGACAGCCTATACCTATTCTGGTAATGAGGATTGTGGGCTCCGCTGGAGGCACCTCCTCTGAGGAGGAAGAGAGGGGCAGAAAGCAGAGGAGGCCAGGTGTCCCAATGCAGATTCCAGGAGAGGGACCTGTGGGAGGAGAGGCGCAGGCACAAGGGGCGCTGGGCCAGCAGGAAGTCCAAGGCGGAATGCGCTGCAGAAGACGCCACCATCCTGCTGTCAGGGTTTAAAGGCAGTGATGCAGCTACCTTAATCTGTCTGATGTGCAATGCCGAAGGAGGCTCCGCCTCTCAAGGGAGACCATGATCTCCATTTGCCAGATGATCGGGCCTGAGATAAGCTCTGACTGTGTGGACAGACACCCCATGCCAGTGGCTCTGAAGGTCACAGTGACCCTCAACTTCTATGCCTCCGATTCTTCCCAGGGGTCAGTGGGGGATCTGTGTGGAGTACCCCAATCACCTGTACACAGTTGCGTCAAGCTGGTGATAGAAGCTCTGTTCAGGTGGGTATTGACTTTCCTTAATTTCCGTATGGACGAGGGCAGCCAGGCTGAGCGAGCCAGAAGCTTTGCAGCGATTGCTGGCTTTCCCTGCGTGCACACATGTGGCCATTAAGGCGCCAGCAGGTGAGCCCGGTGCCTTCGCCAACAGGAAGGGCTTCCACTCCATGAACGTGCAGATAGTGTGTGATCACAGGTTGCTGATTCTACAAGTCTGTGCAAGGTACCCAGGCAGCTCCCACGATGCCTACATCCTCAGACACTCCCAGGTGCTGAGGCTGTTAATTGCTCCAGCCTGACTGGATGGATGGCTGCTGGGTGACAAGGACTGTTCCTTGAAAAGGTGGCTCATGATATCTCTCTGCCACCCAAGAACAGAGGTGGAGCAGCTGTACAACAGGAGCCATGCCTCCACAAGGGCGGGAGTTGAGTGAACTATAGGTCTTCTCAAGATGCGCTTCCAATGCCCGGACCGTTCAGGGGAGCACTGATAATGGTTGCATACTGCGGACTCCAAAATCTGGCACTGGGAAGAGGGGACCCACTGGAGGAAGAGGATCTTGACGTAGCTGCACAGGCCACAAATGATGAATCCTGTAGTGAGTCAGAAGAGGAGCACAGTGAGGAGAACACTGAGGGCATGGAGCCAGACCTCGATAACCTCCAGGGATGCAGAGACACCTCTGTTCCAATGCTCTTTCAGCTAGGCTTCATAAAATAAAATACTTCAATAAAAACTACCACCTCATGCTAGGGCTGCGGCCTCCATCGTGGATCACAGCAATGACCCTTTCCTTGGCCCCCAAGATACACTCAGCGCCTGTGCAATAAAGGTTCAAGCCACCCACGTCCTGCATTACATACTGGCATACCCCGCACCTACAAAATAAACGAAGCATACTCAGGCCAATAACACAAAAGCAAATGCAATTTTATGTTGGAACTCACATAGCCTTGAACAGGAAAAAGCTGGTGTTGGAAGTCACATCATTAAAAAAAAAGAAAAAAACAAAATGGAGGAACAAAAGATCACCCGTGACCAGTCCCTCTTGTGCTTAAGATGCTTTAGACTTACGTTTGTGAGTGTTACATCGAGGTGCTCCCCCCTCGCTGGCACCAGCATTGGAGCCAGCTGCTGACTCTGCTGTCCTGTTGACCTTGATGACGGTCGTCCTCTGGCCAGTGGAGCCTGTGCTGGCCCCACCTGGGAGGGAGCAGCTAGTGCCACTGCTGGCATCTCCCCAGTTGCCGCAGTCTCATCAGATGCCACGGTCATTGGCAGAGGGGCGGAAGAGCTGCTGCCATCATCTAGAGCACCCTGAGAGGAGCCCACAGAGACAACAAGCAGCTTGTGCGCCAATGTGTGGTTGCTCTGGACCTCCCTGCTCACCACTGATGGACATGCACCTAGCTGGGATATTGGGTGCCCATCCATCTTACACACGAACGCTGACCAGCTGAATCAGTGCTTTTGTGAGAGATTGCAGGTCCAAGTGCAGCCCCAGGAACCCCTGATTCTGTTCCTAGAGCTACCTCTGCATCTCTCCATGGAGGAGGCATTGTGCTCGGCCATGAAGGTCCACAACGGAGGGCATGGCATGTATATCCTCTTGGATCTCCACCAGATCCTCCCACACACCCCGCTGGATGTCCAGCATCCTCTGCCTATTGGACCATTCCAGAGGCCCAACATCAGCCTTCGACTGAGTGTTGTCCTGGTCCCCAGCAGTTCTCTGACCACCGGCGCCCTGGGCATCCTCTGCCTCCACCGGCACCTCAAGCGAGCGTGAAGTGCCCTCATCAATGTGCACCGAGACTAGCTGCCAAACTAATGCCCACCAAAGTGTTGGAAGCTGCTCTGCTGCCTGCCTCAGGGAGCAGGTGTGACACAGGTGCTTGGGGAGCATGGTGGTCCTCCGGGGTCAGGGGTGGCCCTTCAGGGTCCAGAGAGCGAACACCTGCTGGTGAACCTAAAAGGGAGAAGAAGGACTTGTCATTAGTTACAGTCATCACACTGTCACTGTGCATGCCTGGCACCCTGGTGAGACAGTGAAGATCTGCATCATGGTGCCATCGCCTTTCAATGATCAATGGGGACTCCAGGTTCGAGGCTCACATCAGTGAAGAGATTGCACTAGTATGGTTGAAGTAGCCGAATTTCTCACCTCAGTGCACTGCATTCTTACCTTCGTCTGGCACCCTAGCCTCACGGTGGCTGCTTGACCAATGTGCATGGCGCCTCTCGAGCCCCAGGGCCTCCTGCTCATAGCGGGAGTGGATGAGGAGCTGTGGGGGTCCTCCACTAGTCCATAACCACTCAATATTGTTATGGGATATCTTCTCCTGAAAGGACAGAGGAGCATTGATTAGTCCACTCTCTACCTGCAGCGCCATTGCAGTCTGGCCAACTCCAGCTGAGGAACATCTTGCAGGACAGATCTGAGTCATGGCCCTTGAGCCGCAAGGCACCCAGCCCAAGCAGCCAGGGCTCAGCCCCTTGGCCAGCGCCAACATGATTGACAGTTGGCACTCAGACTCTAACACCCTGGAGCTCCACGGGGGAGAGGGGGGGGGAACGGCCAGCCCAAAACAATTGAACACACTGACCAATGCCAACATGGTACTCACCCTTCCTGAGCGCAGCAGGTCATTGAAGCACTTCTGGCACAGCACCCAAGTGCGCCACATCATGTCATGGCTGCTTACCCGGGCTGCCACCTCCTCCCATCTCTGGGGACAAGAGTGCCCCTTCTGGCAGCCACCTACTTCAGGATGGCAACGAGGCACTCACTAGAAAAACGGGGGGGAGGGGGGGTGCTGAGTGTCTCCGCCCCCCCCCACTCGACCTGCCCTCCCGCCTGGCACTTGCTGACACACTGGGCTCCATCCTTGTAATGGCAGACAGATACCCTTCCCTGGAAGCCTTTCTGGAGCTGCCTGTGCCGTTTTTAAACAGGCCGACGGGCTGCCATTGGACCCGGCGGCCGCCAGGCCCCCGCCCCACTCGGCCCTCCCCGGCAAGTGACGAGCCACGTTTCACGCTGGGCGGGCCTTAATCGGTCCGCCAGCATGAAATCACGGTCGGGCCCCGATCGCGGGCGGTGGTCGAATTTCGACCACCCCCACCCGCCCTCACTGAGCCCCACCCAATGAGGGCAAAATTCTGCCCAAGAATGCCAAATTTCAGATGATCACAACAACCTTTTTACAGGGGAAAAGGGTGCGGATTGGTTGGCAAGTCAACACTTTAACATGGAATTAATTAGACAAGAACCTGATATCCTGAGGACATGATAATTTGTTCTATAAATGCAAGATTTTCCTTTCTTGCTGACTGTGAATTGAATTGAGATCACCTCACCCCAATTTGTATAAGATCCTTAACAGCCACCAAAGCACGGAGGCGTTCTTTGCATCTCTCAAAATTCAAAACGAAATGTTGCTCTAGTGACAGCATTTTGACAATCTCTGTCACACATTCCGTGAAATATCTATTTATAAACTTTTACAAGTGTATCTATTAGCATGTTACAATTTTTGGGTGTGTGGGAGGACATTTCAGTGAAATAATATTTCACATTTCACAATGTTGTGAAAATAAAGTCATTTTTTGACTCACTTATAAGTTTGGGTTGCAAGAAAAATCTTTTAATTTGCTCCTGTTGGAATGATACCACCTGAGCTACCCTTTATATGCACACATACACCTATGTACATACTAGGAACACACATTTTTGCCTACAAGGTCTTTATAGAGCTGTATATTGTATTTGTTTCAGGGATATGGATTGCTAGCCAGATCAACATGTTTTACCCATCCCTAGTTGCCTTTCAGATGGTGGCAGTGAGCCCTCTGCTTGAATTGGTGCAGTCCATACTCCATCAGTGCTGTTATATACGGAGTTCCAGGATTCTGATCCAGCAACACTGAAAGAACAGCAATATATGACCAAGTCAGGATACTGTGTGCCATGGAGAGGAATTTGGAGGAGTTCCCATGAAAATGTTGCCCTCACCTAGGTGATAGAAGTTGTAGATTGCGAGTGGTGTTGAAGAAGCAAGCCATGGCAAACTATTGCAGAGCATCTTGGAGATGGTACACACGGCAGCCACAGTATGCTGGTGGTGAAGGGAATGAATGTTTAAGGTGGTGGATGAACTGGCAATCAAGAGGACTGGTGCTAACATTGTCCCCAAACAAGTTTAATATTCCTTTGAAAATTCCTGTGCAATATTAATTTGTTAATCCAGGAACTCTTCTAAGTTATTTCAGTTGATCACTTAAATAACTACAACCTTAATTATTCTAAGCCATATGGGTTGCATGCACACTCTGGGCAAGGGCCTGTCCCAGTCAACACTATCATACAGATGAAACGTGGCGCAAACCCAGACCTGATGATGTAACAAACCAAATTTACAAGCTGGGAAAGAAATCCTTGACCCCTTAACAGGTTGGTATAACCCTAAGGGATACCCGAGGTGAGTTTTGTTGCTGGTAACAAGGTCCTGAGGATCATGAAGTTCAAGGAGCTGCCTCCAAATCTTCTAGAGGATTCATGCCATATGATGCAGACTGCTATGGTTGTCTGCAAACACTTTGAAAGAAACAGGAAAGAAAAAGATACCAAGATCCATTTGATTTTTATTGCAAACAGAACCCACAGACTGGTTTGTTCGTACAAATCCAAGAGGGTGTTTCCACCCAACTGCAAATAAGAAGCTTCTGGGGCTTCAGCCTTTGTAGCTCAAGAAATTTCTCCATTGGTTTGATAATATTGAAAATAAAGTGCTTAAATCTTGTTTAAATGTAACTATATATATATATAGTTACATATACACACACATATATATTTATATATATATGTATTAGATAACAAACAGGTTCAAGCAATTTTGCAGCTATTGTCTAATCTTGGCGTATTATAATATTCAGAAACTATTTGAGATTCATCCTAATCGAAGAGCAGAACACTAGGAGCTAGAAATCTGAAATAAGAACAGGAAATGCTGGAAATGCTCAGTAGATCAGGCAGCAGATATTTCTGGCATTTTCTGTTTTTATATGAGATTCACCCAGTCAATTTGCGATTTTGTCTTATCTTGCTACAGTGTTACACTAGGCTTCTATTACTTCTTTATTTTGGCTATTTTAAAATTCGAGAGCTTTCCATCATCTTTGTATATTTCTTCCATCTCCCCGCTTGTGGATGTTACAATAGCAAAGGCTCTTTGTTTGATTCAACTGTGTACTGGGCTTTTTAGTGTTTACTCTTTATATCTGTTACATCAAATCAATTACAAGTATATGGAAATATAAAGATCACTGATGCAATTGGAGTAATCATTTTGGTTTGCTCTGCTAGTGTTTAAGAAAGCTAAGTCAATTGGGACGTCAGACATTGTGTTTGTTAAGGGAATTGAACAGATGATTGTCACTGCAGGGACACTGATGCCTCCTTGCAAAGCTCCAGTCACACATGAGGGGATACACTAAGCCGGAGCAGTATCATAAATCTCAGTCTATCCCACAGCATAGTGTTGCACATCGACCCTTTAGAGGAGCTGTTAAACAAATAGTTATTTTGAGTAAACCTTGACAAAGATTGGGATATGTAGCTTTGTAAGCATGTCCATTGTATGCACTATAAATATTCAATTTGCTACATGATTGCTCAAAATAATAATAACTTGAATGGTAACTATGCTACTTATAGAGCAAATGTATTTAATTTTTGAACAAAGTAGCACATTCATATGCCATTAGTTATCCAAGTTCAGGTCACTAAACAGAGAAAATGGTTGCGATTAAACATAGTTAATTAATTTTGGTACCAAATGTTGCATATTTGTAGAAAACTGTGTTATGCAAGTGTCATGTCCATGGAGACAAGCTGCAGAAGTAATTTCAGCATGAAGAGGAGCTGATGCAGTGTTAAATCCTACTGTTACAGTACAACTCAGTATTAACAAACATCAGCTAATGCTTTGCTTAAATATTTATATGCTAACCTAAATTATTGTCTTTTTGATCACAGAGCTGATGAATATATTAGTTGTGGTTTCTTGCAGAATAAACAAGTCCACCTTATTTAGAAATTATCAGTGACAATGTTCCTTTAATCCTTTGGAGCACTTGCCTTGAGGATACTTTCCCCTTTAATTATTGCTTCAATATTATATCCTAAAATGTACACCATGAAAAAGACTATGTGTGTATATGGTTTCCTGTAATGTGTAACTTTTTATGCTTCAGCAGAATTAGCAGTTTTTATTTAATTAAAATCAATCTAAATTTTGCTTGGATTTTTACTATAAACTTTTTTTTTATCTTTAAAGATCCTGAATTTGCACACCTTGGTGCCCTGAAACCATTGCCAGGTTAGTACATATGTAAACACATTAGATAAACATTTACAGGAATAAGACTCATTTTGACCAGTCTGATAATGCCATGTGATTCCCCGTTTGATATTTTGTTTTGTCTGACTCAGTGTGTGAGTTTGAAATGGGAGGACCTGAGGGGATCATTGAATCAAAGCAAGTCGTGCAGGAAGGCAAAGCCAATCCCACGGAGGCAGTTGATTGTAAATGGTACATTCGAGCGCCACCAAAATCCAAGGTCAGTGTTGTCCCTAGCACTACAATCATTTTGACGCATTAGAAGAAATTGTTTGCAAATATTTATTTGTTGTTTTGATAGAACCTTTTTTGGCTGTGATATCCCTGTCCCATGATTCTACTTGTCAAACTTTCATCAATGGTATCAACCAGTCAGTGATTTTTGATTGTGGAACTTAGATGAAATAACAATACTAAGTTGGTTACCTTTGGTATATACTTTGAAAACTCCTGCCAAAACACTTTACTGTTAAATAAGCTGCGTCCTGATGTCAAATATTTATGTTGTTACACATATCCCCCTTTAATTTTTTTACACATTCTGCCTTGTACAATGATGGTTAATATTTTGACATTAACCACCGAAGAACAAGATTTTTGAACTCATAGTGGCTTCAGTGATTCAGACGATGTGTTACCCTTAAACACTGAAACCCAACTGTAGAAATCCTGGTCAAAGGGAAATTACAGCTATGAGAAGAAGAAGATGAAGCTCCTGTTGTGCACTCTGCAACTATGAAATAGACTCACCACATTTTTCTAATCTGGTAAAAGGCATTCTTCACATATTTTGAAATTTGTGTATTTCATGCGTAGTGCAGGCCTACAGTTTCTAACTTAGGGAAGAATTTTCTGGTCGGCGAGTGGGCCCCGCCCCTGCTCGCCAACACGTAAAATGATGCGCGGTGACGTCGGGCGTGTGTCCTCACGTCACTGCACTTCATTTAGATTTCCAGTTCGGCGGGTGCGCAGCCAAGTCAGCTTAAGGCCTGTTAAAAACTAATTAAAACAGTTAAATGAGCTGCCCGTCCAACCTTAAGGTTGGCGGGCAGGCGAAGAGCCCAGGCGGCCTTCGCATTTTTCATTTGCTTCTGGGTGGGAAGGTCACCCTCCACCTTCCCCAATGCTATTTCAATAACCCATTTAAACAAATTAAATGAAAGACTGCAGCTCAATATTTATTTTCTACTGTAACAGTAGCTTCTGTTTGCTTTCACCTTTACCTATTGCATTTCAGTTTGCGGTGCTGTTGCCCTGGTACATATCATGTTGATTCAGTGCTCTTCTCACCTCTTTCCTCTAACTCTATGATCTCAGCTTCCACACACAAACTCTCCCTAGCCTCCCTAATACAGTGTTTACTAACCCTCTGCCCACCAGTGCTCAACTTGGCTTCCCCAGAACCACTCAACTCCAGATCCAAATTTGCAGATGACACCTAAATGGAGGGATATTCAATACTAAGGAGGACTATAACAAATTACAAGAGTACGTTAATAAACTTGTAATCTGGGCAACTGGAGTTCAATGCAAATAAAATGTCAGATAGTACATTTTGGTTGCAAGAATAAGAAGGTCACATATTACTTGGAAGGTGCAAGTCTAGTTGTGGTAGGGAACATAAGAACACAACATAAGAAATAGGAACAGGAGTAGGCCATTTGGTCCCTCAAGCCTGCCCCGCCATTCAATAAGATCATGGCTGATCTGCCCCAGGCCTCAACTCCTCTTTCGTGCCAGCTCCTCATAACCCTCAACTCTCCGATATTTCAAAAATCTATCTACCTCCTCTTTAAATACTTTCAGTGATCTAACCTCCACAACTCTCTGGGGTAGAGAATTCCAGACATTCATTACCCTCTGAGAGAAGAAATTTTTCACATCTCATTTTTAAATGAGTGTCCCCTTATTCTATAATTATGTCCACTAGTTCGAGATTCCTTACACGAGTGGAAACATTTTCTCAATATTTACCCTGCCAAGCCCCGTCAGAATCTTGTACATTTCAATAAGGTCACCCCTCATTCTTTTAAACTTAAATGAATAAAGGCCTAACCAGTTTAGCCGTTCTTGATAAGTCAATCCTTTCATCCCAGGAATCAGCCTAGTGAATCTCTTCTGAGCTGCCGCCAATGCCAGTATATCCTTTCTTAAATACAGGGACCAAAACTGTACACAGTACTCCAGTTGTGGCCTCACCAACACCCTGTACAGTTGTAATAAGACTTCCCTATTTTTAAACTCCAACCCCCTAGCAATACAGGCCAAAGTTGCATTTTCCTTAATTACTTGCTGCACCTGCGTGCTAACCTTTTGTGTTTTGTGCACAAGAACACCCAGATCCCTCTGTGCTGCACATTTTTGGAGTCTCTCTCTATTCAAATAGTGGTTTCCTTTTGATTTTTCCTACCAAAGTGCATGACCTCACACTTTCTTACATTAAACTCCATCTGCCAAGTATTTGCCCACTCACCCAACCTGCCTATATGCTCTTGCAGGTTCTCTATGTCCTCATCACAACATGCCCTCCCACCTACTTTTGTATCGTCAGCAAATTTGGATTACACTCTGCCCCCTCCTCCAAGTCATTATAGATAGTAAATAATTGAAGCCCTAGGACTGATCCTTGTGGGACTCCATTAGTTACGTCTTTCCAACCTGAAAAAGACCCATTAATCCCAACTCTCTGGGCTGAATTTTTTGCCTGTCAGGTGGGTGGGCCCAATCCAATTTCCAGCGGACGGGGAGCCGATCCCCGACGGAGAAGCGGGCCCCGCCGCCATTTTAAGTGGGTGGGCCAATTAAGCCTATGCAATTCCTGTGTGGGGGGGTGGGGGGTGGGGGTGGATTCCCCAAATGCATGCACGCGAAAGAGCGCACATCTCCCTGAGGCTAAGTGCTGCCTCAGGGAGGTCACTGAAAGTTTTTCAAACTCTAAAAATAGAAAAATAAAAAAAATCATTAGCATGTCCCCTTCATGTGACAATGTCACATGAGATGGGACATGTTAATAAATTTCACAAAAGCTTTAATAAGTGTTAACTTTAATGGGGCGGGATGACGTTGGGGGTTACCCCCAATGTCATCTCGCGTCATTTTCGCATTGGCAAGCAGGCCCCGCCCCCTGTTCGCCGAAGGAAAAATTCAGCCCTCTGTTTTCTATATGTTAACCAATCCTCAATCCATCTAATACGTTACCCCCAATTCCGTGAGCTCCTATCTTGTGCAATAACCTTTTATGTGGCACCTTATTGAATGCCTTCTGGAAATCCAAATATACTAAGTCTACTGGTTCCCCTTTATCAACTCTGCTTGTTATATCCTCAAAGAACTCTAGTAAATTTTTCAAATATGATTTCCCTTTCACAGAAACATGTTAACTCTGTTTGATTGCATTAAGCTTTTTCTAAATGCCCTGCTTTTTCTTCCTTAATAATGACTCTTGCATTTTCTCTGGATTCCACTACCTCCTGGGACATTCTGTCCATGTACCTAAAGATCTGAAGGTGGAGAATCGGCCTGTGCAGTCACAGGAAGACCCCCAGGGCAGAACATTGTGGCCCTGAGTAGGGGACAGCCAATCATAACGGCATTCTGGTCAATAAGACCTACTGCTGCCTTAAGCAAACTGTTACAGTGGTCTAAAGAAGCAAATATTGGAACTCACGTAGCAGATTAGCCTGCAAAGCACAATAAGTTTTTGTTAACAAATTTGTCAATTTATTTGATTGAGGTCCATTGTTAAAATCACCTCAAATCTTAGAACAGCTTGATTTATTGTGTTCATATCTGTAATTTTTTACACTTTTTTTGTCCTCAACTCATCCTGAGGGAGGTGACATTTGTGAGCATTTGGTTCCACAGGCTCTGACAGCCCTCCAAGCCTAAGTACCCAATCTTCATACGTGACCCTAAAAAGTTAATCCTGAGAAAATAATGGGCAGAATTTTTCCGTCGGCGAGCTGGGGGCGGGGCCCGCTCGCTGACGCGAAAATGACGTGGGTTGACATCAGGGGGAACCCGCCCCATTTAAATATTCAAGAAGGCAGGGGGGACAGCACAATCAGCTGTCTGCCCGCCGACCTGTCAGTGGCCAACTGAGGCCATTGACCGGGTAGTTAAACCAATTAAAGGCCCTGACCATCCATCCTTAAGGCTGGTGGGCAGGCCAGGAGCCCCAGTGGGCTTCTGAAAAAACATGAAACCTCATCCACCAGCGGGATGAGGTTTCATGTCTGATTTTAAAAAGTTATAAGATATATAAGATATCAATTTGATAACTTAAACATCATTAATTACATAAATGTGTCAATGAGGTGAAGTCTAACAGCATAACAATGCAATAGTTGATTTGATTTAATAGAAAAACCTCTTTCAAAGTCAAGCAAGGAATGAGCAGCAAAGCACATAGCATAATAAGAGAACAATCATTACAAAGAACAGATCTAATTGATGGTTTAGATGGCTCAGGCCTGTTTCAATGCAAGATATATGTTCCTTTGTATGTTATGTCTATGTTCGTGTTAGTGATTTTTTCTATCTTGGGTACCTTTTTAACACTGTCAGTGACTGCCACACCACTATGTAGGAAGGATTAGCATATGTATAACAGAAACTTATGTTGTGCCTTCAACAAAGTAAATGCCCAAGGTGATCACAAGCTTGTCAGGGCAGTAGGTTTTAAAGGAGCAACTGAAAGGTGGACAGGGAGTGGTAGAGAGGCAGAGAGGTTAGGGGGAGGCAATTTCTGAGCTTAGAGTCAAAGCAGCTGAAGGTATAGCCCACAATGGTGGAGTGAAGAAAATCAGGGATGCTCAAGTGCCCAGAATTGGTGGAGGGGGGATATCAAGGAGGGTTCTGAGGCTGAAGAAGATTACAGAGATAAGAAGGGAAGAGGCCACAGAAGGATTTGAAAAAAACGATGAGAATTTTAATAAAAGCAAAATACTGCGGCTACTGAAGATCGGAAATAAAAACAGATAGTACTAGATAAACTCAGCCGGTCTGGCAGCATCTGCACGGAGAGAAATAGGGTTAACATTTTGAATCCAATATGACTCTTCCTCAGAACTGAAGAGAGATATTTAGGATCAGGGCATTGTCAGATCAGGAACCAATGTCGGCTATTTTTGCACTGGAGGTGCTGGAAGTATGAAGCAAGATTCTGCTGTCTTGCGTAAACGTTTTTGAAGCCTTCAATAAAGATCAGGCACATTAGCATAAGCTCCTTGAACCTCCAATATTGCCCAGCACTTTTGCAGTGGATTTACAATGCTGCAACCAGCCCTTGACTCCCTCCTCCTCCTTCTGCCATGCCGGGCATGTAATCTTTCCATCAGTGTTTGAGAGACGAAAATATCCATTTTAATTCCATTTCTGAGGAAGAATGCCCATTAGAACAAACAGTTTCAAAGTCAAACCAAAAATAAAACACTAGAAATACACAGCAGCTCAATTAAAATCTGATAGAAGTTAAGAGAGGTTTGTTTTGTTATGAATTAGGATTCCACATAAAACATTACTCATTATTTTCAGTTACTGATTTATCTGCTGTGTGTAAGACACATTTTATAGTTTTCCAGTGATCCTTAATTGGTGCCAAATAGTTCTCTTGATCAAACGGATTTGAAATTTGCTAACCATGTTCAAATTCAACTTGTTTGCATCTCCTGGGCAAGAAGGCCCACACTAAAGATTTATTTGATGCTGGACACAGCATGAGTCCCTTTACAATATACCATTATTAAATGAAAAAGATCCGTAATACAGTCAAATACAGTGAATAAGCATCTGAAAGATTAACACCGTGCAGTTTAGAAACAAAAAAAAGTGCAATGTAATAAATGAACACCTAAAAAAATAAGAAGACTGCAGTGCATGGGAATTTACTATGCCCAGCTTGTTGTTTGAAGATTAATCATGTGCAGCACAATATTAAAGATTAACCATTCACATAATATGTGAACGTTGACTATCAATATATGAAGGTTGACTTAGTTCAATATATGTACCAGCCCATGGGAGAATATTAACTCCCGCTGCCTATTTCTTGTCCCACTGCTATTTTTCAACAATTGATTTAATAGGAGATTAAACCACATGCCTGAAACCACATGATTGCATTTTAAATCAACCTATTAAACAGATAGTACCCCAAAACCAATGTCTGTAGCCTGAGCAGAAAGATCATTGCGCATTCCACTTGGTGGAAACTATTGGCCTGTGAAGAAATAATTTTATTGGGCTTGAAGGGGAAGGGGCCCCACAGAAATAATCCAGGCCATTGAAAAACTGTGTTACTCCAATACCTGCCTAGCAATTTAGCTGGTTTCCAGGTAGGTGACCTCTTGGTTGCCTAATGTTGCAGCCCAATTCTAACAAGTTGCACTCAGGTACTTGTTTGGGTCAACAACCTCCTGTTCAATGTAAATGAGGCCCGGCTCATGGAATGATCTGGGCCTCTCACTGCAGATCTTGGGTGATTGCACGGTTGATAAGATGAACCCTCAAGAGTGTAAAAAGTAATCAAGGACAGCTCAATGTATGAATGTCGACAATATGCATCACAATATGTGAATATTGCCAGTATACATCACTATATGTGAATGTTGACAATATACATTACAGTCTGTGAATATTGATAATGTACAGCTCAATATATGAATATTTGAAAAATCTCATTGAAACATACAGAATTCTTACAGGGCACAACAGAGTAGATTCTTTGAGGAAGAAGGGCTAGAAATGCTTATATCACACAGTTCCAATAAAGATTTAAATGCATCTCCCTGTAGTACTTAGAGTTTTGGGAAATGTAGGACTGCCGCTTGAAGAATAATCCTGTGTTGTAAGATCACATGATCTGTGTAAACCAATGTGTTAACAGCATGGGGAAACTCAAGGGGAGTTCTTCTATAGTTATGGAGTTTGATACACATGTGTAGTTGCTGCTGCTATCTTGTAAATAAAGTTAAATGTTTCCACGAAGAAAAGTTCCCTGGAAAATCAACTCTATAGGAAACTGGTTTCAAGGATAAATCAGATTCGGTGCAGCACCGCACCCAGCGATTGTGAGTATCTAAGTTTGTTAAAAATAAAAGACTAAAAGAATAAAATAACTCATTCAAAATGCCACAATTTGGCACAACTGATCCCTTTCAGCCAGCCACAGATGATCGGCCTCAATATATAGAACGCCTTATGTTCTGCTTTCAAGCAAACAAAATCACGGGGGTGGAAAAGAGGAGAGCAATTCTCCTGAGTATTTGCGGGAGCAAGACCTACAGTTTAATTTGAAGCTTGACCGTCCCCAGTGCCCCAGGTTCAAAGAAATTTAATTAATTAATAGACCTTGTTAAGGGATATTTTCAACCCGAGCCCTCAGTCACAGTGCAGAGGTTCAGGTTCAATTCACTGAATAGAGCCCCGAGGGAGACAATTGTTACCTACGTGGCAAAATTAAAACAACTAATGGTATATTGTGATTTTGGTGAAGCCCTGAATGACATGCTTAGAGATCGTTTAGTATGTGGTGTGCAGGAAGACACTATACAGCGAAGACTGCTGGCTGAAGTGAATCTTGATTTTAAGAAAGCTTTAGAAATAACGGTGGTAAAGGAAAGTGCTGTAAGGGATTCACAAGCAATTCAAGAGGTGCAAAATGAAGCCATTCTCCCCTAGTTGGGAGGGAACAGTCAGCCGAAAGTGGCATGAAATGCTTGAGAGTCTGCCGCAAAGCGGGAAACAGCCCCCGCCAACTGAATATGAGAGGAAACAGCTTAGCAACTAAATCGAAAAATAACTTTCATTGATGTGGAAACAATCAGTGTTCTAGCAATTGGCAATTTAAAAAAGTATAATCTTAATTTTATCACAGATGTGGACACATAAAAAGACAGTGTAAAGTGAGATTTAAACAGGCCTCCTACCAACAAACAAAGTCCAATGAAGTCTATAGTGTAAGAGGGCCAGATGCAACCAATTCTGACATCTATTCATTATTCAACATGAAAGCTGGGAAGACAGAGCCAATATTTGTTACAGTGCAAATGAATGGTGAACCATTAATAATAGAAGTAGACACAGGTGCTTCTACCACTGTGTGTAGGAGAACACACTTTCAGATATTTAAATGAATGTGATCAACTATTAAATTTGGAACAAACATCTGTCAGTTGAAAACATGCCCAGGCAAAGAAATCTAAGTAAAAGATATCACCAGACCAACTGTTCATTATAGACACCAAACAGCACAGCTACCAGTGATGGTATTAGAAGGTAGAGGACCAAGCCTTCTAGGTTGAAATTGGTTGAGGGAAATTAATCTTGATTGGTCAATGAGATTTCAAAAGGAAGCTGGAAGAGTTCCTGTCTTGAGTAAAGGAACAAGGCAAGGTACTTCAGAAAGAGCCTGGAGAGCCCAATGCCTGCAACAAGGCGAAAAAAGAATATGTAAACATTCAGCAACCTGAAGAAATAAAGACTGTCTTAAACAACAACATGGTAGAATAGCAGAAGAAACCCAGAGAGTCTGCTGAATGACAGAGTTCAAGACGAAGCGAGCAAACTTTGCAAAGAAAAGGAAAACCTGCTGATAGACTTTCACACACGACAAGGATCCCCCCAATTAAAGTTTGTGCCTCTAAAAAGTTATGAAGAGAAACAGGAATAATTTAACACCTCTCTCAACAAACTGAAGAACCAGTTAGCAGAGAAGACGCAGCGATATTCAAGTTTCCAGGAGGAAGCCAGCAGATACAAGAAGGAGACAGAAGAGCTGGAGAATCAGCTAAATGAAGCTCAAGAGGCTTTGAAGGCAAAAGTCGAAGAACTCTCCAAGATGTGAGTAGACAATGGAAGTTATGGGTAGCTCAACTACTGAACTAAGACAAATTGAGACTGCATCTGAGAGAAGTCTGGTCGACAGTGAAGTCAAAAAGAAGGCTGAGACTAAATTCTGTGGTAGAAAGAAGAGGGCATGTAGAAAGAGGATGCAGAATTACTGATGAGGTGCCACCTTCGTACAAGACTAAGCCTAATACTTCCCAAATTGGAGGGGAAGGTGGAAAAAAGACAAGGGAATCAAAAAGTGACTCATGATTTGCAAAGCCTTGAGCGACAATTTACTGTTGGAGAAGCAGTATATGTAAAGAATTTCAGTGGAGGACCGAAGTGGTTACCTGGTAAAGTGAGTTCTGTGACTGGACCATTGTTGTACCACATGGAAATGAAGGGCCGGATAACCCACAAGCATGTGGATCGTTTAAGACAAAGAGAGATATCCCAACAAAATGATGCTCCACCTGTAACTATTACTGAACCAGTGGTTCGTGTTGAAGTTGCTCAACCAAGGACAGACATGCCTGATGTCTCTGTCAGAGTCGAAGACACTGAACTGCATGTGCCTGATGAGGTACCTGATTTAATGCAGCTCCAGAGAATGTGGTTTCTACAAAAGAATCTGAAGTTGTGGAGCTGCAACGTTCCACACGGGTCAGGGAATGAATGGAAAGACCGAACTTGTAATTTCACGACCTGTGTAAATATTGTAATGTCTTGAGATAAATATCCTTGTAAATATAAAATGTACAGAAAAGGTAAAGGAGGAGGAATGTAGTAATTATAGTTTTGGGAAATGTAGGACTGTAGCTTTAAGAAAAATCCTGTGTTGCAAGATCACATGATCTGTGCAAACCAATGTGTTAACAGTGCGGGGAATCTCTACAGGTGAGTTCTTTAGTTATGGAGTTTGATACAAATGTGTAGTTGCTGCTGCTGTCTTGTAAATAAAGTTAAATGTTTCCACTAGGAGAGGTTGTCTGGAAAGTCAACTCTATAACACTCCCTGACATCGCACAAAGGGTGCGGAGACTAGTTCAATTGAGGTTGATATCACAGGAATGTGAATCTCACAGTGGGACACTATCACTGAGTGGGAGGAAAACTAAATCTCGAAATAAGAGGATTCCAAAGTACAAAGTCACAACACCTTCAGTTGACAGGAACATTCACATAACCATCAAATGTATTAACAAAATTGCAATTTATTTACATGCCTAACACATCCGTGACCCTAAAATGACATCAATTTTTCTTAACTTACCTAACTCTAGTTCTACGCCTGGGTGCAGGCCTGACATCAGCAGCTGAGGCAGCCTGCTGACTGCTATGCCCTGATGTCTGTGATGACCTTGGTGGATGCCCTCTAGTGGCTGGTAGCCTGGAGGGCCCCAGCCTGATAAGGGTCACCTGCTCAGGGGCAGATGCGACCTCGGTGGCCTGAGAAGCTGCAGCGGATGGGGTCACAGGCAGAGGGGGCTGTGAGCGGCTGTGCACCCTTGGAGTTTCCTGAAAGGAGGCCCCCTGGATGTCCTGCTGTTGTTCATCCTCCCTATGGGTGTCCGAGGGGCCCGCCTTGACTCCTGCAGGAAATAATGCACCTAGAGGGGGGTCAAGGTGCCTCGTCCCCATGCTGCCTAATCCTGATGGTGCCCACCAGGGTGTATGGACACGGAGTGCAGGGGCAAGTACAAATCTGCAAGAACTGCTGGTCCAAGGTCTCCATGGTGGTTGCCAGTCTTCACTCCATAGTGACCTCAAGACATTCACATATCGAAGCCATGACATCAGACAGAACGTGGATGACCTCCTCCATCAGTTGCTCTAGTCTGCTAAGTGACTGCCTGATGTTCCACCTCCTGTCGTTGCATCTCCAGCATAGATTTGATAGCTTCTTCCAAAGGCTCGTAATCTAACTCAGACCGAGCGGGTGGCTGGTCTTCAGCAGTCCTCCGAGTGCTGGAGACCTGGGCTGTCCCTGCCTCTGACTGCTGCGGGGACATGTCAGTGAAGTGATGGAGCTGTGATCCGTACTGGGTTGCTGGGAGAAGTGATCTCCCCCTCCACACAGGAGCAATCCCTGTCCTCCCCACCCAGCTCGACTGCAGCCTCCTCAAGCTCAGTGAGGGCAATGATGTCGGCCATCCCTTCCCCAAATCTTGACTTTATACAATTCAAAGCATGAATGTTGGCTATATGCAGTCCAGTAAATGAATTTTGATTATAAGCAGTTCAATGTATTAATGTTGATAATATAGAGTTCAAAATGTGAATGTTGGTTATACACAGTTCAATGCATGAATGTTGAGTATATAATTTTAATCTGAGTATGTTGACAATACACAGTTCAATGTGCTAATCTTGACATCATACAATTCACTGCATGAATGATGGCTATATACAGTTCAATTTTGATTATGTAAAGGGTTGTTACACAGAGGGTTGCTAAGGACAATGCTGTTGATGTGGTGTACATGGACTTCCAAAAGGTGTTTGATACAGTGCCGCACAACAGACTTGTGAGCAAAGCTATAGCTCATGGAATAAAAGAGAGAGCAGCAACACGGATAGGGAATTGGCTGAGCAGCAGGAAACAGAGTCTAATGTATAATGGATGTTTTTCAGGCTGGAGAAAAGTTTGCCGTGGTGTTCAATGTTGGGACTTTTGCTTTCGTTGCTAAATATTAATGACTTTCGATCTTTGTGTACAGGGCACAATTTCAACGTTTGCGGATGACACAAAACTCAAAAGCATTGTGAACTGTGAGGAGGATAGTTTAGAATTTCAAAAGGACATAGACAAATTAGTGGAATGGGCGGACAGGTGGCAGATGAAGTTCAATTCAGAGAAATCTGAAGTGACTTTGGTAGAAGGAACATGGAGAGACAGTATTAAATAGGGGGTACAACTCTGAGGGGGCTGCAGGAGCAGAGGGACTTGGGTGTATATGTGCATAAATCATTGAAGGTAGCAGGACAGGTTAAGAGTATCCTGAGCTCTATTAGTAGGGGCATAGAGTACAAGAGCAAGGAGGTTATATTGAAATTGTATTAGCCGCTAGTTCAGCCTCAGCTGGAGTATTGCATCCAGTTCTGGGTGCTGCACTTTAGGAAGGATGTAAAGGCAGTGGAGAAAGTGCAGGAAAGGTTCACGAAAATGGTTCCAGGGATGAGGAACTTCAGTTATGAAGATAGATTGGAGAAATTGAACTGTTTTTCATAGAGAAAAGAAGGCACAGAGGAGATTTGATAGAGGTATTCAAAATCATGAGGGGTCTGGACGGAGTAGGTGGGGAGAAACTGTTCGCACTCATGAAAGGGTCAAGCATGAGAGGGCATGAATTTAAAGTAATAAGTAAAAGAAGCAATAGTGATATGAGGAACAGGTTTTTCATGTAGTGAGTGGTTAGGATCTGGAATGCACTGCCTGAGAGTGTGATGGAGGCAGATTCAATTGAAGTATTCAAAAGGGAATTAGACTGTTATCTGAAAAGTAAGTATAGATTAGAGGGAGAAGGCGGGAGAATGGAGCTTGGTGAGTTGCTCATTTGGAGAGCCGGTGCAGACATGATGGGCCAAATGGCCTCCTGCTGTGCCATAAAATTCTGTGATTTGATTCTGTGATATACAGCTCAAACTGTGTGAATGATGGTTATATAGAGTTCAATGTGTGAATGTTGACAATGTACAATTCAATGTTGAAATCAGTATGAGTGGTTGGTGGAGCAGTGGGAATCAGATGTCATGTGGAAATGCATTCATTGATCTTGGCCACCTGTCTGAAATCATTCAACTGTTGCCTGGTCCTCAGGTACAGACTCCGGGAGTTAACCTCCCAGACCATGTGCTCCTACTCCCTTCTGTGAGTGGTGTTTGAGGGCCTCCTGCCAACACCACCACCAGAAGAGTGCGTTGGCTGCATTACTTGCTCTCAGCACGGTGCTGTTTGGCTCCTCACTGAGGTCATTGACTCTTTGGCTGACACAATGTAACTCACTGGATGACTCACTGGATGACACCGTAATGTCAAAAGATACTCTGAATACAACATGTAACTGATGTTATGAATGCAGTCAGGACGTCATCTGCACCATGAATATTGAATGAGTAGTACATTTGCAGCTTCAATCATACACATTTAAATAGTAGCACTTGATCAACTTGGAATGCACCCTCATTTTCTGGTTGATTTCAATTGATAATATAATTATTTACAGCTTATTTAATTAATGTGATTGTTAAGTAAAAGGGCGCATTTTAATTTTATGGATCTGGCCCATTGGACGTTGTATTCAATGCCCTCTCCCCATTCAAGTGATGCAAAATACAGGTACCGTGTCAAATACGGCTACCTGCAAACTGGAGTTGTCCAAAAACCGGACATTTGTATAAGCTACCATGCAACAATTTGAATTGTTATTAAATGAGTAAAATAATTTACCGGAATAATTCGGCTAGGTAGTGCATTGGCGTGGTGGCACACCAGAGTAGTTATTGGCTTCGCGCCAGTCTTTCACCACACTCCAAGCGGTCCAAGCAACACTTGACCCCACCTAAACCGGCTTGGCTCAATTTCATGTGTCTCCTATTCATTGAATTAAGGTTCCAATTTCTTTCTTCGAAATCAGGCACAGACTTGGGCCGAGATTGCTGGTTTTGAGACATTGTACCTGCACTCATATTCTTGTCGTTATCATTGTGCTTCCCAAAGAATCTAAGTAACTGAAAGCAGACAGTAAGGGCTGTTGTTACAAATATTTTTGTTAACACATGCAATAACATCCCCACAAGTTTGTAAGCGGGAGGGTTGATAAGTGTGAATGCAATTGGAAAGAACTGTCAGTGAAACAGTGTGGTTGCTAGTGCTATAAAGGCTGTTGTTGATTTGCCAGACTCTGCTGGGACGTTAGTCAGATGTGCGCAGTGTTGAATACAGCGGGACATGGCCTGTACTTGAGCTATCTGCCCACCTGGTTTACTGGAAAATGGTACACAGCTTGTGGACAATCTAAACAAAAGAATGAAATTGCTCACAGGACTTAGTTTCCATTAGACACAGACACTATTTTGGACTATGCTGATCCATGTTTTTAATGCTGAACACCCATTCTAACTATTGTGACAGTGTAGTGAGCACTGTGTGCAATCTCCTGCTTTTTTTCCATATCCTGAGATATAATACTCAATTTATGGGCCTCAGAGGATAAAAGACTGAGTGACCAGAATTTTCCAGCCCCCTCATGGCGGGTTTCCCCGTGGCGGGGCCAGCGAGCCATTGAAATCTCTGTTCACATCAGCGGGACCAGAAGATCACGCCAGCATGAGGGGCTGGAAAAGTCTGGCCAGTGATTCAAAACAGTGAATTGCACTCAACCAGCTGAGCTACCCAACACTTGAACGTAAGTACAGATTTTAAAATGGAAGTGGGATCCAATTAACAGTGGTTGCAATCATAAAGTATATGATGAAATTTTATCAGAGAAAGACATTAGGGCAGGATTTTTAGGTTGGTGGTCAGGCATGATCGGTGGGATGGGATCGGCCGGGGAACGGACTATCAACCACAATTGGCCCCCGACTGCGATTTCACGCTGGCTGGCCAATTAACGCTGCTGAGAAGCTCAGTGCTGCTGGGTGGGGGCAGGAAGGGGGCGAGCACTGACGTCAATGTGGGCGCGGGCCATTGCAGACAGAAAGCTCCCTGAAGGCAGAGAGCTGTCTCAGGGAGCTGAAGACCTGAAAAATCAAAAATAGAGTTTTGAAAAGCAGAAAAAATGTCCAAGCGTCCCAATCAGGCACCCGAAAATATACATGATGCAAATGCTGTCCACCGATTTTTATTTTTCATTTATTTCATCACGGAAGCCTCGTCCTGCCTTTGGATGAGGTTTCATGAAAAATGTAAAGGCCGCCTGGCCGATTCGCCCATCTGCCAACCATAAGCTTGGACAGACAATGTAAAATTAAAGACAATTGTGCTGTTAATGACCTTAATTGACCCCTTAATTGTTGATGGGCCCGCCTCCGACTTTTGTGCCTGCCCGCCAACCGAAATATCGTGCGGGCGCGGGATGATGTTGGGACGCTCGCCCAATGTCATCTCGCGCGACTTCATGCCGGATCAGTTCGGGCGCACGCCCGCCCAATCAGCGTAACATTCTGCCCTAAGGTTTTGATTTTAACTCTGCGTAAATGGATTGGATTTCAATGAGTTAAAATCTCGCCCTTTGATTCTGAGTCTTAAGTCATTAGTGGTTTCAGATAAGGCAACTGCAATTGGACTTTGCTACAGAACAATTTATTGAGTTAGTGTTATTAGCTGGTTAGTGTGATAAGTTGGGTAATTGCTCTGGGTGATCACACTAATCATATTCCACCGCATTTTGACAATTTCATTGATTTAATTAACCTATGAAGAGTGAGATAATCAACTTTATAACCACTGTAGAGGGGTGAATCCGCACCTCCCTCTCATGCTCTAATTCCAGAGCCCAACTTGAGCATGTCCAGGTGGGGTAAAATGGAGAATGCTCACAACGTAGTACAACTCAATGTTCTTTTAACTGCTTATTGATAACATACAAACGTCAGGAACCTGCTCCCTTCAATTTCAATCAATACTCACAAACATTGTTCCCTTTCACCCGCCTCCATTTCAAACAATACTCACCCTGATGACCACTCAAAGAAGTACGTTCCAATCAGTGTGGGTGATCAATCTGTGGTTACCCTTGCAAGTTGTTTCCTTGTCCCAAAACATAAGCTTCTTATAGTTCAAGGAAATTGCACCCGTGACAATGGTTGACAAAACACCTCACCGCCCCCCACCCCCCCTGCACCCCTGCACCCCTACTACTTTTGATTGTAGCATCTTAAATCTTGCATCAATTCCACATCCTGGGTGCGTGAATAGTCCATTAACATACAAATGGGGAATATTCTGGACCTATTAACACTTTGAAGTGGTTTTGGAATTTGCATTTCCAAGGGATGTGGGTGTCGACCCAGACATATCAGTTCAATGGTCAAGACAGTCACTTAAATCTGGACAAACACATACCACTGTTTGGCCGTATGCATCAGATATCTCTTGGATAGCATATTCATAAAGTCATTTAATTATGCCTGTTTATGATTAATTTTCATTTCAGCTCCCAGCTTGTTTGTCAGTTAAAAGTCTTGTTGGTTCTTGGCATACAAAACTTGACTCATTGCTGTTGATTGTCCATTTGTAACCTGCCTTTGCAGTATAGTCACATGGCCTTTAATGTCTGTTCCCTTTTAGTTAAATACATTCTCACTGAAGGACTGGCTGCTGAATTTATCTTATTTTAATACTGGACTAGGCATAGAACTAGTGCCTTTACAATGTGATTGAATAGGAATAATGTGCTCTGCAAATAGCATTTTGGTAAATGAGAATAGGGTGAATGACTGATGGAAGAAACCTTTAGTCCATTCTTTCAGTTATTCAATTTCTCCTCAGTTTGGTAAAGCAGTTTACATGTGCCTCCAGTATTTCTTCATTATTAGATCAAAGTTGGCTGATCACAGGCCAGCACATATCCCTTGGTTAACTTTGAAGAATTTTAGTTATGAGTCTTATGTGAGTCATTTCTTTTTCTCTTTCATTAGATTTACTTGAGATTTCTTGACTACGAGATGCAGAATTCAAATGAGTGTAAGCGCAATTTTGTGGCCATCTATGATGGAAGCAATTCAGTGGAGGATCTTAAAGCCAAATTCTGCAGCACCGTGGCCAACGATTTGATGCTTCGCACAGGAATAGGCGTCATTCGCATGTGGGCTGATGAGGGGAGTCGGAGCAGTCACTTCCAGATGCTTTTCACATCCTTTCAAGAACGTAAGCTTGAAATGCAATATTTGGATTGTTTTCATTTCTTGGAATTGGCACTATCAGGCCATGTTGTACATAGTTAACACGGATTGCCTACTCTGACATCCTAATCTCACACAGAGAGCTGAAGTAATATTGTATTATATAACATGAATGACTTTTTGATAATATCAACTGTTTTAATATTTAAATATGCCCTTTTTCTTTTCAAATTGTAGCTCTAATTAGCAGTATTCAACCAGTTATAGTGGCTACGTTCCACCTCAATGGAGTTTAATAATAAATCAAAAACAGTTGGAGGGGAACTTGCAGGTGATGGTGTTCCCATGCATTTGCTGCTCTTGTCCTTCTAGGTAGTAAACATCACAGTTTGGAAGGTGCTGTCGAAGGAGCCTTGGTGAACTGCTCCAGTGCATCTTGTAGATGGTACATACTGCTGCCACTCAGCGTTGTTGGTGGAGGGAGTGAATGTTTAAGGTGCTGGATGGGGTGCCAATCAAGCAAGCTGTTTTGTCCTGGATGGTGTCAAACATCTTGATTGTTGTTGGAGCTGCACTCATCCAGGCAAGTGGAGAGTATTCTATCATACTCCTGACTTGTGCTTTGAAGATAGTGGGCAGGCTTTGCGGAGTCAGGAGGTGGGTTACTCACCACAGAATTCCCAGTATTTTCTTATAGCCATAGTATTTATATGGCTGGTCTAGTTAAGTTTCTGATCAATGGTAATCCCCAAGATTTTGATAGCGGGGCATTCAGTGATAATAATGCCATTGAATGTCTTGTTTGAGAGGGTCATTGCCTGGCACTTGTGTGGTATGAATGTTACTTGCTAAAGTGAAGGTGTTGTTTGTGAGGTAGCTGAGGAAAAAGTTTTAGCCTTGTACTTGCGCCCAGGTACTGGGCACTGCCATGCTTAATCATAGAGATTATCTCATTATTCACAACCATTCATCACCATTTCATTCTTATCCATTGCTTTGTCTATAACACGTCCAATATTGTGTTTAAATGCAAATAATTCTGTTTGCTACTTGTACCTAAGCTATGGCTGATGCTGCTCCTAGCATATTCTCTACATGCATATTGAATTGGAGGTCTTTAAACTTGATGGCAATGGAAGAGTGATGGGCAGATTTGCAGATTGTGACAGCATAAGGTTTTGCTGCTGTTGGTTCATAATGCCTTAGGAGGGTTCAGTTTTAGGCTGCTAGGTCTGTGCATAATGGTCATTCTGCGCCACACACTGGCTTGGATTACATGCTCCCCTGTGGTAGGTTTTAGGTGACCACTTAAGGGCCATTTCCCACCAGCCTCAATTTTTAGGCTGGCAGGAGGATTTCCCGGGTGTGGGGGATGTCTGAAACTAATCAGGTTTAGGACTCGGGCAGGAGCGGGGGTGGGTGTCACCTTCATCAGAAGCCCCTTCTAACTTCAGGCATCCCCCCACTAAAGGTCTGGAGGCCGCTGGACCTCCCATCCCACACCAGCCTCTCTCCCGACACCCCAATCCCCCACTATCCACCCTCCCTGGCCTTCCCCACCCAGCCTTGAGGCCCCGGAAGCTCAGCTTTTCCTGCACTCCTGGGACTTAGACTCCGTGGATTACACAAAGTTCCACATCTGTCCACTGCAGCTTTTTTTGCTGCAGAGTCTAGCGAGCTGCCAGCCAATCTGATTGGCTGGCAGCTCTCTAAGGAGGGACTTTCTCCCAAGTGAGGGGCGGAAGTCCGGCCTGCAGCCAGTTGACGTTCATTCAAGCGGGATGTGTTTCCCGCCGACTCTTCGGATGGTGGGACACAACACTCCACCAATCTGAATTGTCCTGGCCAATGTTAAAGGCCTTGCTGTGAGAACAAGATTTTGCTTTTTTCTTCTTTCTCCTTTCATGCGATGCGGGCATCACTGGCTAGGCCAGTATTTGTTGCACATGCCTAATTGCCCTTGAACTGAGTGGCTTGGTAGGTCATTTCAGGGGCAGTTAAGAGTCAGCCACATTGCTCTCAACCTGGAGTCACATGTAGGTCAGACCAGCTAAGGATGGCAGATTTCCTTCCCTAAAGGAATTAATGAACTACTTAGGTTTTTACAACAATTGATAACAGTTGTCATGGTTGCCTTTGGTCAGAATAGATTTTTTATTCCAGATATCCCTTTATATTGCAGATTTATTAATTCAATTTAAACTCTCCCAGCTGCCATGGTGAACCCCATGCCCAGGGCATTAGACTGGACCTCTGGATTACTAGTTCAGTGGCATTATCATTACACCATCATTGCCATCTTTGGTAGAGGCGTCCTTCTTCGAAATAATGTTATGGGCAGAATCTGCTGGTGATAGTTTAGCTGAACCATTTCCAGCTCCAGACCCGCCCTGGGTTTGCAGCAAAGGCGAAATCCCTCCTGGCCTTTCATACCCACTGCCCTGTCATTGGGGCATATTGCCTTTGGCTCTGAAAGCCACCCAGCCTGCTGCCTGAAGGCTGCCCCTGCAGAGCTGTCGGTTTCCACACTCAGCGGGAGGCCATTCCATCACCAGGCAGAGTTCTCCCCCTCTATCTAATCAATTCCTTAATTAATCATCATTGGCTTGTCACCGGATGGATATTACTGATGTTCACTTGACTCTAGCAGGATTGCTAGGAGGCAGGAACACATCAGGATACCTATTCAACCCCCTTATCTCTTATCTTGCTCCGAATCCCACTTTCAAAGCTGCCTCTGTGGCACTGGGAAGATCCTGTCCAATATCTGTGATATTGGTCTGAAATTGGCTAAGCCAAGAAGGTAACTTCACTGCATCAGTTCCTTTACTCTATGTTATTAACAGGTTCCATTATGGTCATGCAATTCTCCCCACCTAATTTTTCATTATGTACTCTGATCAAACGCTGAAGAGAAAATTAATACTGAAACTTTTCTTCAAGGAGTCGCTTCCAGGTCACTTGCGTTTCTCTTTTGCTGGGATAATCCTGAGACAACTTTGCTGCTGGAAGTAAGTTTGTGCAGGACTCCTGTATTACAATTGGATTAACCCACTTTGTTGCTTCTTCAATTTTCTTGATGATGTGAAGTTTCTCCATTCTGTCCAACTCTGCTTTCAGTCGGTCTCTCAGCATTACTGGTATTTTCCTGAGTGGGTGTATTTTAGGTGTCGCAGTTTTGTCAATCTTGATGCTGTGTTCTCCCTTTAGGCAGCCAATCCCCTGGAACACATCTTTATACTCGCTCAGTATGTCATCAGTGGTGACAGTCATTATTCTCTTGATTAGCTTCAGATTTTCACAAGCTTTGATTCCAAGAATGGGTTTTACATCAGTTTTCACCACTGTGAATGGAAATGCTTGAGACTATTTTTAATAGTTCACTTTAAGTGTGCACTTGCCTTCTACTGCATTTTTTTCACCTGTATAAGTAGACAGCTTCACTTTAGTTTTAATTAGCTGTTTTTCTTTGATTATCTTACGATGTAGGCTTAGGGGAATGCCATTTGCTTGTGCACCTGTGTCAAGCTTGGAATTCACCATCATGTTGGCAATTTTTAAAGCAGCCTTCCATTCGTCGTCTTTGGAATTTGTTGTCACTGTACCAACAAAAAGTTTAGTTTCAGTGCCTGTACTGTCATCCGCAATCATGTGTACTTCCCTTGATTTACACATCTTAGTGAAGTGATTTTGTTTATTGCAGTTCTTACACAGCTATCTGTAAGCTGGACAACTATGTGGTAAATGCTCTGTTCCGCATCGGCTGCATTTAAATGTTTTAATAGCAGTTTTGTTCTTTTTACCTTCAGGCTGCCTATTTGTTCTTTTCCAGGGCTGTTTCTGTTTAACTACATCTAACTGCTTGATGGTGTGTGGCTTGTCATCTTCTGTCATCTGTTTAATCTGGCATTTCGCTGTCTCTGCTGCTCTATAGATACCTATTGCTTTCTCCAACGTGAAATCAACTTCTCTCAAAACAGAGAGTCATTTGTGATCCTGCAAATTATCCTAACTCGGATGAGTGATTCTTCAAGCTCTCCAAATTCTCATGGTTTAGCTCATTTTCTCAGCTCAATTACACGCTGACTAATGTTGTCACTGCGTTGTCTGCACGCAAAAAATCAATATCTTTCGTACGTGGTGTTTTTCTTAGAGCTGCAGTAGGCTTCAATTTTTTCCAGTATTTCTTTCATGCCATTTCGCTTTTCATCACTTTCAAATGTGAATGTGCCATAGACTTCTATGGCTTTTTCCCCTGCTACATGAAGAAAGATGGAAGATTGTACCTGAGGGTCTTATTTATCACTGCTCGTCGCTGTGAGGTACAGCTCAAATCGCTGCCAAAACCTCCTCCAGTTTTCGGCAAGATTGGCCTCCAAACAGTAGTTTCAGAGCATCCATTGTTGCATTTAGTTTGCTTCTGACACCATGGGCAGAAGCTTCTGTTCAGCGTGTGGCGACGGGTCCTGAATGCCAACATGTAAAATGATGCGCAGTGACCCTGGGCGTGTGTCCCAACATCACGTTGAGTCATTCCGATCTTTAGTTTGGCGGGCGCGCACCTGAGACTGCTGCCTGCCCGTCGAACTGGCAAAGGCCTGTTAAGTCCATTAATAAAGCAATTAAAGATATTGACAGGGCTGCCCATCCAACCTTAAGGTTGGCAGGCAGGTGAAGAGACCAAGTGGCCTTCGCATTTTTCATGAAACCTCATCCATGGGTGGGGTGAGGTTTCATGAAGGGTTTATTACATTAATAAATATTTTTCGAACATTTTAAAAACATGCCCCAGCTCATGTGGCAGTGTCACATGAGAGGACATGTATAAATAATTTTTTAGCTTCATTATTTAAAATTCACATTATGAAATTAATCTCCCTGAGGCAGCTCAATGCCTCGGGGAGATGTGCGCGAAAGAGCGCAGGCCCGACCCCCCCCCCCCCCCCCCCCCCCGGACTCCCCCCGCCCGTAGAGATAGTGTTGAGCACCTCCGGGTGCTTGTCATGCTGGGTAGGCCATAATTGGCTTGCCCACGTAAAATGGCAGTGTGCAGTTAATCGCAGGCGGTGATTGGTTCTCCGCCTTCCCACGCCCACTCCCGATCGGCCCGCCCGACGGGGAGAAAATTTTCATCCATGTCTTGTTTCTTGTTTCTTAATGATGCGCACAGGCCGTTGACATTGTAGCTGATCTAATTTTATTGATATCACATTTTCCTAACATGAACACATATCTGCGGTATCTGAATTCTATCAAGACAAGCTCCAACATGTGCTATCTGACCTCCAACCCCAGGTCAGGTGACCCCTTACATCGTACAGAGTACCGTATAGTATCTAATACTGGAGTCCACAACCACAATCAGCTATTATCATGACAGGTAGTGGTGGCAAGACAGTGCTATCTCCATGACAGTGTCTTGAGAATCCACTCCATGCTTTCAGTCTTTCAGTCGAGTCCACTTTGATTAGACAGCAAAAAAGACAACTCTTCTATCGGGAAAGCTCATGATGGGCCTTCCATTCCAGGGCTGGCTAACATTTGGACAATATTTACATAGTTCTCACTCACCTGACAAGGCAATTACATCTCCTCTAAGTCACAAGGACTTCACCATTGACAACATAGCTCTCAAATAAGGGCCTGAATTATTTAAATATGCTGCCCAACTCTGTTCAGCGAGCAACTCATGTGCATTCGGTCCCACCATTGCAAAATCTCCCCGATGCTGTGAATATATTGTGGAGCCATCCCTATCTGGCTCCCTGTTATTTTTCTGCTGCCAAGGCTGGGAAAATCCTTTGCACTAAGTCCCAATTCGTCAATAGGTTGTATGTATACAGGTAGGCCAAAAGTACACAGCCATGACCTATGAGGTTATATATAATACATATAAAAGAGCAACATTTTATTTTGGCACATTATAGAAGGGAGCCACTGTTATACTTGGGTGAATGTTGTACCATGAGAGGGTCACTGAGAAAGTCGCAACTCATTCTGGGCTACACCAATTTCACAAAAACATTTCTCAATTTGTTCCATAAGCCTTATGCTGCATTCAGTTCAGTGACAGTCACTATTATTTGGGAGATATTTCCTGTCAATCAAGAATGTGGAAAGTGAACAGAATGAGTGAAGAAACAACAGAGGAGAATTTTAGACATTTAAGGATTGTTACATATCTGACTGTTTAATTCTGTGTAAAATTGGGGTTATAGAAGTGGGGTTCTCATCTATACCCATACCCATTACTTGGGTTAGACTATGAAAGACATCTTCAACCATTTTCTCTTCAAAATCATTCATTGAAGTCAGAAACAGTGATCAAGTTGGCTGTGCTGCTAGTCTGGAAACAAATCTTTAAGTTTGGTCATACTGCTACATTTTTCTTGCAATTTTTCAATTTGATCATTTGCAATGAATAACAATGAGGCTGTTAAAGTGCTCTTGCCATGAATAACACAGCAATGTGATTGATCTAGGTACTGAAAAAGATATTGAAAAGAAACTGCAAATAACTGGAGAAGATTCTAACAATAATTTATTTTTCAACATGTTACTGCATTGCAGGATGAATGTGATACAGATATTTCTTCAGAACTGCACAGGACATGTGAGAGTATACAGGGGATATCAACCCATAAGGCAAAATAGAAATTAAATAACCTGATTTGATTTTGGCTTGCTCACCAGTAATTCTGTCTCCTTGGCACCAAAACGACCACTATGAATACTGATTTGAAATGGTTTCATGATTAAAATAGAAAAGTTTATGCACTTGAAAGAATTGAATTTTTATTCCCACAACCAAAGGAAGCGAATTGTCACATGCTATGTCATGCCAAATCCCTTGACCTTTACAACCTATCATAGCGAACACAAAATTAAAAACGGAAGATGCTGGGAATACTCAGCAGATCTGCCACAGCTGTGGAGAAAGAAACAAAGCTAACGTTTCAGGTCTGTAACCTTTCTTCAGAACAAACATAATATTGTCATATTTTTAAAATAGTGTAGTTCTCGATTATGCAACATCTTGGGCCCAATTTTCATAGTCTGATTCGGGCAGGAGCAGAGGCGAGCGGACACAGGAAATGATGGTAGCGTTTTCCTGCCCCCGTTTCCAGCTTCAGTGATATTCGCGAGACCGCGGGCCTCCAAACTCTTTTGCTCTTCTAAACAGGTTTATCAGAGTAGCTGAGGGCTTGTTAAAAACCCACCTCTGCAAAATGTTTTGAATTGTGCTGAGGGCGGCTGATGCTCAGCAGCTGTCTGCTTCAGACTGGCTGAAGTCAGGCATGGACCATATCGGGGACGAATCATGGAGGTCAGGAAAGTTTCAAAAGATTAGTGTTAATGCTTTTCATAGGTTAAAGTGCTTATACCCCCTTTGAAGTTAAAGTTGCAGCAACACATCACAGGTCTTGTGAGGAGCAAGCCTTATGAACTTTGCCAGTTCAGGGCCTCATCACCCTACTGGCTTCATGTGGACATCAGAGCAGTGGGCAAGGCTGTTTGGACAAGCACCAAGAAGGATTCAGCTAGAAATGGATGCTTCACCCTCAGAAATCGAGTCCACTGGAAGAGCAGAGCAGAGGAGGCCAGAAGAGAGGGATGAGGGGCACAAAGGGGAAGGAGACATCACTCTGAGCCAGGAATTCAAGATGGGTTGTGTAAGGACTCAGACAGTTAAGAAAGATGCTTGGGTGATAATTGGGAAATACTACAGCCACCTTGGCAATGGTTTCCACACAAATAAGAGGACCTGTAAGGAGGTCACCATCATCCCCAGCAAGAGACCTCACAACAGGCAGAGCCAAAGATACCTGAAGATGTCTGACAACCAGTGTCAAAGGAGACTGCGATTCTCTAGGCAGATGGTCACAGGAATCTGTGACCTCGTCAGTGTGGACCTTGGCAGCATCTCACAGGTGCATGCACAGGGTGCCTCACCCAGGTGACAGATGCTCTCTTTGTCAAGACTGGAAAATATTTCATATTCACAACTGATGAGGCATCACAGGCTTAGAGGGCACTAGGCCTTGTACCTGGATTGGTCAGGTGGCAGCCTGCAATATCCTCCTGCAAGAGTCCTGGTCATTGTGGTGGTGTGCTGTGCTCTCCATAACTTGGCTTTCCTGGGAGGTGTGGACCTTGAGGACGATGAGGCCCTGGAAGAAGACATCTCACTGGGGGAAGAGGAGGATGGAGAAGGAGTCCAGGGGGAGGAAGGAGTCCGGGGGTGAGGAAGATTTGGAGGCAGAGAGAGATGACGCCAAACAGAGAAGTGGCCCTATGGCATGATGAGGTGGCTTCTTCCTGCCACCCTCTTGGAAGAGGAACTCTCTTCTGTCCCCTGTGGGTGCCAATCCTCTGGCTCCCCTTTGTCTTCTCACTTTCCTCTGGTGCTGTGAAGACTTTGGCACAAACTCTCTCCCTTAACAGCATCAGTGATGGCTGCCTTCGGTATCTGAAACCCACCTGCACTCCTGCTCCCACTAGCTTTACTTGGACAGGAAAACTTCCTCCATATTAATTAAGGGCTCACCTCCAAGAAAGTCTCAACTTCAATCAGTTTTCCACTAGAGTCGGGTTTCTGTCACAAAAACAGACCCTGCTTCTCTTTCCCCCACTATGTGACGAAAATCCGACCACTACTGTTACCTGAGAGAGGCAGCAGGAGCTTGGGGACTGTAGTGATTGTAGGTATAACCTTTTCTACTGCCTTTAGGGTCACATGATTGCACTGACGAATGAGCCCTAAGCGCGAGTAATCCGAGGGGTGGAGCTTTCGAGTCATGGACCTAGTTCAAGCATGTCGCTTCTAAAAGAGCTTCATAATAAAGTTATCCATCTCAAGTAAGAAACCTGCCTGGTACATCAAGTTCATTACAGAGACTGAAGTTGAGGGTCAGATGAATGAAGTGTGGCAAAGGTCAGTTTAAATGTTACGTGTTTGGCTGGACAGAACATTGGAAGCATAGTCTGATGTCGAGAGTAGGGTGAAAGAGTGTTGGGAGGCAGTACAAATTCAGGAGGAGGGTGAAAGAGAGCATCAAAAGGCAATACTATAGTTAAAAGGAGGGTGGAGAGAGTACTAAACACAGGAGAAAGTAGTATCAGGAGAGGGTTGAAGTCTGCAAGGGGGTGGGAGAGAGGGGACAGACCTAAAGTTGGCAGTCACATTGGAGAAGGCAACAGAAAAAAGAGCATTGAAGCCAGAAGGGAAAGCAGCACATGTTACCTGTTTCAAGAAACCTGTCTGGTACATCAAGCCCATTACATTTGGCGATGAGGATGGGATAGCTCCGATGCTGCTCCTCGCCTCATGAATCTGAGTACACCCGTTCTTAAGAAAAGAAAGAAAAGCACACTCACCAGTCATGCCACTCTTTGGCAGAATCAACCCTTATGACGCATCCATGGAAGACTGGAGCCAGTACGTAGAACGCCTAGGTTTTTATTTCATGGTGAATGAAATAAATGCGAAGGAGAAGCAGAAAGCAATTCTGTTAAGTGTCTGTAGTAGCAAGATGTAAAACCTCATCCGCAGTCTGACAGCCCTGAACCCGCCCAATTCTAAATCTTTTAAAGAATTGGTAGACTTTGTGAAGACGCACTTTCAGCCGAAACCATTGGTAATAATGCAGAGGTTTAAGTTTAACTCCAGATTAAGGACCTGGGAGAGTCCATTGCAACTTATATGGCAAAGTTGAAGCAGTTGACTGAGCACTGTGACTTCAGAGACACACTCAATAACATGTTGAGGGGCCCATTAGTTTGTGGCGTTAGCG
This sequence comes from Cetorhinus maximus, assembly GCF_964194155.1. Taxonomy (NCBI): domain Eukaryota; kingdom Metazoa; phylum Chordata; class Chondrichthyes; order Lamniformes; family Cetorhinidae; genus Cetorhinus; species Cetorhinus maximus. Next base: position 27,205,729 of record NC_135882.1, on the reverse strand, counting down.
ACAACGTCATTCAGTGCCGTTTACTTGCAGCAGTTAATATCGATTTGAAGTGCGTCATGGAAATAGCGCTAGCCATGGAAAGTGCTGCAGGGGACTCACAGGCTTTACAGAGTGTGCAACATTGTGCCGTTCTTCAGTTGGGGTGGGAACCTACCGCCAGGCATGGCGCGAAAGCCAGAGAGACAGCAGCAAAGCGGGAGACAGCCTCAGCTGTTTGAGAAACAAAAAGGCCTAGTGGAAGCATTTCAGCAGCGACTCTGGAGTTAATCTGTTACAGGTGTGGGGGGTACCATGTACTGGAAACCTGCAGATTCAAGGAGGCAGAATGTCACTACTGCCACAAAAAAAGTGCACGTAATAAAGCAATGCAGGGCGAAATCGAGACAGCCCATCAGACAGCACCCCAAGATGATTGATGTGAATAATATAACAGAACCAGAAGCTGCCGATACTGATATCTATTCCCTATACAATGTCAAAGCAGTAAAAACTGAACCAATCACCATTATCCTTCAAGTGAATGGGAAGCCTCTAGTCATGGAGGTAGATACGGGAGCCTTGGCCACAGCGGTGGGAGAACACACATTTAAATACCTAAATGAAGGAATCCAGCCACTGAAACTGGAGCAAACCATGGCTCAACTGAAGACATATACTGGAGAGTCAATACAGGTAAAGGGCTTCGCCACAATACCTGTGTCCTATAGACAACAGACAGCCCAGCTTCCAGTAATCATAGTGACAGGTGAAGGGCCTAGTCTTCTGGGCCGAGACTGGTTATAAAAAATTAAGCTCAACTGATCAGAAATATTTCAAGTGAGAACAGGAGGAGTTCCTGAGCTGTTAAGGAAATACGGCAGCATATTTTGTGATGAATTGAGAAAGATTAAAGGCTTACAAGCAAAAAATATGTAGATTTGGAGGTGATGCCCCGGCTCTTTAAGGCCAGACCTGTGCTGTATGCCCTAAAGGAGAAGGTGGATGCAGAATTGTGCTACTTAGAGAAGTTAGGCATCATCCAGCCAGTCCAATTCTCGGAATGGGGAGCGCCCATAGTCGCTGTGATGAAACCTAATCAAACTATTCGCATCTGTGGGGACTTCAAATTGAGTGTGAACAAGGCAGCCAAACTAGATTAATATCCTATCCCGAGGATAGAAAACTTGTACAAAGCTAGCTGGAGGGAAATCCTACACCAAACTGGACATGAACCATGCATACCAACAGCTAGAGCTGGGCAGTGCATCTGGAGGGTATGTAACCATCAAGGGCCTGTATCAATATATGCACCTACACTTTGGAAGATTGCACATGCAGATCATTCTCCAAAGGACCATGGAAAGTCTATTGCAAGGACTTCCCCGAGTCGTAGTGTACTTAGATAACATCCTCATCACAGGATCAATGGAAGCCGAACATTTGGCCAACCTAGAAGAGGCTTTAAGAAGATTTTTGGAAGCTGTTACACAATTGAAGAAAGAGAAGTGTACTTTCCAAGCGACTGAAGTCACTTACTTGGGTCACTGAGAGGATGCCAAGGGGTTGCATCCAATAGAGGACAAAGACAGGGCAGTCAAAGTGGTGCCCTCTCCTACCAGTGTCACTGAATTCAAGACTTTTTTGGACCTGTTGAAATAATATAGTCGCTTCTTGCCAAACTTATCAACGGTGTTAACAACTTTACACTTATTATTGAAAAATAAATATCATTGGTCATGGAATTCACAACAACAAGAAGCCTCCATGAAAGTCAAGAAGCTATTACATTCATCATGTCTGCTAATATATCATGACCCATCAAAAGAATTAATATTAACCTGTGATGCGTGGCCTTACGATGTGGGAGCGATGTTATCACACAGAATAGAAGCTGGTTCCACCAGTACCTGCATGGATGACATTTCCCCATTGTGTCGGACCATGAACTACTAATGGGTTTATTCATTGAGGATAAAGCCATTCCGCCAGTAGCCTCAGCAAGAATTCAGTGTTGGGTTTTGATTTTATCAGCGTATGAGTACATCTTTACGCACTGTCCTGATGTGCATGTAGCAAATGCAGACACACTCAGTCATCTCCCGTTACCAGATCGCATTGTACATGCTCCAGTGCCACAAGAAGTTGTACTTGTGCTGAATTTCTTGGACTCTTTGCCGGCATGTCTGAAGAAAATAAGGAATTGAACAAACAGGCATCCAATTTTGTCAGAAGTCCAAGACCAGGTATTGCAAGAATGATCGAATTCACCAGTGCCTGAAGAGATAAGACCATTCCATGCCCATAAAACAGAGTTAAGTTGTCAAGATGGAATCTTGTTGTGGGGATCAAACGTTGTTGCCCCTTCACAAGGAAGAGAACCACTCTTGATTGAGTTTCACAGTGCGCACCCAGGCATATCAAAGATGAAGATGCTTGTGTGAAGCTATGTTTGGTGGCCAATCATAGACAGTGACATTGAAAGTATGGTCAAGCACCATCTCCAGTGTCAATAACAACAATAGTTGTCCATTTCAGCTCCACTGCATCCGTGGGAGTGGCCTGGTCGACCCTGGGTTAAACTACATATAGACTATGCAGGTCCATTTTTGGGTACCATGTTTTTATTGATCATCGGTGCGCATTCTAAGTGGACGAATGTGTATGAAGTCAGATCACCGACATCGTGTGTGACTATTGAAAAGCTGCACCAATGTTTTAGTTTACATGGCCCACCAGAAGTCATTGTTTTGGATAATGGTACTGTCTTCAACAGTACAGAATTTCAGAGGTTCATGAGTGTAAATGGAATTAAGAATATTAAAACGACACAATATCATCCCTCATCAAATGGGTTAGCTGAAAGAGGAGTGAAAACTTTCAAATCAGGAACAAAGAGGTTATCCGAAAGTGCTCTAGAAATTCGACTTTCATGTTTTCTTCTCAATTATCCCAAGGCTCCTCATGCAACTATGGGTTCAACACCATCTGAATTACTGATAAAATGACGCCTTCGTACCAGGCTAAGTCTGGTGTTTCCAAACTTAGAAGGGAAGGTAGAGAAGAATCAGAGTCGTCAAAAATTAAATCATGATATTCATAGCAAAGCTTAATGATTTACTGTGGGAGATCCCGTTTTTGTGCAGAATTTTCGGAATGGACTTAGTTGGGTTCTTAGTATAATTGACTCTGAAACTGGATCCTTGTCATTCCAAGTGGAAGTGGAAGGCCGGATTGTTTGAAAGCATGTGTGGATCATCCAAGGAATAGAGAGACATTCCAACAACCAGCTATTCCACCTGTAATTGACGTCGAACCTTTAATCCCTGAGGTGGCAGATCGACCTAGAATAGGCATACCTGATGTCTCGGTTGAATTGCCTAATCCTGAATTGCCACTTTCTAAGGATGTCCCTGGTGCAGAAAAAAGGAGTATTGAAGTCGGAAGGGAAAGCAGCATATGGTAGTATTAAACTCAACTTAATGCCTTTGTTTACTTTTAGCTGACCTTGTAGAGTTAACTGACTACTTGTTCTGGTAAACTGACTGTATTTGTTTGCAGACTGTGAAAGATGAATATATGTGAGCCTGAGTATAACATCAGGTGTTACCCTCTCCTTTTCAACTCCACTTTCACAGAGCATGTGCTGAATTTGAATGAAAGCGACTCACTAGTAGCAGTACGCAGACAGGTGGGATGTGGGATGGGGGGCATGGGGGTGTGTGGTGGGGTGCAGCAGCCAGCCTTGAACCTGATTGTGAGAGAAAAGGGCTTTGCCATTGCTCTTTAAGTTAACCAAAGCATTAGTATCCCACCGCTAGGTTTCTCAACGAATCACAGAGTGCGGGTGTGATGAAAACCTGTTGCTGTCAATGAAAGGTTTTCTGGTTAAAGTGATCCCCGCAGGGGTCAGAGTGATTGATCCCTGCGGCTTCAGCAACCAGAGGATGGAAAGCCGGACATGGGAGGAATGTCCCCCACTTACCCCACCACTGCTCCTGATTCTCTAACTCTTCCCTGGAGATTGTGTGGCTGGCTGTGAGGTCCCACAGTGAAGTGCTGTTACCAGTGGACAGGTGGAAAGACCACCTTCTCAAACCAAGCAAGCATGGAAGCAAGTGGCTGATGAAGTGAGCAACAGAATTGTGATCCCTCGTACAAGTGCCACAAGAGTTTCGATGACCTCATGAGAGCAGGAAAGGTGAGTGGCATTCCACTTTCAGGCGCTCATCCTTATGTTCTGACTTTCCCAACATTTTCCTGTACAGACCAACAGACCTTGCAGCTCCACTCATTCTTCCTGTTCCAGGCATCTCCTCACATCCCCATCTGAACAGCCAATGCTCACACTCACCCTCTCCTTATTATTGCCACCTCATTCCTCACAATCACCCTCCACAAATGTTGTCTTCCCCTCCTCTCCACATTTCCATTTATCACACTCAAAACTCTGCTTTCTCTCCTTGCAGGAGAAGAGAGCGCACAACTCCAGTGAGAGGCAGAGAACCGGAGGATGGCCCTTCAGTAATAGTCACCCTGACCATGGACGAGGAGGCTTGCAAGGTGGCGGAGATGGCTACTAGTAATAGAGAGGTGGGGGTCTCCCAGATAACTGATGATAGAATTAGAAATCGCACTGCCAGTTGGCACATAACAATCACTGATGCTGCTTTGCTGTCACCACAAATTGAAATGTGAACATTTGCACAGTGGTGACGTTTTGGCATTCCAGCATGTCAGTTCTAATTCATTTCTTTCATCTACCACTAGTCTGTCAAGTGTGACACAGAAGCTGAAGCAGGAAGATGAGCAGTCTGCCAGAGGAGGCTGCTTACTCTGAGGAAGCATCATCATGTGACTCATTCATACCCTCCATCAGCTCAGATGCCATCAGTGGGGACTCCATAGGAGATAGAGGTTAAAGGTTGTCAAATAGTGAGATATGCATCCCTTGTGAGCAGGAATATGTATTATAGACAGGGACAGCAGAGGAGACTCCCCCACTGGAGGAGAGAGGAGACTCCAAACTTTTAGATAAAAGCAAAATACTGCGGATGCTGGGAATCTGAAACAGAAACAAAAATTGCTGGAAAAAGTCAGCAGGTCAGACAGCATCTGTGGAGAGGAAGACAGAGTTAACATTTCGGGTCCATATGACTCTTCATCAGAACTAAAGAGGAATAAGAAATGTGGTGAAATATAAGCTATTTGAGGGGGGTGGGACAGCTGGAGCTGGTTAGAGGGCCAGTGATAGGTGGAGGCAAAGGAGAGATTGCCAAATAAGTCATAAACAAATGGACAAAGGGGTGTTAAGGTGGTGATATTAGCTAAAGGATGAGCTAATGGTGACATTAAGGGTAGAAAGCAGGATGATCAAGTGACAGATGGCTCTAGTGGGGGTGGGGTGGGAGGAAGGAATTGAAATAGGCTAAAAGGTGGAGATAAAACAATGGATGGAAGTAAATTTTAAAAATAATAATAGAAATAGGTGGGAAAAGAAAAACATATATCTAAAAATAAATAATAATTATAAGAAAAAAGGGGGATCAAAAAGGGGGTGAGGATGGAGGAGAGAGTTCATGATCTGAAGTTGTTGAACTCAATGTTGAGCCCAGAAGGCTGCAAAGTGCCTAATCGGAAGATGAGGTGCTGTTCCCCCAGTTTGCGTTGAGCTTCACTGGAACATTGCATCAGGCCAAGGATGGACATGTGGGCATGAGAGCAGGGTGGTGTGTTGAAATGGCAAGCGACAGGAAGGTCTGGGTCATGCCTGCAGACAGACCGAAGGTGTTCCGCAAAGCAGTCACCCAGTCTGCGTTTGGTCACTACAATGTAGAGGAAACCGCATTGGGAGCAGTGAATGCAGTAGACTAAATTGAGGGAATTGCAAGTGAAGTGCTGCTTCACTTGAAAGGAGTGTTTGGGACCTTGGACGGTGAGGAGAGGGGAAGTAAAGGGGCAGGTGTTGCACCTTCTGCAGTTTCATGGGAAGGTGCCGTGGGAGGGTGCTGAGGTGTAGGGGGTGATGGAGGAGTGGACCAGGGTGTCCCGAAGGGAACGGTCCCTATGGAATGCCGACATTGGGGGTGAAGGGAAGATGTGTTTATTGGTGGCATCATGCTGGAGTTGGCAGAAATGGCAGAGGATAATCCTTTGAATGCGGAGGCTGGTGGGGTGATAAGTGAGGACAAGGGGGACCCTATCATGGTTCTGGTAGGGAGAGGAAGGTGTGAGGGCGGATGCGCGGGAGATGGACCAGACACGGTCGAGGGCCCTGTCAATCAACCTGGGTGGAAAACCCCGGTTAAGGAAGAAGAAAGACGTGTCAGAAGAACTGTTTTGGAAAGTGGCATCATTGGAACAGATGCGATGGAGGCGAAGGAACTGAGAGATTGGGATGGAGTCCTTACAGGTAGCAGGGTGTGAGGAGCTGTAGGCGAGGTAGCTGTGGGAGTCGGTGGGCTTGTAATAAATATTGGTGGATAGTTTACCACCAGAAATTGAGACAGAGAGGTCAAGGAAGGGAAACTCCAAACTCTTCTCAGTGGGATGCAAATGCTGAGCCTCCAGGGTCAACCATGAAAAGGACAATTCTGAAGTAGCAATACAGGATGTGTGAGGTTCCTTCAAACATTTCCAGAGATTTTGTGAACCCTTGGAGAGAGATTGGAGGAATCCATCTCAAACATGAATGCTTCGGTGTCTCAGGCATTATGCACTGATGTCCACCTCCATGGAAAGTGTGGACATCTGCATGGAGCATCAGATGCAGCAGGCAATCAATTGTATGCTGTCCCAGACCAATGTCCTGCATATTCATTCTGCCACTTTAAACAGGATGGAAGAAAAAACCTCAACTTAGCCATTCAGTGTCTCACTGTAGTGCAGCAAAGCGCTCTCCAGATCTTGATAAGCAAGGAAGTGTGGATGGGGCCAGGGGAGCGAAAATGAAGGAAGGGAACATGGAAGTTGGGACTCTATTCAAGGTGTTCTCACTTCTCACCCCGTCCCTCAGTCAGAGCCCTACACTTTTCCCCTTGACCTGATGACCAAATCTGCCCCTGCGCAGGTGCTGGTGGGACAGTGTTTGGTGGGGCTCTCATGGCCTCCAAAACTGAAAGGATGTTCACCATCGGCATCTCATCTCTCAGAGCAGGGGTTTGAGCAGCCTACCTCTCACTCTGTTGAGACCACAGAGGTTGCACCACTTAGGGGTAATCGGAAGCAGCGGTGAAAGTTTTAATAATTACACTTGGCTGAGTGTAAAAATGCAACTGTGTTAATTTATTGTGGAATATAAATGAATCATGCACTTTATTTCAAGTTCCTGTTATCCATTCATCTCCTTTATTGCCTACTGTCTTTTAAATGGACATTAGTCTTGAGGAGAATGTTATGACCAGAAGTGAAGACAAGTAAAGTGTGTGAATGAGATGGAGAGATCTCGGACTGTATGAATGGTTTCTGTTTGGCCAGGGTAGTGTATTTGTTGTGCCTTATGGCTCATGTTATCTCAACCATGCCTGGATGAATCCATCATGGGCTTCTCTGGCAGCTAGATGTGTGGCCCTATCAGGTCCCTCCTCTTCCTCCTCTTCTGAAGCTAATCCTCTGACTTTATACCCTATGATGGGGCATCATTTCCTTTGAAATAAAGCTCTGTGCCCATCCCCTCTCTCCTGTTGAGGGATATGTGACCATGGAGATGAGAGCTTCTGTTGTGTTCTTGCTGATGCTGGTGCCATTGGTGTTATTATTGTTTCTCATATGAACATACAAACATATGGACAAGGGGCAGGAGGAGGCCATTTGGCCCCTCGAGCCTGTTCTATCATTCAATTAGATCGTGGCTGATCTGATAGCAACCTCAAATCTGCATCCCACCTACCCCTGATAACCTATCACCCCCTCGCTTACCAAGGCCAGAATATTACGCTGGGCATATGTGAAGCGTGAAATGATGCGCGATGACGTCAGGCGTGCGTCCCAAGGACAACGCACAGTCTTGCGGTGTTTTGTTCCGAGGATGCATGCCGGAGATGGCTGCGCGGCTGCCGATAACTAAAACACCTATTAAGGCCATTAACAACCTCATTAACTCGGCATTTACACTGCCCATCCAACCTAACGGTTGGCAGGCAAGTGAAAAGGCCAAGCGGCCTTTACATTTTTTAGGAAGCCTCATCCACGAGCAGGATGAGGTTTCCTAAAGTTAATACACATTAAATAAAAACTTTATTTTCGAATTAAAAGCATATCCCGTCTCATGTGACAGAGGGCAGGATTTTCCCGTCAGTGAGCGGGGGACGGGGCCCGTTTGCCGACGCGTAAAATTATGCGGGATGACATCTGGCGGAACTCCCGACTTCTCCGCACCCTATTTAAATTTTCGGGTAGGTGGGGGCCCAGCAAAATCAGCTGTGCGCCCGCCGACCTGTCAATGGCCAATTAAGGCCATTGACAGAGTCATTAAACTAATTAATGGACCTGCCTGTCCAACCTTAAGGTTGGCAGGCAGGCCAGGAGCCCTGACGGGCATTAGAAAGAGCATGAAACCTCACCCACGGACGCTTCAAAAGCCCCAGCTCTCCCTCCTCCCCCCACCCGCACAGGCAGCACCCAGCGCTGTTGCTCGTGATCCTCACAGGGCGGGCCTGAATTGGCCCGCCTGCGTGAAATCACGGAGCGGAGCCGATCGCGGGCGGTGGTTGGCTTCCCGACCATCCCAGCTGAGCCCGCCTAACAAGGGAAAAATTCTGTCCCAAGAATTTATCCACCTCTGCCTTAAAAATATTCAAAGACTCTGTTTCCACTGCCTTTTCAGGAAGAGAGTTCCAAAGAATCACAGAGAGAAAAAAATTCACCTTATCGCTGTTTTAAATGGGCGACCCTTTATTTTTAAACAGTGATTCTCAGGTTCTCCCATATAAGGAAACATCCTCTCCACATCCACCCTGTTAAGGCCCCTCAGGATCTTATATGTTGCAATCAAGTCACCTCTTATTCTTCTAAACTCCAGCAGACACAAGCCTACCCTGTCCAGCCTGTCCTTATAAAACAACCCGCCCATTCCAGGTATTAACCTGGCAAACCTTTTCCTCCCCCCTCCTCCTGCTGCTGCCGATCTTGCAGCTTCCTTTGTTCCTCATCAGAGATGTATGGTATAGCTTCTGTTATGGTAAAGGCTGCCAGCTGGGAAATTCAGACCAAAATGAACAAAATCCAAGGTGAGAGAAATTACTTCCAAGAATTTGGAATCACCTGTAAAGCACAGAAAGCGCGCACTCAAAACAAGTCCTGTGAGCAATAACCTTTCACATTTGCAGGACAGCAGCTATGCAGTTTCACTGTTTAAATGCTTCCTAGCCTGTCTGTTTCATTGATTAATGGCTCCGTGCTCTGTTCTCACTCTGGTGTCTCTGATTAGTCCCACTCAGCTCGGGAAACCCATGCTCTGGCTCTGCAGATTTTCCTGAATGCCCTGCAAATGCATCCCTGAAAAACTGGGAAGTGAACTAGGTCGCGTCAGTTTTCCAATCTGCGGAATTTTTTGGGGGTCTAACCCTTCTTATGCATCTGAGCCCACCCCTCCCATCCCCTCTTAGCAGCTAAAAGTCTGCCTCATGCTTTTACCCACAACTGTCCCATGAGATTAGGCAAAAATTTCTCATAATGATCCATTAGGTGAACTCACAAGCTTGTATTCTATCCACGCGCTGAATTATATTTACAAACACCACTTGGTTTAGCATGGATTTTTTTTTCTCTTGTTAAATGCCAGAAGTAGGTAAAACCAAAATATTTCTTTACATTCCTCTACCTTGGCAAAAGGCAATCTTTTGATATTTTATTAAATAATGCTGGAGTGGAAAACAAAATAAAACACTTGTGTATTAAATATTTAACACCTGCAGAAGGAATATGTATGCTCTACACAGTACATTGCATTTGACCTTCTAGATATGAAATACACTCCATACCACAGATAGGTTTTTGTGCTTAATAAGAAGCAGGCTCACGTTATGCCAAATTAAGAATCATGCCACAGAATGACTTGCCACTTATTACAGTTACCGTGTGCATACGCCACTAGATTTTCCTTCTATTATATCACACATCAGTTCTAAGAAGGCAGGTATTTGGGTGGTTTGTGAGCACACAACCCATTTATATTTTGGATCTGGGCGATGGTGGTCTGTATCATAGGCCAGAATTTTGACATCAGTATGCGGTGGTGGGCCCGACACGCCGACGCGTAAAATGACGCGCGGTGACGTCGAGCGTGTGACCCGACAACACCACGCGCCATCGCGATATTTCGGTGGGCGGGTGCGCTATGTGCAAAGATGCGCGCCCACCAATAATTAACGGGCCACTTATTGCCCTTGAGGCATTAACCCTCCGAGATTTTTCAGGCTTCGTGCGATCTGCAGAGCGTCGCACGGGCCCAATGGGCAGGCGGCTAGGCCACATTTTTAAAAACCTCATCCACAGGCGGGATAGGAGGGGTGAGTGGGCTTGCGAGTGCTATTTGTTAGTTTTAAACTTGCTGCTACTTGCTTGTGTGTGAACAGGAGAGCTTCAAATCTCTTCAGAGCTGCTTGTACAGGAATAACAGGCTTCAGGTCAGGACTGTGGAGTAAACATTATTCTTGGGGCCTTGGAAATTTCAGGCACCTTCCCTTACCCTGGGAATGGGAGCTGTGCTTTGCACTGGAGGCACCTCCTTTGAGGAGGAAGAGAGGGCCAGAAGTGGGGGGGGGCCAGGAGTCCATATTCAGCCTCCAGGGGAGCCACCTGTGGGAGGACAGGTGCAGGCACAAGGGGTGCAGGGCCAACAGGAAGTGCAAGGCAGAAGGGGCCGCAGAAGACACCACTATCCTGCTGCTAGGGATTATAGGCAGCGAAGCAGCTGCCTCAATATGTTTGAGATGCAGTACCAAAAGAGGCTCCATCCCTCAAGGGAGACAGTGACCTTCATTTGTCAGATGATAGGCCCTGAGGTCAGCTCCAACTGTATGGGTGGACACCCCATGCCAATGGCGTTGAAGGTCATGGCTGCCCTGAACTTCCGTGCCTGCGGTTCTTTCTAGGGGTCGGTGGGTGATCTTTGCGGAGTCTCCCAGTCAGCTGTCCACAGTTGTGTCAAGCTGATGACAGACGCTTTGTTCAAGTGTGCATTGACTTTCATTCACTACCACTGGGATGAGGCCAGCCGGACACAGTGAGCCAGCGGCTTTGCGGCCATTGCTGGCTTCCCCCGTGTCCAGGGTACAATTGACTGCAAACATGTGGCCATCAAGGCGCCAGCAGGTGAGCCCAGTGCCTTCGTCAACAGGAAGGGCTTCCACTCCATGAACGTGCAGATAGTGTGTGATCATAGGATGCTGATTCTGCAAGTCTGTGTAAGGTATCCAGGCAGCTCCCATGACACCTATGTCCTCAGACACTCCCAGGTGCTGAGACTCTTCAGTGCTCCAGTCCGGCTGGATGGATGGCTGTTGGATGACAAGGGCTATCCCTTCAAAAATTGGCTCATGACGCCGCTCTGCTATCCAAGAACAGAGGCTGAGCAGCAGTACAATAGGAGTCATGTCTACACAAGGGCTGCGGTAGAGAGAACCATCAGTCTTCTCAAGATGCGCTTCCAATGCCTGCACTGCAATACCCCCCAGATCGTGTGTCACTGATAGTGGTTGCATGTTGCGCTCTCCATAGTCTGGCATTGTAAAGGGGGTACACAGTGGAGGAAGAAGATGTAGACGTTGATGCTGTGGCTGTACACGATGAGTCCAGTAGTGAGTCCAAGGGTGAGCATGCACAGGAGAATGCTGAGAGGATAGATGCTGACCCGGGCAACCTCCAGGGAGGCAGGGACACCTGGGAGGCTTTGGATCCAATGATCCTTTAGCGAGCCCACCACAAATGGACTTCCAACACAAGCCAGGGCTGCAGGCTCCATACTCGATACCTGAGAGCAGCATCTGCCTGGATAGGAACATTAACAACGTGCCTTGTCAATAAAGCTCAATGTCAAACAATTCACTCATAACATCATGGGTTCCCCTTCACCTGCAGAAGTAATAAAGCACCCTGAGCCTTATTCAGAACTAAAACATTTAATGATTTCATAAAGCAAAACAGAAATGAAAGTTCATTCAGAGGTGTTGAGCTGCACACCGATTAATAAACAATTAATACTGGGGCAACATAAAACCACCAGTGAGAAGCCCGTGGTGCCTTACACTTACATTTTCGGGTGCTATGTCTAGGTGCTCCCCCTTTCGCTGGCACCAGCATTGGAGACAGCCTGTTAACTCTGCTGTCCTGTTGGCCTTGATGACCTTGGCGAGCATCCTCTGGCCCGTGGAGCCTGTGCTGGCCCCGCCTGGGAGAGAGCGGCCAGTGCCACAGCTGGCATCTCCCCAGTCGCCGCAGCCTCATCGGATCCCACGGTCCCTGGCAGCGGGGCGGAGGAGCTGCTGGCGCATCCAGAGAACCCTGTGAGGAGCCCACAGAGACGACAAGCAGTTTATGCGCCAACATGAGGTTACTTCGGACCTCCCTGCTCACCACTGATGGATGGGCACCTAGCTCGGATACTGGGCGCCCAATCCATCTCCCACACTGATACTGACCAGCTGAGGTCAATGCCGATGTGAGGGCTTGCAGGTCCGAGCACATCCCCACGAAGCCCTGATTGTTCTCCTGGAGGAGCCTCTCCCTGAGAGTCGTCACTCTGTCCATGGAGGCGGCAGTGTGCACGACCATGAGGGTCGTTGCATTGCTGATGCTCCGCATGGACTCCTCCATCATGGAGACCATGGCACACATTCCCTCATGTATCTCCACCAGATCCTCCCACAGAGGCACATCATCAGCCATCGACTGAGCATGTTCCTGGTCCCCAGCAGTCCTCCAACTGCTGGCGCCCTGGGCACTCGCTGCCTCCGCCTGCACCTCAAGCGAGTGTGAAGTGCCCTCACCGCTCTGCCCCGGGACACTATCCCCACCAAGAGGCTGGTATCTGCCTGGCTGAGATGGTGTGACACTGGTGCGTGTATCTCTTCAGGGCACTCAGGTGTCAGTGACAGTCCCTCTGCCCCCTCGTTACTCCGGTGAGGCTGAAAGGAAGAACAAGGACATTTGATTAGTTGAAGTCGAGACACTGTTAATGTGTATGCCTGGCCCCTGGATCAGGATGTGGTCTTCCTTCCATTATCAGTGGGAAACCCATGTTGGAGGCTGAAATCAATAAACAGTCAACAGTGGAAGGTTTGCACTGACAGACATTGTGACCTCAGTGCACGGCACTCTTACCTCCCAGTGACACCCCAACCTCACTGCGGCTGCTTAACCTGGGTGCATGGCGCCTCTCCATCTCGAGAGCCTCCTGCTCGTACCTGGTGAGAATGAGTAATTGGGCCTGCCCTCCACCAGTCCGCATCTGCTCAGAGTTATTGTGTGCTGTCTTCTCCTGAAAAGGAGGCAGGAGCATTGATTAGCCCACCCTGTACCTGGATTGCCATTGCATCCCTGCCACCCCCACCTGAGTGAAACCTTGCAGAGCTCAAGTGAATTGTGATCCTGGAGCCGCTATACACTCACTCCAAGCAGCCAGGGCTGACCCTGTTGCCCAGAAGCTGCCTCCATCACATTTGCCACCCAAACTGTATCACCTCCCAAAGCAAGGAAGCACTACCACCTAGAAGGACAAGGGCAGCAGATGGATGGCTGCCCTGCCACCTGGGAGTTCCCCTCCCAGTCAGTCAGCAGCCTGACTTTGACATGTTTTGGAGTTCCAGCACTGCGCCGAGGTACAGGTCCTTGAGGTCACCCCCAAAACAGTACTGTGGATGTAAGTGTACCACGTGCAGTGGATACAGAAGCCAGCTCAGCACCACCCTCTCAGGGTCAACTAGACATGGGCAATAAATGCTGGCCCACCCAGCGAAGGCCACATGCCGTGAATGATTCAATGCAGTAACTACATTCACAGCTGGGGGAAGGGGGTCAGGGGGGGCCACCTAACTGCTGTGCTAAGTGGCCCATGCCAACACGATACTCAGCCTTCCCGATCACAAGGGGTCATTGAACCGCTTGCGGCACTGAACCCAGGTGCATCTCACCGCACTGTGTGCGCTGACCCCTTCTGCCACCTCCTCCCAGGTACGTTTTGTCATGCGGGGGGACTTCCTCCTCCCATCCCTTGGCACAATGATTTCGCGCCGTGCGGCCACCTCCTCGAGGCCCTCATCCGAGAATCTAGGGGCACAATGCCCCGGCGACCTGCCCTCCTGCCAGGCCTGCTCTCCGAGAGCGCTCTCAGACATCCTTCTGTGTGCGCCATCGTTGGTAGCCTTTGGAAGGCTGCCTGCATGATTTTTCAACAGGCTGTCGGGTCGCCATTGGAGTCCCACCGCCACCCGCCCACTCCCGCTGTCCTCGGGGGCCGCGATTCACACTGGGCGTGCCTTAATTGGCCCACGCACATAAAACGGTGGTGCAGAACCAATTGCAGGCAGCAATCAGCTCCATACCCACTCCCGCACAGCCCGCCCGACATGCTGAAAATTCTCCCCATAGTTGACAACTGATCATGTTAAAATTTTTATAAAGCTGCTTGTAATTCAACACAACGTCTGTTAAATTGTTATCTCAATTATAGGAGACACTAGTATGACTGGCACTGCAAACAGAAAACTATCGTTGGTGCATTTGGAAGGACATTTTAAAGTTGGGGTGAAAGCACACTGTTGCAGCCAATTAAAGATACTAATATTGGACTCCATAGACCTCAATGGAAATCAATGCAATAAGCGGACAAGTATTCAGTCCTTGAGAGGTGAAATCTATGATCTTAGTGAATGGGGACAGGTGAATGGCAGAAAAAAAAAATCAACTTAAAACAAATGTTTGAACTTTGTTACAAAAACAGAAAATGCTGGAAAAACTCAGCAGGTCTAACAGCATCTGTGGAGAGTCCGTATGACTGTTCTACAGAGCAATTTGTCGTTGAGAGAAAACATTGCATTGAGTAGATGATACTTGGTTCCCTGATGCATGACCTCAGGACTTAATCATAACTAGATATAAAAAGAATATTCCACAGCAGAGTAAATTTAACCTTGAATATTGATGTGAAAAGGTCATTATTTGTCTTACAATGGCTGGCATGATTGATGCTGGCGTTTAATTGTTTTTGTGACTGCAGTGGTGATATATTCCTATGTTAAACCTTGTTTCCCAGCATGTCAAATGTAGGACAAGATTACTGAGAACTGAAATTAGTTTAGAAGCAGCATGTCCGTCACCCAGCATTGGAACAACCTGAATTAGAGAGTAGCAAAACATAACTTGCTTCTTAAAACGATGCTCTAACTTTCTGAATTTTCACTCACTTACATATTTGGAGAATTTAATTGTGAGTTTACAAAGGCAAGCAAGGGATTTTATTTATAGTTGAAGATTTAGCTGTGTCAGAGGTTGCTCAACTATAATGTGATCAGATCACCATCTAGTGGTTACCTTTTTTAGTACAAGCATGTGAACAAGGATAATACATTCGCCGAGGAATTAGGTCGCATAGCTCCTGCTTATCAGGTGCAATGCGACTACCCAAGGATCCAGAACGGCATCCAAGATGCATATGCATCCTTCTGACAAAATGTGCACCATCATAGTGCAGGGATAGTGTTCGCTAGAGTATCACACAAGTTACAATGTTGTATCAGGGAGGTCACTGAGGCACTATATACCATGAGAAACACTTACATCTCCTTCCCTGTGGACAGAGTGAAGCAGTACAAGAGTGTATAAGGTTTATTCCTACATGAAAAGCTTCCCCAGGTGCAAGGTGCTATTTACTGTGCCTATATTGCCTTGTATGCTCCTCGTCAAAATCCTGAATATTCATCAATTGAAAGGGATTTTAATTCCCTCAATATATACCTGCTTTGCAACCACAGTCAGCACATCATGCAACTTTGTCTCTGCTTTCCTGGCAACAGTCATGACTCTTTCATTGCATGACTCTTTTATTCCAACCAAGCTACCAAGTTAAAAGCTAATTGTTGAGCGACAAGGGTTATCCCCTTCTGACATGGCTCTTGACTCCAGTTAATAACTCAGGCATCGCTATACAACAAATATAAAATGAGAGCCATGCTGTTACAAGGAACATCATCCTGAAAACAAACAGAATCTTCAAAAAACATGTCTGCAGTTCTAGCATAACGTTCCTGCTCTTATACTCTAGGTCTCAGCCAGTAAAGGAAAATGTCTCATATGCATTCTAAAGCACCTTATCTACCTGTTCTGCTTCCTTCGGGGATCTATCAACATGCACCCCAAGGTCCCTCTTTTCCTCTATGCTGTTCAAGAACCTAGCATCTGTTGCATATTCCCTGGTGTATTTGTCCTCTGCAAATGCATTCCCTCACATTTCTCTGGATTGAATTTCATTTGCCACTTTTCTGCCCATCTGACCAGTCCATTGATATCTTCCTGCAATCAACAGCTTTCTTCCTCACTATCTGCCACATGGCCAATTTCCATATCATCTACAAACTTCTTAATCATGCCCCCTGCATTTGATTTAATATCATTAACCTAAAGCTTGCTCAACAAAGAGGTAGGTCTTGGCTGAATCTTAAAGGAGTTGAGTGAGGTGGAGAGGTTTAGGATGAGAATTCCTGAGCTAAGGCATGATCACCAACAGTGGGGTGAAGGGAGTGAGGGATGGATAAGAGGCCAGAATTAGAGGAATACAGAGTGTTTGAATGGGTGAGGGGCTGAAGAAAGTTAAATTGCAAGGATGAGTCAAATCGGATGCAAAGGTCGCAAATAGTTTGGTTCAGCCTGTGGGTGTGGCTAGTGATTGGGTGGAAAGTGGTTACAGAACAAAAATATTACTTACATTTATTGAGAACCTTAACAGCTCTTCAGGGCGTCATAAAATGTTTCACATAAAATTAATCTTGAAATGCCGTCACTGTTATATCGTGAAACACGGCAGCTAAATTGTACAAACCAAGAACTCACAACAGTAAGTGAGGTGAAAGACCTATCTGTTTATGGTGATGAGAAAGAAGTGTTATGGGAACATTTGCCGAACTCCCTGGTCCTCTTTGAATAATCTAACAGATCTCTTACATCCACCTGGTGTGTTAGCCAGACTGCACATACACTCCACTTGCCTGGATGAGTGCAGCTCCCACAACACTCAAGAAGCTTTACACCATCCAGGACAAAGCAGCCCTCTTGATTGGCATCACATCCACAAACATTCACTCCCTCCACCACTGACGCACAGTAGCAGCAGTGTGTACCATCTACAAGGTGCACTGCAGGAATTCATCGAGGCTCTTTCGACAGCACCTTCCAAACCCAAGACCACTACCATCTAGAAGAACAAGGGCAGCAGATAGATGGGAACACCACCACCTGGAATTTCCCCTCCAAGTCACTCACCATCCTGACTTGGAGATGTATCGCCGTTCCCTCACTGTCACTGGGTCAAAATCCTGGCACTCCCTCCCTAACAGCATTGTGGGTGTACCTACGCCACATGGACTGCAGCGGTTCAAGAAGGCAGCTCACCACCACCTTCTCAAAGGCAACTAGGGATGGGCGAGAAATGTTGGCCCAGCCAGCAAAGCCAAAATCCCGTGAATGAATTAAAAAAAAAATTGATGCAATGGGCTGGCAATTTATTGTTTCATATTTGTAACACACAAGTTAAATGATTTTGCTCCCTAAAAAGAAATACTGGAATTTAACATAGTGTTTTTATGTTTTTAACATGACTTTGCACTTTGATTTGCCAGTATAAAATGGCTTGGGTTTTGGAAATATAGGTGGTAATCTATAACTAATTTTTTGAACTTAAAAAAATTAATTTTGCAGGTTTTCAGATGGTGTTGCAGCATTGCATTATTATTATTATTGGAAAAATGCTTCAGAAACAGGTTTGAGTCCTTTGTTTCCAATGTGACACTTGAGCTGGTCAGTCTGTCGCTCTTTGCATGGAAAGTTATGAATAACTTGTCAACAGGCATGAAAGGATCAGCTCAAAACGGAGAATCCACTCAGTCACAGTGATCAGAATAGAACGTATAAATATTAGCCAAGTTTGGGATCTGGGGAAGGGCATGGGGAAAAATAAATTTCAGCCCTCAACTAGAGAGGGGCAGTTGTTGTCTGAAAGTGCCTGCCAGGCAGTTTATGTCTCACCCTCCACTACAGGTAGATGCATTTGAACTTACCTATGTTTCTTTTCCAGCTCCCTGTGAAGGTAGCGCTTTCTTTTGTCACAGCAACATGTGCATCAATAACACATTGGTCTGCAATGGCGTGCAAAACTGCGTGTACCCCTGGGATGAAAATCACTGCAAAGGTAATAGCCTCTTCCATTTTTTTCTGAAGAAATTGTCCAATTAAAATACTCAGACTTTCTTCCTTTTCAACTTCCCACATCCTCAAGCATGATGTATACTTCTAAACAACTGTGTGATGAAAAAAAGTAATCAGTTTAAATATGTTTATATTCAAGTCATCCACCTTGGACGACATAAGATCCATTTTGGCTCTTGCTGTGCTTATTTCCATGGGAGCACTGTTTCACTTACTGTTAAAATATAAAATGCTGGAGGAGAGGTCTCCCTGCTATTGATCATGGAGGTCTGCTGATCAGCTGACAAGAAAGGGTTGATTGTAGAACAAGGCAGCCAATGAAAGGTCTGAATTTTTTGCACCGTTTAATTAAAGGACAGTAGCTCTGGATCTATAAAACAAAGTGGTTAAGGTTTGTTGCCTTAATTCACTGATTGATCAGCAGAGACATGTAAATTGAATTGCATCTCCACAGACAGACTGCTGTTATTCTTTGACTGCATAGTATGAATTCTGTCAAGCTCTACTTTGTATTTAATTCTTGTGTATATCCACAGCATCGTCAAGGGTAAACTGGGTTTGAAAGAAAGTAACAAATGCTGTTTGACCTGTAAGAGAATAGAGGTTGGATCTTGAAACGGTGCTGGAGTCTTCTAAAAAGTGAATGCTTGAATCGCACAAGGCAATTCAGAAAAAGGGCCCATTCGGACTCCATGGAGATTGGAGCAGGAGAGGACACTGCGTTCCCAATTGAAAAGTGAATGTTGCTTATTAGCAATGGGGTGTTTTGGTAGGGGGGGGATGGGTGGAATCCTCTTCCTTAGTCCCACCTGAAATCAAAATTGGGCCAGAATTTGACAGGGAATTAGGGAAATTTCAGGTGTTGAGGCCTAACACTGCCTTAACTGCCCCATCAAGAAATTTCTTCCCTTTCTGTTTCTTCCAGGACCAGCTGTGCTTCCCTGTTTGCTACATAGTGGCTGTGGGTTGGGGGAGGGGGCCAAGATGTAGTGGGTCACACAACATTCTCCCCTGTCTGTCTCGTGCAACATCACACCCAAAGCTTCCGTACAGAAGCTGGCATAAGGTTCCAGGAAGTGACTGTAAAGGCTTTGATACGAGAGCAAAATCTGCATGCGAGTGCTGGTGTAGTAATTGTAAGTTAAAACTTTCATGCTGTTATGAGGATCAGGTGACTGTACAGATCAATCAGCCCTAAGCATGGGTAATCTTAGGGGTGGAATTTTTCTAGCCTTGGTCTCGGTGCAAGCATGTAGCTTCATCAGGAGCTCTATAAATAAAGTTTACTGTTTCTTACAAGAAACCTGCCCGGTACTTCAAGTTTATTACAATTGGCAAAAAGGGTAAACAGCTTGAATGCTGTAGATTGCCTCTTGGATGTGAATATGTTGATTTTTAAGGGAAGAAAGGAAAGTAAACTTGCCAGTCATGCCACTCTTCGGCAGAATTGACCCGTGTGACTCATCCATTGAGGACTGGAGTCAGTACATAGAGCGCCTAGGTATCTACATTGTGGCAAATGAAAAATCCTGGAAGCAATTCTTCTAAATGTCTGTGAGAGCAAAACCTATAACCTAATCCATAGTTTGACGGCTCCAAATGCACCAAATTCTAGATCCTTCACCGAGCTAATAGACCTCGTGAAGGCACATTTCCAGCCTAAACCATTGGTGATCATGCAAAGATTCAAGTTCAAGTCAAGAATAAGGACCCCCAGTGAGTCGATCACAACATACATCATGAAGCCAAAACAGTTAACGGAGCACTGTGACTTTGGTGATACTTTAAATGACATGTTGCAAGATCATTTGGTTTGCAGTGTACGCAACGATGCCATTCAAAACCATTTGCTTGTAGATGTTGATATAGACCTGAAGCGCGCCATGGAGATAGCGCTAGTAATAGAGATAGCGCTGAGAAGGACTCTCAAGCTTTGCAGAATGTGCAACATGGAGTCGTTCTTCAGTTAGGACGAGAACCTATTGCCGGGCATGGTGTGAAAACTAGGGAGATAATGGCAAAGCGGGACATGGTCCCTACCGTTCAAAAAACAAAAAGAAATGCTGGAAGCAGCTCACCAGTGTTCCAGAAATTAAAGTGTTACTGATGTGGGGGAAATCATGTACCAGAAATCTGCAGATTTAAAGAGGCAGAGTGCCATTATTGTCACAAGAAAAGTGCATCTGTAAAACAGTGCAGAGCAAGATCAAGCCAGCCAATCAGACAGCAGGCCAAGTTGAATGAAGTGCACAATATGAATGAACCAGAAGCTATTGATACTGATATATATTCCCAATACAATCTTAAGGCCAGCATAACTGAACCAATCACTGTTACCCTTCAAGTAAATGGAAAGCCTGTAGTCATGGACACAAGAGCATCAATGACAGTGGTGGAGAATACATCTTTAAATACCTCAGAGACGACACCCAGCCATTGTGTTTGGAGCAAGCCACTGCTCAGCTAAAAACATATACTGGAGATGCAATACAGGTGAAAGGCATCACATCTGTACCTGTATCCTACAGGCAACAGACAGCCCAGCTGCCAGTAATTGTTGTAACAGGTGAAAGACCTAGCCTTCTGGGTTGTGATTGGTTGAAAGAGATTAAAGTCAACTGGTTAGAATTTTTTCAAGTCAGAACAGGAGGAATTCCTGAGTACTTAAAATAAGTATGACAGTGTATTCCGAGATGAGTTGGGAAATAAAAGGCCTTCAAGCTAAAAATTTACGTGGGTTCTAAAGCATCACCCTGGTTTTCTAAGATAAGACCTGTGCCTTACATCCTAAAGGAGACGGTGGATGCAGAATTGTGCCGCTTGAAGGAGTTAGGAATAATCTATCCAGTCCAGGTTTCAGACTGTGCATCATGCGTAGTCCATGTGATGAAACCAGGTCAAACCATTTGCATCAAAGGAGATTACAAATTAACTGTGAACAAGGCTGCCAAATTAGACAAATACTCAGCCCCAAGGATTGAAGATCTGTACGCTAAACTTGCCTGAGGAAGATCCTGCACTAAACAGGATATGGGCCATGCGTACCAACAGCTAAGGCTGGACAACACATCAAGAGGGTATGTAACCATTAACATGCACAAGGGCCTGTACCAATATACACGCCTACCCTTTGGCATGTCATGTGCCTGTGTGATTTTTCAAAGAACCATGGAAAGCCTACTATAAGGACGTCCCTGAGTTATAGTGTACCTGTATAATGTCCTGATCACAGGATCAATGGAGGCAAAATATTTGGCCAACCTGGAAGAGGCTCTGAAGAGATTTTTGGAGGCTGGCCAAAATATGTTTGAAAAAAGGGAAGTGCACTTTCCAAGCGACTCAAGTCACATATTTGGGACATCGAGTGGATGCCCAAAGGTTGCACCCATTAGAGAGGAACGTCAGGGAAATCAAGGAAGTACCCTCTCCTACCAACGTCACTGAGCTCAAGTCTTTTTTGGGAATGTAAATTATCACAGTCGCTTCTTGCCTAATCTACCTACAGTGTTAACTCCTTTACACTTACTGTTGAAGAAGAACCCCAGATGGTCCTGGAAGGTACCACAAGAGGAAGCCTTCATAAAACTCAAGAAGCTTTTACACTCGTCATGTCTACCAGTACACTATGACCCATCAAAAGAATTAATACTCACTTGTGATGCATCTCCCTACGGAGTGGAAGCGGTATTGTCACACAAGACGGAGGATGGATCTGAAAGGCCAAAGAATATGTATCCAGGACCCTCTCTGCAGCTGAGAAGGGTTACTCACAAATTGAAAAAGAAGGCTTATCTGTCATATTTGGAGTAAAGAAGTTCCATCGATATTTGCGCTTCACCGTAGTGTCAGGTCACAAGCCACTGTTGGGTTTGTTTAGTGAAAATAAAGCAATCCCATCGATAGCCTCTGCTACAATTCAAAGATTGGCTTTTGTTGGCATATGAGAACACTTTTATGCACTGTCCAGGTGTGCAAATAGCAAATGTAGACGCCCTCAGTCGTTTTCCTTTGCCAGATAGCATTACACATGCTGCAGTACCTCAAGAAGTTGTACTTGTGCTGAATTTCCTGGACTCCTCTGCAGTCTGTGTGAAGCAGATAAAGAATTAGACAAACTAGGATCCAATTTTAGCAAGAGTCCAAGAACAGGTATTGCAAGGATGCTCAAATGCACAGGTCTCTGAAGAATTAAAACCATTCAATGCTCATAATTCTGAACCAAGTTGTCAAGATGGTATCTTGTTATGGGGAGCAAGAGCCATTGTCCCTTCACAATGAAGCAAACCACTATTGACAGAGCTTCTGAGTGCGCATCCAGGCATTTTGAAAATGAAGATGCTCGCAAGAAGTTAAATCTGGTGGCCAAGTGTAGACAGTGATCGAGAAAAAATGGTTAAACATTGTCTCCAATGTCAGGAACAGCAGAAGTTGCCTGTTTCAGCCCCACTGCATCCGTGGGAGTGGCATGGTCGACCCTGGGTTAGAGCACAAATAAACTATGTAGGTCCATTTTTAGGTACCATGATTTTAGTGATCATCGATGTGCAATAAAAATGGATGGATGTGTATGAAGTGAGATCACCTACATCATATGCAACTATTGAAAAGCTGAGTCAATGTTTTACTGTTCATGGCCTAGCACAAGTCATTGTTTCGGATAATGACATTGCTTTTAGTAGTACAGAATTCCAGAGATTCATGATTCTAAATGGGATTAAACATGCCAAAACAGCACCATATCGTCCCTCAATGAGTGGTTTAGCAGACAGAGCAGCACAAACCTTTAAAACAGGCATGAAGAAGCTATCTGAAGGAATGTTAGAAACACAAATTTCAAGGTTTCTTTTCAACTATCACACGACTCCTCATGCAACTACCCGTTCAACACCTTCGGAATTGCTAATGAAATGCCGCCTTCGTACAAGATTGAGCCTAGTATTCCATAACTTAGTGGCAAAGATGGAGAAGAACCGGAGTAGTCAGAAAGCGAATCATGATGTTCACAGTAAAGATCGGAAACTTACTGTGGGAGAGACAGTTTTTGTGTGAAATTTTGCAACTGGAGCGAGATGGGTTCCTGATACAATCATCTCTGAAACGGGATCTTTGTCATATCAAGTGGAAGTGGAAAACAGGATTGTTAGGAAACACGTGGATCATCTCAGAAGTCGAGACATTCCAACAACCAGTTAATCCACCTGAAATCAAAGTCGAACCTTTGATCCTTGAGGTGCCAGTTCAACATAGAATAGATGTCTCTGTTGAAGTAAATAATTCTGAACTGCCATTGTCTAAGGATATCACTGATGCTGCAGTTCCTGGTCAAGCCAATCTAATGGAAGAGTCTCAAGTTGTAGAGTCGCTCTACCTGAATCAGAAAACCACTTCAATTTCACGAAATGTATATATTTGTATATGATTTGGGTTAGGATATTTTTGCAAATAGAGAGCTAAAACAAAATTAAAGGGGGAGGAATGTAGTAATTTCAAGTTAAACCCTTCAAACTGTTATAGGGATCATGCAACTGTACAGACAAATCAACCCTAAGTACGGGTAATCTTAGGGGCGGAGTTTTTTCTAGCCTTGGTCTTGGTACAAGCATGTAGCTTCATCAGAAGCTCTGTAAATAAAGTTTACTGCTTCTTACAAGGAACCTGCCCAGTACTCCAAGTGTATTATAGCTGGAAGCTGAAAGAAAAATAGAAAACCCTGAAACACTCAGAGCTACAGTTCTAAAGGAAGGTCATTGACCTGAAACATTAACTCTGTTTCTCTCTCCACAGATGCTGTCAGACCTGCTGAGCATTTCCAGCATTTTCTCTTTTTATTGTATAAAGACATTGATCTCTGCCTGTGGAGGGAGAACATAGTTTCCTATTCAAAAAAGTGACAACTTTCATTTATACAGTGTTTCTGACATAGTTAATAGCTCCAATGCCCTTCACAGGAGTGTTATCAAACAACACCGAGTCACAAAGTGAGATATTAGGACAGATCATAGAGTCATAGAAACATAGAATATTTGTGGCACAGAAGGAGGCCACTTGGCCCATCATGTCTGTGCCGGCCAAAAAATGAGCCACCCAGCCTAATCCCACTTTCCAGCATTTGGTCCGTAGCCCTGCAGGTTATGGCCTTTGAGGTTTCATATCCAGACACCGTTTAAGTAAGTTGAGGGTTCCTGCCTCTACTATCCTGTCAGGCAGGGAGTTCCAGACCTGCTCTGGGTGAAAACACTTTCCCTCAACTCCCCTTTAATCTTTCTACCAATCACTTTAATCAATGCACCCTAGTCACTGACCTATTTGCTGAAGTAAGTAGGCCCTTCCCATCCATTTTATCCAGGCGCCATCTCTACCCAGATAACCAAAAGCGTGGTCAAAGAAGTTGGTTTTAAGGCATGATCACCAACGGTGAAGAAATTAAAATCAAGGGTGATCATGAGGCCAGAGTTTGAGGATCAAAGATATCTTGGAGGGTTGTAGAGCTGGAGGAGATTACAGATATAGGGAGAGGTGAGACTTAGGAGGGATTTGAAAACATGGATTAGAATTTTAAAATTAAGGTGTTACTTAACGGGGATCAAATTTAAGTCAGTGAGCGTAGGGACCATTGGTGTGAGTTAGGATTCGAGCAGCAGAGTTTTGGATGACCTTGAGTTTATAGAGGGTAGATGATGGGAGGCCAGCCAGGAGTACATGAGAATAGTCAAGTGCAGAGGAAATTAAGGCAAAGATGAGGGTTTCCACAGCAGATAAACAGAGGAGTCAGGCAATGTTATATGGAGGTCAGTGAACTCAGAGGAGAGACAGCATGATGAATTGAGATACACGTTAAAATCATGGAGAATAGAAAGTTGCTCAGGGAAGAGACTGAGGGAGGAAAGCAGTGAAGATACCTTGGTGTGAAAATAGTCTTTTTACTTGGTTGGGCAGTAGAGAATGAGAATTTTAACTGAAAGACAGGAGTGAAATGTGGTGAGATAAGCAATTGAGAAGAACCTGCTAGAGGCAGTAGGGGGACTGGCCAACATGTGACTTGGTGATAACAACCACACCAACACTGTAATGGTTTGGGTGATGGAAGTTATAGCTTGATATGGAGGCTTCACTTAGGGGAAAGATGTTATTATCCCAAGCCATCTTTCCACCAAGACCATGATGCCAATGCAGTCATCCACAGAAAGCTCATGGATGGCAAGGGCCTTGAGCACAAGGGAAAGGACATTCTGGAGGAAATGCAGAGAGGGGAGCTATAGCTGATCCAGTGGGACAGTCCACAGGGTCAGTATTGGAAGAATTGAGTGGGAAGGGAAGGAAGTTGGAAAGATTGGCCTCCAGTGAGTGGAATTGGCAGAAAGGTAGGTGAGGAAGTGAGATGGGGTGGTTAGGAATAATAGTCACAGGATCAATAGATAACAACTGGAGATGAGCTGTAAGATACTTTAAAATGTAAGTAACTGAGCACCGGATTGGAGACACAACACCTGAGTCTTACAGTGTAGTTTAGTGCAGGCCAGTGCAGAAACATAGTTTTGATATCCAAAGAAGTCCAGCCATTCAGAAGCCAAAAGTTGAGAAAAGATCCAGTGCTCATTGAGAAAAGCAAAGATCAAACACAGAGGATGAGAGTGCCAATCTAAAATAGCAGTTATCTTGCAGTCAGGCTAAAATACACCTAAGATTAGAGCTAGGGGAACTTAAGCAGTGGAAGAGAGGAAACTTAGGGAAAAAAGGCAAAGGATGGCAGTGGATGAGGAAGGATAGAAGCTCACAGTAAGGATTTCCCTCAGGGGCTGCCTGTCTGGAAGCCATCTTGAGTCAAAAGAACTCAATTCTTCCTCAAGTAAATCCCAAACCTTTACCAGCTGAAGGTCCACAGTCTTCAGTTTGTCCACTAATCTCATGTTTGGGGCACTTCTGCCCCTTTGAGATGTCTCACTAGCTTGCATGATGATGTAATGGCATCTTCAGGACCTTCCACCTTCTCACAGTTGGGCTCTCACCAGGTGGCCCCAGGATATTCTAATTAACCCTGTCTTAGCAAAGTTTTATTCTTTATATTATTTATAAATTTATCCCACATGTGTAAACTTCTGGTTTATACTAAGTGTCCTCGTACATAACATGAAAGCAGTAATGATGCCATCACCTGACTTTAGAGCCATATTTCCCATTGTTCAATAATAGTTACAAAAACAGAGATGTGAGTAAATTGATGGCAAAATACAGGTGTAAAGTGCTGGCAAGCAGTTCATTTGTATTTATCAGTGATCTGAGAAATTATCTCTCGAAAGTTAGAGTCTAAACTGTGAGCAAAAGTTTAGGAGCAAAGATGGTTTCTGCTCATTTAAAGCCTTACAAAGATCATTAATGAGGAACTCATGGCAGTTTTCCACGACTGTCCACAAGTTGAAAATGAATTTCAGGTAAGGCCTGAATCAGTGAGTAAACATTCACCTTGGGGTTTTAGTGGAACTGAATATTGGTTATACCACCATACCACCTGTTTTACATTACTCAAGACAGATTTCTACCCCAGTGAGTTTAAAAGGCAGGAAGATTTTGGACTATTCCACACCTGCCACCAAAGTCAATAGTATGAGCCCACAAAGAAGCAACAGATGGGAATTTGAAAGTCCCTAAATTAAGTTCAGTTCAAGGTGGAGAAATAGAGTGAAAGGAGCCTCAAAGTTTATTTTTCTATTTTTGCTTAGTCACCATTAAAAGTCCAGAGCAGCTCGAAACTCATGTCAGCTCAGCTCATATGCTGAGATGTTACCAGCAAAGGGCTAGACCGTGTTGCAAAACAACAGTGGGGCTCAGATTGGGTATTTCTCCCATATATTGTGGAGGGCAGGGAGGGCAAAGTAACAAGGAATATTTGAAGGAGAGAGAAAAAGGCAAGGAAATGCAAATCAGTTCAGATGTAATAAAGGAATATTATTCAAGCTATTCAGCACTTTCACATAGATTCAGGTGAAACTACCTAATACCATATTTATTGGCATCCTTGGTAGCCTTTATTTTTATTTATTCTGTGTTTTCTTATTGGCTGGCAGCTTTTTCACATGGTTCTCATGACCTGCACAATTACACTAAGCCAACCAGTTTCGTTTTTAGGTACCAGACTATTCCCATCACCCTGACCCAATTTGGCAACTGAGCAGAATTTGACAAGGTATCTGCACAATACAATGCCGGCTTGATTTGCTTTACTTGCACAACAGCAAGTTTCTCCCTTCAAGAGTATCCATCAGGCCTGTGAGGCTTGTAGCAGGGTTCAGAATTCCCAGGTTCACAGATTAATCTGTGGAAATGCTTCTACTAAGTCAGGCAGAAAGCCCACTGGGAGGCCAATTGAAACACTTAAGTGGCCGATTAAGGGCTGCTTCACATTGTATTGACATCTGCCTCTCCCTTTTCCCGCTTTATTCCACATCTGAGCACAAACTATATCATGAAAATCTTCTGCACTTCTTGAGCTGAAGTGACAAGTTCCTCAACAACCATTATAATCTCCTTCCTCTTTACCAGAGTAGGTAGAACAGAAGAATGAAGTGTAGTATGGTATGTGTTCTCAGCCCAAAGGCAAGTCCTTGGCTCATTGTCTGCAGATTGTTTTAGCCTGAGCTGTTTCCTTGGTACTTTTCCACGCTCAGGGGTAGGGCGAGGAGGCAGGTCCTAAACCTACCTCTACCAGAACAGGAATCAAGCCCACACTTGTTGGTATTATTCTGAACCACACATTAGCCATCTAGCCAACTGAGCTAACTGGCACCCTGCAAGAATGAGTGCTTTTTGTCCTGTTGCTACTTCAGCCGTTTGATCCATCCAAGAACCATTTGAGAGACATTGGGCTGGAATTTTATTTAAAATAATGCTGTGTGAATGATGCATGCTGTTATTAATGTGCAATTTAGCCAGCAGTTTGTGGAGAGATACCCTGTGAATTACAAATCACGACAAGCAGCTTGATAATTTCTGCCGCTCCATTGGTATCTTAGTATAAAGCACATCACAGTCTTAAACTTCTCATGAGTATCATGCACTTGCATCATTTACACATTAACTGCCCATTAAACTCATCATAGAAAAATAAATCTAGTAATTAAACATAAGTACCCTCAGAACAACATGGTAATTGTTGATGCCTGTCAATCAACTGCTCCGGCCCAGAAAGGGAACAAATAAAAGTGTGAAGTCTTATTCCTTCAGGCAGTGAATTGTTGTTGGAAGTTCTCAAAAAATAAAGTTATAGATACAATTTTCTTTGCTTATTTTATCAAGTCTTCTTCTCCCTCTCTCTTTTTTTCTCTATATTTGATTTGATATTGAATTCACCAACTCTAATTTAAGTCCTTCGCATTCCTTTCCCAGGTCATTTCTCAATCGATGAATCTCATTGGTCCCAATATTAACAAAGGTCCCTGATGCAATGTTGTCCTCCCTATGCCGTTATGAGCTTACACTTCCAACAGATTGTAGGACAAAATATTTTGAGCTAAAGGATGGAGGAAAAGGTCTAACTAACCAGAAGTGCCACAAGATGATTCACTCCAGTAAATTTGCATATATCAGGCAGAATCTCCTCACTTTAGTCCCTGCCAGAATGGTAGGACCGGTTTTGGGTCTGAAACCTGACTCTCTGAATGGTGTGCCCAGCCATTACACTTCACCAGAGCAAAACAGTTGTTATCCGGATTCCGCAATCAGTTCAAGAGGGCAGATGGGATGACGTGACTATTATTTAAAGGAAATATTTCTAATTAACAGGCCTTGGCATGGGTCAGAGAAACTACTTATGGTTCTGAGGCTGCAGGATTGAAGATGAGACCAGGGAAGGCTGTCCTGGGTCTCTCACTCTCAACTGGAGGTCCTGCTGTGGGACCTAGGGGACTAAAGTGAGGTGAGCTCTCATAAGGTTGGGAGGAAGAAGACAACTTCCCCAGTCAAACAGGCATGGCTGGATGTGGCTGAGGAAATGAGCAGCAGGATGTGCACCTTCCAACCTGGAGACAGGACACCAAGAGCATGTGGGACCTCAGGAGGGCATGGCAGGTGACTGGCATAACACTTTCAGGTGCCAAGCCTCACACTTTGACTTACTCAGCATTCTCCTTCACAACATTGCTCAGGCCAACACACCTTCCAGTTCCACTCTCTCTCCAGGCACCTCGGATACACATCTTAGCTAACACTCACATTCACCCTCAGCCAATTGCCCTCTCATACCCATGCCTCACAGTCACCCTCTACAGATGGCGTCTCTTACTCCACTCAACACAAGTCGTTATGACCACTCACACCCCTCTGTTTTCCATCCTTGTAGGAGAAGAAAGCACACAACTTGGTGAGAGAGAGAGCGACACACAAGAACATAAGAGTTAGGAGCAGGAGAAGGCCATTTGGCTTGCTCCACTATTCGATAAGATCATGACTGATCTGATTGTGGTTTTAACTCCACTCTCCTATCCACTCCCCCTAACCCTTGATTCTCTTGTCGGGGTGGGGAATTGGTTACACACTAGGGACAGGCACCTTGCTGGCCATTGTCAGTACATGCCCACCTGGTCCACTGGAAAGGAGGCCTTGCTCCAGGAGACTGCAGCTGTCAACATGACCTGTTGTGAGTTGCTGAGCTTCCTGAGGCACTGCTGCTCAGACATGTTGAGAGAGTTGATCCTCTACTTGTAGACCCTGTGTTGGGGGGATATCACCTCCCTTCAGCTGGACCTCAGTGTGCATCCCAACTGTCCTGTGAAGAGACATGAAATGAAGGCTGTTGTTGCTTAGGTTACTCCTGCTGTTGCTGGAGCAGTTGGCGGTGGTGTGGCCTCTGCTCTAGACCTTCGGCAGAGGTGAAAGGTGGAGCTGCATGAGATGCTCCCATGCCATGTTGAAAGTTGTCAGCGGGGAAGCACAGCTAAAGCTGAAGTGCAAGACAAGTGAAATGCCTTCCAATTATGAATCAAGCGGCGAAAGCACTCTCTGAGAGAAGAAATTTTTTGACTTCAGCGGCCATGGCTGGAGCTCTTCAGTGCATTGATCAAAACCTTCCTAGCTTGTCAGTTTCACTGCGTTCCCTCTGTGCACCCACCTGTTTGACACTGGTGAGTTTTTGACAGGTCAGGAAACAGGTTCCCTGTCTAGGAAATCCAGAATTCAGGGTTAAAACTGCTCCAAATGTGTCACTTAACAACCTCAACGATGTCTTAATGACTTTCCTGATAGATCCAAGGGGGTTCCCCAATTTACTTCAAAGTAGCCTACAGAGAAGCCGGAGAAAGGCAGAATCATGTTGGAATCCCAACCTGCTGTCAATTTCAGGGATTTCCCCCCATTCACTCCCGAACCTGCCTTTACTGGTCTGGGAAAACTCTGCCTATTAGTTTTCATGTACTGGACAGCTACTGCTGGCCCTACATTATATCTTCATTGTGAAACCAGTGGAAACCCCAGAGAAGCAGCATAACTGGCTCAGGTGCATCTCTGGGTTTTTTGCTGGTTCTCTTTTGAAATTATGGTGCAGAATGTTGGCAGCCCTGAGGAATTTTTGAGCTATTGAAACCTAGGGAATTAGAAAGTGTAGCCAGCAAAAACTGTGCAGAGTTTTGTTCTGAGTGGAGAAGTCCATCACCTTCCTATATGAAACAATACTGGAGGATTTGCAGTATAACAGCCTCTAAACATCTAAAGCATGTGACAAGTTCAGAGACATTTGAAATAGGGGCCCTCACTATAGAAATCCTAAGGGCTTTCTGTGTTTCATCCAGGATGCTCCAACTGTTGTCATGGAGTCCTGAGGGCACAAATAAATCTTGGAACCCCTGTGAAAGTATTCTTTCAAAGCACTGAGTGAGCATTGGTAGCCACCATTCAAACCTCTTCAAGATATCTCGATGCTGGTTCAATGAAGAGTGCAGGAGGATAGGCCAGGAGCAGCACCAGGCGTACCTAAAAATAAGGTGCCAACCTGGTGAAGCAGCAACACAGGACTACTTGCATGCCAAAGAATGGAAGCAGCATGCGATAGACAGAGCTAAGCGATCCCACAGCCAACGGATCAGAACAAACTCTGCAGTCCTACCACATCCAGTCATGAATGGTGTTGGGCATTGAACAACTAACTGGAGAAGGAGGCTTCATTAATATCCCCATCCCCAATGATGGGAGAGTGCAAAAGAGAAGGCTGAAGCAGTTGCAAACACCTCTAGCCAGAAGTGTCGAGTGACGATCCTTCACAGCCCTCCAGAGGTCCTCAGCATCACAGATGCCAGTCTTCAGCCGTTTCAATTCAATCCACATGATATCATGAAATGGCTGAAGACACTGGATACTACAAAGGCTATGGGCCCTGACAACATTCAGGCAATATTACTAAAGACTTATGCTCCAGAATTAGCCACGCCCCCAGCCAAGCTGCCTCTGTACAGCTACAACGTTGGCATCTACCCGGCAATGTGGTAAATTGACCAAGTATGTCCTGTCCACAAAAAACAGGACAAATCTGGCCCAGTCGATTACTGCCCCATCAGTCTACTTTAAATTATCAGAAAAATGATGGAAAGGGTCATCAACAGTGCCATCAAGTAGCACTTATTTAGAAATAACCTGCTCACTGACGTTCAGTTTGGGTTCTGCCAGAGCCACTTGTCTCCTGACCTCGTTACAGCCTTGGTCCAAGCATGGACAAAGGACTGGACTCAAGAAGCATGGTGAGAGTGACTGTCCTTGACATCAAGGCAGCATTTGACTGAGTGTGTCATCAAGGAGCCCTAGCAAAACTGGAGTCAATGGGAATCGGGGAAAAACTCTTCACTGGTTAGAATCATACCTAGCACAAAGGAAGATGGTTGTGGTTATTGGAGGTCAGTCATCTCAGTGCTAGGACGTCACTGCAGGAGTTCCTCAGGGTAGTGTCCTAGGCCCAAACATCTTCAGCTGCTTCATCAATGGCCTTCCTTCCATCGCTGATAATTGTACAATATTCAGTATCATTCACAACTCCTCAGATAATGAAGCATTTTGTGTCCAAATGGTGCACGAATTGAACAACATTCAGGCTGATACGTGGCAAGTAACATTCGTACCACACAAGTGACAGACAATGACCATCTTGATGTTCAACGGCATTGCCATTGCTGAAACCCAAGTGTCAACATCCTGGGGGTTACCATTGAAAATATCTATCAATAGCATCTGTGAATGAACTGGACCAGCCATCTAAATACCATAGCTACAAGAGTGCATCAGAGGCTGGGAATTCTGTGGAGAAAAACTCTCCTCCTGACTCCCCAAAGCCCGGTCACCATCAACAAGTCACAAATCAGGAATCTGATGGATTGTTATTCACTTGCCTGGGTGAGTACAGCTCCAACAACACTCAAGATGTTCGACACCATCCAGGACAAAGCAGCCCACTTGATTGGCTCCCCATCCAACATCTTAAATTTTCACTCCTGCCACCACCGATGCACAGTAGCAGCAGTGTACCATCTACAAGATGCACTGCAGCAACTCAACAATATCCCTTGTCAGCACCTTGCAAACCCGTGACCTCTACCACCTAGAAGGGCAAGGGTAGCAGGTGCATGAGAACACCATGATTTGCAAATTCCCCTCCAAGTCACACTTCATCCTGACTTGGAACTATAATACCATTCCTTCGTTGTCGCTGGGTCAAAATTTTGTAACTCCCTGCCAAAAAGCACTGTGAGCGTACCTATACCACGTTGGCTGCAGTGGTTCAAGAAGGCAGCTCACCACCGCCTTCTCAAGGACAATTAGGGATGTATAACAAATACTGGCCTTGATAGTGATGCCCACTTCCCAGGAAAGAATAAAAAAAATGTTACCAGTCTTCAAAATGTTCTACAGATTGTAAGAACCTT
This sequence comes from Cetorhinus maximus, assembly GCF_964194155.1. Lineage (NCBI taxonomy): Eukaryota > Metazoa > Chordata > Chondrichthyes > Lamniformes > Cetorhinidae > Cetorhinus > Cetorhinus maximus. Next base: position 27,172,445 of record NC_135882.1, on the reverse strand, counting down.
TCTGCAGTGTCTTGTAGATGTGTGTAACTCACTTCGGCTGCACTAGAACTGTATTTTCTGCCTTTCTAGTGATGATAGCCTAATGAAACATAGTCTTCTGGCTTCCAATTTGCCTTGTATGGCTAATGAGGGTTCTGGGCAGAAGTCATCAGCATAAGATTAGCAGCAGATTCACATCATTGTCAGTTGTGGTCATTCATGTGAATGCAAAACTTATAATTTAATGGGTACACACCTGGAAGAGACAGAGGGGTAGTCACAAAAGTGGTTGGAGATCAGCTGTGATGAATTATCACCTTATTTGCCACCCTCTACGTACCTGATCAGTGTTAGAATGTTGGTCAGGCACCAAAAAATCACTGTGCCATTGTATCAAATAACCTCTGTTAAACTTATAAAAACTTACTTTCATTAGATGCAAATATGACTGGTGGGTGGATCCAAATATATTGAAAGGACTGTTCACTAACCAATGGTGAAGTACTATTTTTCATGATCAGCTCATTCTCATAATTATGCATAGCTTCAAGTGCAGATTTGAACATGTGCAGGGAGCACGGGAGCAGAACATTGCAGTGCAACTGAATTTCCAGCAATGGTTCCCCTGCTCATCTGCTATAAGGTCAACCTAGGACACTGTCAAAAGAGGCATAACCTATATTTGCTCAGCTCTTCTTGGGTCCTGCAACTGAAGGCATGGTGGGAGAACAGATGAACATCAACAGATATTTACCACTCAACTCCACTCCCCTCCCTCATGCTGTTTGTAGCTGTGGATCTGTGGATATTGACAGCTTGGCACTGATCACTGCAATACTGCTTGAATGGCTTGACATCCTTCTGGTGCTCTGCCTGATCCTCCAAGCACCTCAGTTAAGTGATTCCTGTTTGGAAATCCATTGGTGTCAGTACTTGAGCTGGTGGGAGGTGGGGTGCTGTGGAGAAGAAAGCAGCAGAGCAATTGGCATAAAGGCTCTTTTAATCTGAAGTGGCAGCAAAAAAGAAATCCAGAAATGATGCAAAAGTGCAGAATAAATTTACTTCTGGTGTCCTTAAAAAACACTTACCATCTCGATTTCCTATAGCAACTCTCGATGTCCATTTTTCAAGTGCTTAAACAGTCCTGCACAATGTCCTGGTATGACCATTGTAAAGTTGCATGAAGGACGTTCAGTGCTGCAGTTCAATACTTCAGTGCAGTTCCCAGCTGTTTCCTTTGAGTGTTTCTTGGCTGCTTCTACTTTCTCCACTCCCCAGACGTATGCACAATGTATAAAGTGGGCAGGAATATTGTGTTCTGCATCTCTGCCCAATTTTCTGGTTGAGATTTGAATCTGATAAGAAAATCTCAATTACATTTTCTAAGATATAAACCATCAAATTGTACATTCTTGTATTGAAACTACAACAAATGCCTTGTGCAGTCATTGCTTTGTGCAGATGAGGATTATATGGTTAATTTTAAGGAAATATTCGTAAAACAGTGAGTGCATGCCTGGATAAGCTGTGCCTCTTGTGTAATTTGAAATTTGTGTAATTTTTGTTCAGCTTTTTAGCACTCCACAGCTGGATCAATAAACTTTCTCACATTAATGCTGGTTCAGTGCCTTGCCAGCTGTCTGAGAAGAGTTAAAGGATGATTTGTAATAGGTGCATTGTATTTGGTGACCGGTTCTGTTAATGGATCAGATTTTCAGCAAACACACATTTCCCACAATTTAATTAGGGGATTAAATGAAGAAAAGTAAAGCTTTAATCCTTTTTTCCTCCTGAACAGAGGAAAATACAGTCCTAGGTTACCAAAGATGATCACTGTGAGCAATTTCAATTCATTGATATTCAAGCTTGTACACTATACCAGTTATAAATTTGTGATTGGGAATGTGAAACATTAGAACCATTTGGCTATTAACTTCACTGTTTTGTCTGCTGTTTATTTTCATGTATGCCACTTTTCCCCATTTGTTTTTCTCTAATTTACAACTAATATACTTAAGATAGCAACCATTTTTGACAATCACTAAGATGAATTTAGAAACTGGTCGATAATATTAAGAATGAGTTGATAAAAAATAAAACAAGTTATAAAATCATAGATTCATATAGCAAAGGAGACCATTCAGCCCATCATGCTTATGTCCACTATTTAAATAACTATCCAATTAGTTCTACTTCCCTGCTCTTTCCCCATTGCCCTGCAAATTTCTCCTTTTCAAATATATTCAACTTCCTTTTGAAAGCCACTATTGAATCTTCTTCCATCAGCTTCACAGACAATGTATTCCAGATCATGATAACTTACTGTGTAAAATAATTTTATGTCCTCTCCTATGTTTTTGTTTCATTTTGCCAATTATCTTAAATCTGTGCCCCTCTTGTCCATGGAAACAGTTTTTCCAGATCTACTTACCCAAACAGTTCACAATTTTGAATACTTGAATTGATATCTCCCTATAACCTTTTCTTCTTAAAGGAGAATAACCCCAGCTTCTGTAGCCTCTCCACATAACTGAGGTCCCACATCCCTGGTATTATTCTAGTAAATCTCCTCTGCACTCTCGCCAAGGCCTTGACATCCTTCCTAAAGTGTAGTGTCCAGAATTAGACACAATGGTGCAGATTTTGCAGTCAACAGCTAAGGAACAATGCTCATTGTTCACCTCATTAATAGAAACATAGAAACTAGGAGCAGGAGTAGGCCATTTGGCCCTTCGAGCCTGCTCCACCATTCATTATGATCATGGCTGATCATCCAACTCAATGGCCTGCTCCCACTTTCTCCCCATACCCTTTGATCCCTTTCACCCCAATAGCTATATCTAACTCCTTCTTGAAAACATACAATGTTTTGGTCTCAACCACTTTCTGTGATAACGAATTCCACAGGCTCACCACTCTCTGCGTGAAGAAATTTCTCCTCATCATCGCTATCCATAAAGTTTTTTGTAGGTTTTAGAGCACAGGTTTTCACTAATTCGGAGATTAATTCAGTGATTGACACTCTATATGTGTCTATGAAAGGGGAAAGAAACAGTGAGGCTCTTCAGCCAATCAGATTGAAGAATCCTTACTGGACTAAGCAGCATAAAAACAGGAAGTATAAAGCTGGAAATATACTTTAGATTTAAATTATGTGACAAAAGCAAAGTAATGATTGTGAAATTCGGATGGGATTAAGAGGGGAAGTATGGAGAGACTGTTGTGACCAGGTGAGAAGGAGTGAACTGGCTTTTCTGTATTCAACCTCTTTGGTTGGTCACAACAAAGGTTTAAGTTTCTTTTTCACAAGGATATGCCTTTTTCAAATCCAAATGTATTTAACTATTTAGGCAGTGAGCGATAAGGAGACAATCAAGCAAGGTTTCCTTGAGTTAAAGAAAGACTAAATTTATTAAACACTAAACCCGAGGATAAATATTAAAACAAGACATCACACGCACACAGATATCAAAAATAAGGGAAGTTAGAGCCCAATAAAAAACAGTTAAAAGAATTTATGGTTAAATGTCCTTTGGTTTTCCTTGGGGCATAGCTTTTAAGTGCTGTGGCCAATTTGGGTTAGCTAGTTTCTTGCATGCAGTCAGATGTAGAAGATGTTGCAATTATTATAGTTGACTTCTCAAACCGGGTGACACATTTTTTCCGAAGGAGAGAGAGAGGGATAAAGCGTGGCTTTTCAGCCTGTTTCCTCTGCTAAAAACGTTCTTGGTACTCCCTGAGTCACTTGCAATCTCTGCAGTCGTTGCCAATCTGGCTTGTTATACTTCAACCATTGTCTATTTCCAGGAGGTTTGGGGCTCGTCTGCCTGTGGCAGCTATTGTTTCAATATCCAGCATTTTGCATTTTAATGCCTCTTCCCTAGACAGTGATGAGTTTCGATGGGTCTTTGAATTATAGGAAATGTCCCACTCTTCACACACCCCTGAGGGCATCTTGTTTGCTTTTTCACCTTTGCCTTGCAAAATGATCTTGCATTTTTAAGCAGTTTGCTTCGTCTCATTTCAAAATTGCATAATTTCCAGTCAGTTTAAAGTTTGGAAAATCATACTTTCAAAAACGAGGGAGCATAGCCTTGGACAAGACAGGTAGAAAAAGTAAAAAGATCTCCAACACTAATTATCTTCTGCGGGAATAAGAATCCACATTTGTGAATCTATTTTTTCAGTGTCAGAGAGGTTATTTGGCACCAATCATCACTTATGACACTGTTTAAAAATCATTTTCCCCTTAATGCACAGCCATAATTTTTTCTGCCAACTTTAGTTCATAAATAATGGTCAGAGTTTTCCCGTCGGCGATTTGGGGGCAGGGCCCGCTCGCCGATGGGAAAATGACACGGAATGACGTCGGGAGAAACCCCCGACGTCATCCCAGTCCATTTAAATTTTTAGGAAGGCAGGCGAACAGCGAAATCAGCTGTCCACCCGCTGACCTGTCAATCGCCAATTAAGGCCATTGACAGGCTAATTAAGATCATTAAAGACCTGCTCTTCCAAACTTAAGGCTGGCGGGCAGGCCAGGAGCCCCAGCGGGCTCCTGATGATGCATGAATCCTCATCCACTGGCGGGATTGGGTTTCATGTCCGTTTTTTAAAAGTGTAATAAAGTTTATGTTGTTTTTATTAACATGTCCCATCTCGTGTGACATTGTCACATGAGGGGTACATGTTAATAATATTTTTATTTTTCTATTTTTTAACTTTTGTGCACTGTCACTAATCTCCCTGAGACAGCACTTAGTCTCAGGGAGCAATGCGTTCTTTTGCGCACATGCGCGAAAGAGCGCACTTTGACAGCTGGGGATTCCCTCTCACCACCGCATAGCGCTTCCTGTCAGGAAGGCCGCTGGGTGGGCCTTAATTGGCCCGCCCATTAAAAATGGCGGCAGGCCCCGTTTCGGCGGCGGGTGTCGGCTGTCCTCCCGCTGCCGAGCCTGTGGGGCCCGCCTGCCATCCGAGGGCATAATTCTGCCCAATGAGTGAGTACCTCAAGTTCACACCATTGTATTGATTTTTACATCGATTCTATCAGCAAGGACAATAACAGTTCACCCTATGCAGGAGTGGGTTATCTCTGATAGGAACTTCTGACTTTCTATCTTTAGCTGGGCATGTGCAGACACCTGAAGTTGTTGTCTTTTTTAATGCCTTTATAACAGTGAACGTTATTGTTATTCTTATTGGAAAATCCAATCCAGTATTCTAGCTGAGACTGAACCAATGATTTATAAAGCTTCAGTGCAACTTCTTTGTTCTTGTATGTCTCTATTCATAAAACCATGCATGCTTAATGCTTTTTAACAGCCTTATCAACTTTAGGATTTGTGTATGTGAACCGCCAGGTTCCTCCATAACAGGCCTGTCCGACCTTTTCGCATGGGGGGGGCTAAATTTCAATTTTATTTTCTCACTCAAGGGGCTGATGAGCAAATTTCGGAGAGAAAAGGTTTGGCACAGCATTAAACTGAATTTCAAAATACATTTGATGCACGAAGTAAAGAAACAACCTGCTGAGCAAAAACAAAACAATGTCAAAGCAATCAATTGATAATTTTTTAAAAAGCAATTAATAAAAATGACCATTAGAGTATGAGAGGGTCAGAATGTGTGTCTGGCTCACTCCCAATCTCAGGGTGCTCACTCGCTTACCTTTGCCCATGGTGTGAATGGGTGTGAGTATGTGTTAGTGTGTGGGGGTGAAGGTGACTGAGAAACCTGAAACTGGGAGTATGGCAGACACACAATCACACTCTCACTCTCTCTCACTCCAACACACACTCCCATTCCCACACACACACCCCACTTCCATGTATACCCGCACTCCCACACACACACTCCACAACCCGAATCTCGCCAACCTTTAAGAATAATATTTGTTAAGTTAGATCACATGATCTGTCATAACCGATAGGGGAGTAGCATGGGCTACTTCAGCAATCAGTGTAGAGATAGAGTTGGAGTTGAAAGCACACGTGTAATTGTTGCTGAGTATGTTGTAAATAAACTTAATATTTCCACCCAAGAAGCGTCTGCAGATCAACTCTATCATTAATAGTACAACTCGGTCACCCTACAACAAACTGGCAATGAGGATGGGAGAAGATTTAACAGAAGAAATCAAGTTAAAAAGAAATCAGCACTACTCCTCATCTAGTGATTGTAAGTAGCAAGCTCCATTAGAATTGAAGCGGTTATCCCCTCTCAAAGTTCCACAATTTTGGAGAGTTGATCCTTTTGAACCAGCCACAGACGATTGGTCTCACACCTCACGTTCTTTTTTCAAGTGAACAAGATTATGAGGGAAGAGAAGAGGTGAGCGATCCTCTTGAGTACTTGTGGGAGCATAACCTACAGTCTGATTCGAAGTTTGACGGCGCCCAGTGCCCCAGATTCTAAGAATTTTGATGAATTGGTGGACATCATGAAGGGTTACTTTCAACCCAAGCCCTCAGTCATGGTGCAGAGGTTCAGGTTTAATTTGCGAAATAGAGCCCCAGGTGCGACAATTGCATGCTACATGGCAAATTTGAAGCATCTAGTGCAACATTGTGAGTTCGGCATGACCCTGAATAACATGCTCAGAGATCGTTCAGTGTGTGGCATAAAAGTGGACTCTATTCAAAAAAGATTATTGTCCGAAGTGAAACTGGATTTCAAGAAAGCGCTAGAAAGAACACTGGCCATGGAACGTGCAGTAAGAAATTCAAAAGCACGACAGGGTGCGCAAAATGGCACCATCCTCCACATCGGGCAGAAAACATCAGCCGAAAAATGCAAGAAAAAGCCGAAAAGCGGGAAACAGCCCCCGCTAGCCAAAGAATGAAGAAAAATAACTTAGCAGCGAAATTGACGAACAATTTTATTAGAGGTGGAAGCAGTCTTTTAGCAGTTAGCAGTTTAAAAAAATCAAATGCTACTATTGTCATAGAAATGGGCATATGATGAGGCAATGCAAGGAAAGATTCAAATAGGCTTGCAAACAAAAGAAGAAACCCAATGAAATCTACAATGTAGAAGAGCCTGAAACAACAAACTCAGACATTTACTCATTGTTTAATCTGGAAGTTGGAAAGACAGATTCAATATTTATCACAGTGAAAGTAAATGGCAAACCTGTTAGCATGGAAGTGGACAGGGGAGCTTCCACTACAGTAATTGAGGAACATACCTTCTGACATTTGAATAATAGTGAAAATCTATTAAGTTTAGAAGAAACAGCGCCAAGCTAAAAACATATACAGGTGAAGACATTCAAGTGAAAGGCATAAGCAGAGTAACTGTCCATTATGGAAGCCAATCGGCAAAACTACCCTTGATGGTGATAACAGGTGAAGGGCCAAGCCTCCTGGGGTGAAATTGGTCAAAGGAGATTAAGTTAGAATGGTCTGAAAGTTTTTAGTTGAGAGCAAGTGGGCTACCAGAGCTACTTAGAAAGTACACCACTGTCTTTAAGGATGAACTGGGGAAAAACCAAGGCCTCCAGGCCAAGGCTCATGTGGCTCTGGAAGAACTCCTCACTTTATGAAGACGGGATCAGTGCCATATGCCCTACGAGAAAAAGTCGACATTGATCTGAACAGACTAGAGAAACTGGGCATTATACAACCTGTTCAGTTCTCAGCCATAGTCCCTATTCTTAAACCCGACCGAATTTGTGGAGACTACAAACTGACAGTTAATAAAGTAGCCAAGCTAGACAAGCACTCCATTCCAAAAACTGAAGATCTGTATGCCAAGCTGGCAAGAGGGACAACATTATCAAAGCTTGACATGAGTCACGCTTATCAACAACTAGAGTTGGATAATACCTCCCTGGAATTTGTCACAATTAATACTCACAAAGGTTTGTACCAATATGCGCAATTAAATTTTGGTGTCTCCTCCGCTTGTGTCATCTTTCAGAGAACAATGGACAGCTTACTGCAGGGACTGCCCAGGTTGTAGTCTTTTTAGATGATGTATTGGTGATAGAATTCACTGAAAAGGAGCATTTGGCAAACTTATAAGAAGCCTTAAATCATTTCTTGCAAGCTGGAATGCGTCTAAAAAAACAAAAGTGCACGTTCCAAGCGAAGGAAGAAATCTATTTGGTTCACCAGGCAGATTCACAGGACCTCCACTCGGTTGAAGAGAAAGTGAGAGCCATAAGAGAGGCACCTGCACCAAAGAACACCACAGAGTTCAAATCATTCCGAGGAATGATCAATTATTATGGGCGGTTCTTACCCAATTTGTCTACAGCGCTGGCCCCCCTGCATTCTCTACTCAAAAAGGTCTTGGAATGTGCCCCAGAAAGAAGCTGTCATAAAGGTGAAACAATTGTTGCACTCGTCTAATCGATTAGTGCATTACGACCAGATGAAAAGATTGGTGCTGACATGTGACGCATCTCCCTACAGAGTGGGAGCAGTGCTCCCTCATCTAATGTATGACGGCACAGAACGGCCAATAGGTTACTTGTCAAGAATGCTCACTACAGCAGAAAAGAGATACTCTCAGATGGTAAAAGAAGGTCTGTCCATCAACTTTGGTGTCAAGAAATTTCACCAGTATGTATACGACCGCCATTTTACAATCATTTCATACCACAAACCATTGCTAGGATTATTTAGTGAGGACAAGGCTACACCACCCATAGCTTCAGCAAGATTACAACGATGGGCTTTAATTCTGGCAGGATATGAATACACTTTCATACCTAGGTCTGGCAATCAAATCGCAAACGCCAACGTCCTTAGTCATTTGCCTTTACAAGGAAATTATGAGCATGTCCCAGTTCCACAGGAACTTGTTTTACTGTTAAATTTCTTAGGATCCTCGCCAATATGTGCTTGACAGATCAGAAACTGGACAAGTTGGGACCCAGTCCTATCTTAAGTACAAGTGCTACAGGGTTGGCTACAGGAGTCTGTATCTGATGAAATGAAACCGTACTTCAACAGAAGACATGAAATAACCAGCCAGGATGGCATCTTAGTGTGGGGAGCATGAGTGATAGTTCCTCTAAAGGGAAGGGAACCACTTTTAATCGAACTACACAGTGCACATCCAGGAATTTCCCCAATGAAGTCTATAGCACACAGCTATCTATGGTGGCCTGGGATGGATGGCAAAATAGAGAGATCAGTAAAGGACTGTGTGCAATATCAGCAACTGCCAAAGTTGCCAGTGATAGCTCCGTTACACCCATTGGAGTGGCCAGGTAGACCCTGGGTGTGGTTACACATTGACTACATTGGACCTTTCCTGGGAACAATGTTTCTGCTCATTGTCGATGCCCATTCAAAATGGTTGGATGTATATGAGGTGAAGTCACCAACGTCGGCTGCTACAATTGAAACTACATCAGAGTTTTGCCATTCACAGACGACCAGAAGTAGTAGTTTCCGATAACGGCACGTTATTTACCAGTGCTGAGTTTCAGCGTTTTAGCAGCCACAGTGATATTCACTCATGTGAAAACTGCACACTTCATCAAACAGACTGGCTGAAAGGGCGGTCCAAACATTCAAGACAGACATGAAAAAGCTAACTGGTGGTTCCTTGGCAACCAAGCTATAATGCTTTCTTTTTAATTACAGGGCTACCCCTTACACAACAACAGGTGTCACACCTGCGGAGTTATTGTTGAAATGCCATCTCAGGAGGAGATTGAGCTTAATAATGCCGAATTTAGAGGGGAAGGTGGAAAGGAGTCAGGGAGGCCCTAAAACTAGACACACGACTGGCATAGTCGGAGAGAAAATTTACCGTGGGAAAGCCGGTACACGTGAAAAACTTTGGGGAAGAGCCAAGGTGGTTACCGGATGAAATAAGTGTGGTGACTGGACCTCTATCTTACCACATGGAGGTGACAGGCCGATCATCCATAAACATGTGGAACATTTAAGAAGAGAGAGACAAATCACCAAGATTTTGTTCCACCAGTGACCATGACCGGGTCTGCATTTCCTGTTGAGGATGCTCAACCCAGGACTGACTTGTCTGATGTCCCTGTAAGAGTTGAGGATACAGAACTGCAAGTACCCACTGAAGCTCCTGATGTTTAGGCAACTCCGGAAAAGGAGGTTCCTGACAAAGCATCTGAAGTTGTGGAGCTGTGACATTCCACACGTACCTGGAAACCATATGAAAAACTGAATCTGTAAATTCCTTAACCAGTGTAAATATCATGTTGTCTTAAAAAATATGTACTTGTAATTATAATATGTATATCTCAAAGGGGGAGGAATGTAGTAATTAAGGTTTTATTTAGTGTGTAATGCACCTTTAAGAATAATACTTGTTAAGGAAGATCACATGATCTGTAGTAATAGGAATTAGCGCAGGCTACCTCAGCAGTGTAGAGATAGAGTTGGAGTTGAAAGCACACGTGTAGTTGCTGCTGATTACATTGTAAATAAACTTAATGTTTCCACCCAAGAATGCAGATCAACTCTATTATTAGTAGCGCAACTCGGCCACCCTACAACACCTTGCATTAAGCATTTTCAGGTCTGTTACAGCAGAACCTCGATACAGTCAAAACTCTCTACATAATGCACTACTGTACCAATGTAACTCTCTCCTGACGTCACCTTTTTACTTTTCTGAGGGTCAGGCAATTTTCTCAAGGCCCCACATCATCAGTATTGTCTTAAATTCAGCTGGTGGATGTTAGAAAATTGCAGGTAGAGTGCTCAGAATTTTCGATCGATCAACTGTAGAAGTTGAAAAATGGCAGGCAGGGTATGCGTGATTTTCTACTATGCTCCCTGTCAGTAGAAAGCCAGTGTAACATACTCTAGCCTGTTTGTTAACACCAGATTATAAGTGGTTTGCTACTCTGAACCCATGCCCACCAGTACATTGCTTGGAGAAACTAAGTTCATTTCACAAATGACCCTAAACAGTAGTCGATAAAGGACTTGGATTCAAGCCCAGTCCATGGATCTGTAGAGATATTGTCTGATAGTTTCTTAGAAATACTAGTTTGAATAAGTTCATAATCAATGGTTTATAAATCTAACATACAGAAGAAAACATCAAGGAATCGCCCAATTTCCTTCACAATTTCCTTGGGCTAAAAATATGATGTGCCACCATTTTAAACATCCAGGGACAGTAGCTCAAATTCAACCACATTGAACTGTTCTGAGATATTATTACTACTATCCGTTGAATCATAATTCATCTCTTTGACACGAATTGAACCAGGACATTTGATCTTAGGTGGATCGTAATTGTTGATGCATTTTGTTTTTTGTTGATATCACAGTGTCCAAGAAAGGGATGCTGCAGTTTTAAGTCAAGTTTTTATTATTGAATTCTGAATTTAAAATTGTATTAATTTCGCTTCTCTTTCCCTCATACAGAGAAAAGAAAGACGAGTCTGCTGGACCAGCTTACCAACACTAGTGGGACTGTAATCGGGGTCACATCTTTCATTGTGATTATTCTCATTGTTATCTCCGTTATAGTTCAGATCAAACAACCACGCAAAAAATTCATCCAAAGAAAACCAGACTTTGACCAAACAGTTTTTCAGGAGGTTTTTGAACCTACACAGTACGAACTCTGTTCACTGAAAGGAAAAGGGGCTGCAGCTGATCTAGGGGATATTGTGGATGACTTTGAGAATTACCATAAACTAAGGCGCTCATCTTCGAAATGCATCCATGACCATCACTGTGGTTCCCAGATATCCAGCGTTAAAGGTAGCCGTAGTAACCTCAGCACCCGTGATGCCACCATCCTCTCAGAAGTACAGCCACAACCGGTGAAGCCCAGTGTCCAGTCTTTAAGCAGACGGAGTATCCTCGTCATGAAGCACAGCTACTCACAGGATGCAGCGGATGCGTGTGATATTGATGAAATCGAAGAAGTCCCGACGACGAGTCACAGGCTGTCCAGAAATGATAAATCTGTCCAGCGGTCAGTATCAATTGATTTTTGATAAAGACTATTCATAAACAAGAACTGCATGTCCATATTTACTCATTTGGTCAAATGTCCTCTTTCTTTTCTTTTTTCAAGTACTCCTTTCATTTCTGGCTAACGTATCATGCATGCACTGTGGAACCTTGAGAAGCTTTGTCAGCAGTTACCTTAACCAGAAAATGAGGGGGAAAAACCTTAATATTAAATGCAATTGGCATTTTCCAATGATTTAGGGGATATTCAAACGCCCTAATGTGGTAGAAATCCATACAGATCTGATTTCTGACAGCTGACCTCAGGTGGCCACCCTGCTAACTGACTTCCGCGACCTCTGAGCTAAGAAAGGGAAAAACAATCAGCCAGTTCTCTCCATTGACTCATTTTGGAATGTTCACAACTGCAGATGTCAAACATGGACAGGATTTACCTCAGCAGTAACAAGTACCCCCTCCCCCACCGCATCCCTGTTGTTCAAATAACCTGCCGACACTCCCTGCTCAAGCTCAAAGCTGCAGAGTGGCCATTTCAGAGAGGTAATAAGGTGTGGTTAGTAACTGTATAACCCGTAGACCAACAAGAGTCAATACCTTTAGGAGAGGAAGAGGCAGAAGAGCCATTTGAAATAAATATTTCAAATAATCAAACAATTCTATATTTTAATACCATCAGGAGTGAGCTTTGTAGGGTTCCACGATGCAACGAAAAATATTCCATGATGTTGAGATAGAGCTTCTACTCAAACCAAATACATTTTTATAGTGTCTGTTTTAATTCCATCTAGGAAGACTGCATGTTATACATATGTTAATGGGATGGGGACCTGCTATGTTGCTTTTTGACCTAGCTGTTTGTATAAACAAATAATGTTTCTATCACATGAAATGCATGAAGGAGCTAAGGGATAAAATAGTTGCCATGATTTTAAGGAAAAGGAAACAAAGCTTTTAAAATTTGTTTTATTTTCTACAAGACCCATGATAAATGTTTTTCAAATTAGCAGTGATGATATAATCAGCCATACCTTTGGTTGTCTTGTTGATATATAAGCCACTCAAACAGTTGTGAAATAAGTATGGCAATATATATTCATATGTAGTGCATATAGATGTAATGCTCAAGACTTACATTTATATAGCACATTTCATGACCCCAGGATGTCGCAAAGCACTTTAGGCTCAATGAAGTACTTTTGTAGTGGCATTACTGTTGTTATTGTATGAAACGTGACAGTCAATTTGCACACAGCAAGCTCCCACAAACAGCAATGTGAAACTGACCAGATACCTGCTTTAGAGATGCTGATTGAAGGATAAATGTTCGTCAGGATACCAGAGGATCAAAATAGTACCACGGAATCTTTTGGCAGGCTCTTGGTTTAATGTCTCATGTGAAAGACAGCATCTCCAACAGTGTAGCACTCTCTCAGTACTACACTGGAGTGTCAGCCCAGATTTTGTGCTCAAGTCTTCGGAGTGGTACTTGAAGCTACAACCTTCTGACTGAGGCAAGAATGTTACCAACTTAGCCATGGCTGTCACTATAATAATCAATGTAGGCCAGTGTAATCTTTCTGCAGCATAAAGCAGAAAAATATGCATGAACCAATGTTTTTAATCAAGCCTAATAAAAGAGAAACCATTTTTGTTGCATACTGCACCTTAGGTATTTCACCAGAAATTAAAAAGGAAAATGTTTCATAGAAATATCCTAGCTTTCAAGCATTCTCTTTCTTCAAGCAAGTTAGCATGTCTGTTTGATAAAAGTAAATTGCTTTTTGTTTTATACCAGCTAGCCTTGGTTATTAAGAACGTTCTTCAGTCCATTTTCCATTATTTCCATTATTCCTCCAACAGCGAGGGTAAAGCGATATTCAACTTTGATGTGCATATGCGCTTTGCAGCAGCAAGTGCGAGATGCTTTCCATCTACCAACTGGGACACGCCTTCTCCTGATGTTTAAATCTTTTGGGCTTTGACCATGCATTGTAAATTGAATGTTGACTTTTCTGATTTGATTCAGGTTACAACATGAATTTATCTTTATGCATGTGTACATATGCATATATACGTGGCAAAATATAGATGATTATAGATAAATACCTATATATTATATAATAGAGAACATATAATATATAGATAGATCAATAAATCCTGCATATATATCAATAAATACCCGCATAAATCTATGTAATGGATGACTTTACCTCTTATGTATAAGCTGTGAACTATGTGTTGCATTGTTTACTTGAAGCAGAAACATTTGCTTAAAAATCACAAAATGTTTCAAATTTGAAGCACAGCAATAAAATGTTATTACATTTGGAAATTCATTGATGATAAATGTAAGCAGCTTCATTGTCCCTTGGGCATATAAAGAGGCCAAATACATTAGATTCAGACAGCATGTGCAAGTGGGGTCTCAAAATCCATGTAGCAGAAATGCCAATAGGTGGCACAAAGAATCTCTATAGAAGGCAATGACCTTGTTCGTTTATGATTCCATTGTATATTACTCTTTTTACAGAGGTATTAGCTGTGAATCAGTCTCCTTTAAAGACCTATCCTATGTATATTAAACAATTTGATTTCCCTCTATCATTGCAGTCATAAACTGAGTTTGTCTAATTAGAGTGCAGTCTTTTGCCTGATATCCAATCAAGTAGCTCCCAGCGGCCTTGAAATTATGCTGTAGGACACTAAAGTATGAATGCTGAAATGTGTTTGTCTGAAATTCTTCTGCTCATTATTTTAGTAAAGTTGTTAACTCAGGGCTATAGCATCAGGGCTGGTGTTTATTTAAGCATCACAGGGAAGATATACTTTGTCTACTGTGTGTAGCAAAAATGTAAACGTGTCCATAATAAATAAGATGAAGTGTTTTTATGTACATAACATACAGAGGAAATCTTTCCTCAACATCAATAATGCATTAGTTTGAGCTGCAAGGGAAAGCTTCTGAGGAATCAAGCATAGGCACATGTTCTGAAGATGGGATAGAATTAGTATTTTGAACCATTGCTGTCTCATTGTCTACAAATCACCAGTATTTGGCTTTGTAAAGTGGCAAATCTAACTCTGCATCAAGAAACAAAGGGAGTCCTAAACCTGATCTGTTCCTGAAAAGTATAATATAAATGGTCAGAAGTTAAAGGACTGCTAAACTGTGACTGGTATTGTTATTCTGAAAATTTATTTTATCATCACCAAATAAAAACTAATTATTTATTTCTAAAGTAGTGTAAAATAAAATAGTGTTGCTGTTAGTTTCTTAAACTATAAGACAATTATGATGGCATATTGCTACTAAGCTTCAGACTGACTAATCCCTTGAAAGAGTCAGGTGCTAGATGAACAAATGCTATAGTTACACTGTCAAGACTGTCACTGGAATGAGGGTGGATGGTGGTGTGCGGTAGATAATGAATTAAAAACATACTTCTTGGAGATTTTAAACAACAAATTCCTATTTAGACATTTTAATAGTTCTACGATCGCCAGCCAGTTCTTCAGTCCTGTAACTCTACTTTCTGATGTGCTGAGTAATCGACTTGATATGACGTATTTCTGTACTGATTGTGAGAACTATTAATATGGATCTCATGAAATGAAATTACTTAGATTTCTTAAGTAATGACTTTTCTTAGAAAATATTTTGCATCTCATTTATTTAATAGACTTATTGGGGTAATATTTTGCTTTCCCCGATAATCTGATGAAACAAATCATCCACCTGCTATAAAACCTGCCTGAATTTTAGTCCCTTGAATAAAAATTCAGGCAGTGCCTATAATGGATAAGAGATTTTCTCCTGGCCACGAAGACAAACATTTACCTGACTATCCGCGCAGTACAACTTTAGTCAATACCATTTCCATAATGTGTTAGCGGCAATGTGGTTTTAACCATTGTATCACATCTACATTGTTTTCATTATATAGACTGCTTGAGAATAATGTGCTGCTGGATGATTTTGAACATGCATCAAAGAATTTTGAAATTGTGGACCTTGGACATACGCCAGCATGAGTCTCTTGGACATCAATTTATCGCCTGTTCCCTGAACCAAATGTAGATGTGCAATAATGATGTAAAGACCAGTCTTGGTGTAGCCTTTTGTGTACGCTGCAGTCGGATCCAGAATGGTACAGATATCTATATCTGTATTTAAGACTAATGCAGGCTGAAGATCAAGTGCAGTGATGGAAGACAAGGATCTAGAACAATGTAATTCAGCACTGGGCAGTAACTCCTCAAATGCAAAATAAATAAAACCATGTTATGTTCAGATTGGGGCACTGTAGAATCCAGACATTTAATATTTTATGTTTTGTTGCAATTATTATGATTTAATTATGAGTTATATCTAGTAAGCTTATTTTAAATGTTTGCTTACAAAGTGCTACCTAAACTTGGAAGCTTTATTTCCTGTTACCTGTAGTTGCAAGAATTCCCAAATATGTTACGCTAGGGAATGATAAAGTCATAAATATAACTCTTATTTTATTTATGCTATGTTACTGAGCTATTATTTAATGTGTTCAATACACAATATGCAATAATTGTTTTTTTTTTGGAGCTTTGGAGCCTAAAAAGCCTCCTGACTCATTAGCATCAATTCCTTACTAGTGCCCATTATTG
This sequence comes from Cetorhinus maximus, assembly GCF_964194155.1. Classification (NCBI taxonomy): domain Eukaryota; kingdom Metazoa; phylum Chordata; class Chondrichthyes; order Lamniformes; family Cetorhinidae; genus Cetorhinus; species Cetorhinus maximus. The sequence goes on along the minus strand of NC_135882.1, from coordinate 27,155,889 downwards.
TAACATCGCACCCTAGATTATTTTACTTTAACCTCATTTTGTTAGACCTGAGACTCTAAGACATTTCTTTACAGGAGATCCCAGTTAATTATTAGGGGATCTTAATATATTTTCAGGGATGATTGAAAATAATGGAGTAATAGGCAACTTAAAAATAACGTATTTTTCTAACTGCATCCCTATCTGCGCTTTAACATTCCATTTTCATAATGTTGCTTTTTTGAATGGATTATGCCAGAATTGATGAGAGAAATTGAAACCTACTTCACAGGAATATTCACAAATAATACTTCATATGTCAGTCATGTAACTTTGGCCAAAATCAACAAACTAATGAGTGAAAACCAAAATAAAAGCAGTTGATTTCTGACAAAAGTTATTGCAAATTGTTTATTGTATAGGATATTTAACTGTCAGACATGTATCAAAAATGTTTTCATCTATAGGTACAAATTGCATTGTGCTGTATACTGAGCATTTCACTGTAATGACAGCCATTTATTTTGACAGATGCATCAAGTTGTATTTTTATTAATCAGGGCAAATAACAATACAATGTTTCTACAGTATGAAATGGTGATATGACAGACCCTGGAAACTGCTCTTTTTTGCATGCATTTATATTAATATCTACTTTTGCCTAAAACCTTTACACAAAGTATTGTGTACTTGGGTGAATACAGGCATATGACTGATGAACTTTTCAATTATTAAGATCAATACCCATTTTATTGTGCATCTTATTTCTTTATGGTGGAGAGAAGGGCTTGAGGTAGATTGGAACTCTTTGATGGTATTATATCTTGATCAGTTAACACGTAAACTAACAACATAAAGAAATTGACTGGGGATTTGTCCAAGAAACATGCTGCGATAAACCCCAGTTTTGTGTTCCATGTCCTACATTTTAAACTATTGTGTTTCAGGACACAGCTACAGGTATTGAACTAGGAAATTGACCTTCATGTGTTGTTCTAATGGGATCTAAGAATGTTGTTGAGAAATCATTAGTAGATGGGAAAAAAGATATCAAATGATTTTAGATTAGTAAAGGGGCAATAAAGTCTTAAGACTTTTTATTGGCTCAGCAGTCTTGCCTCTAAATCAGAAGGTTGAAGGATCAAAGCCCACTTCAGAGACTTGATCATATAATCCAGGCTGACACTTCAGTGAAGTGCGGTATAGGTGCTGTCTTTCAGATGAGATGTTAGACCCACCTGGCCTCTTGGGTGGACATAAAAAGATCTCATGGCATTATTTGAAAAAAATGCAGGGGAGTTCTCCCAAAATCCTTGCTAATAATTATTCCTCAATATTGTATGACATGTATCTCATTGCTGTTTGTAGGTCCTTCAATGCAAATTGGCTCTCACCTTACCCGACTCCATAAAAATATTTACTCATCTATAAAGCACTTTGAGACATCTTGAGGTGATGAAAGATGCTATATTTCCTTTCTTATTTAAAGTGGAACCTGTGTACTGCAGTCACTCATGTGACTGGCTGAATACTGGCTATAATTTATAGGTGCCCATTGTGAAAGATTCACACATGGCTCAAAAACACTGTTACTTTATTGATGCACTGTCAATGTTTAATGTTTTATTGCTATTAAACTTGTGTATATTCAGGAGTTTGTAACCATATGGGTTTCTAATGGTCATTCATTCAAATTGTTGAACTCTCTGTCAAGTTTAGTAACCAGAAGGGAGAGCAGTGCTTCACACTAAAGCTCTTCTACTCACCAGTCCATTGTAATTAACAAATACTGTTGTTTTACCTGCTCTGAACATATTAGACTAGAGTTTCCAATTGCAAGCCAAAAGTATTCATTTTAGAATAGTTGTCATCAGCCTTCCAAATTGAAAATCTGTGTCAATAACTCCAGGCCCTTCAATTTGACCTTTGTGATCCCCACACTTAAGTCCCACTATTGACAGCTCACACGTCCCACTACAAACCCAATGTTGTATTATCCATGACCCATGGGGATATCTCTGGCCTCCATTGCCTGGTTCTCTTAATTTTAATTTGTTTGCCACATGTTGGCCGAGTTGAATGCAGATAGAAGTCCTGCACTTCTTTAAGCAGTCCCCAGTTCCCATCGTGTCCAGGCCCAACTGTTTCCAAGCAGGTGCGATTCTCTGGCCATAGAGGTAATGTCTGGATTGACTGGCCATAGTGTGAAATATACAGGTGAATATTCTTCATAGAATAAATTACCGTTGATTTATAGGGCTGAATTTGAATCCGTCAAGGCAGGTGGATTTCTGTTTGGGCAGCAGGTTAAAAGACCAGAAACTGCCCGTGTATCTAGGAGTCGAAGGAACCCACTGACTTACACAGTTAACCAAAGTTTATGCAGGAAACCCCCTTGGGAAAGGTGGGTCTGTTGTTTATATGTGTTTAAAATGGAGATTTAACCTGGATTCTGACTTCAACACTGTGATGTACAGGTTTCCCAGGAACTCGCCAGCTTTTTCAAGGTGAGAGGGCAGCAGAGATTAACTGGGTTGGGAAAACGAACAGACATGAAAGCCTTTAAATTCGTAATCCCCACGGTAAATCCCACTATCGCTCACACATCCCATGATAACCCTAGTGTTGTATTTTCCAAGATCCATGGGGATATTTCTGGCCTCCATTATCTGGTTCTATGAATTCTAATTTGGTTGCCACATTGGCCAAACTGAGAAATGCCAGCAGCTTCTTTACCTAAGGTGAAAAGCTTTTGCTCACACACTCTTAGATGCACTTCCACTCCTTCAGAGACGATTTCTAATAATTTAGAGGATATTCCTGCTACCTTGGAATGTTTTGTGCTTCCCTACTGTCAGCCTTCACTGCAGCAATGGAATTGCTTATACAGCTCTAACCTACATCTCTTATGAGGAGCAGCATCAGCAACACCAACAGCAGCAGCAGCAGCCCTAACCTCAACCATCTGCTGCTCTACAGGACAGAGGGAGATAAGGACCGCGTTCGAGTTCGCAGGGGATACAGGCAGTGGATTAGTTACTGGGCATGACTTAGCACCAGTGCCTCAGGAAGCTCATGGTTTCACAGCCCAGCAGTCAGATACAAATGCTGGGACTGAGTTAAAATGTCACTGACACGCACACTGCTGAAACTTTTAGGTTCCTGACATGCTGATGGCCTCCCTGCTGCAAGTCGCAAATTCAGCTCATGGGGTGGAATTTTGCGCTGGCTGGATTTCACAGTCCCGCCAAAGTCAATGAAATTTTGAAAGGCTCACTGCATTTTATGACTCCACCCCTGCCACAACGAGGCTGCAAAAATCTGCCTATGGTGTCTGTTGGTTGGGATCATGATGTGAGGCCGTTATAGAAAGAGAGTTGCTTTCCACCTTCTGGGTCTATTTAGACAATACATAAGGATATTTTTCTATTATTAAAATAATACCACTACTGTGGCTTCACAGAGACTACTACGTGGGAGTTCCTTTGACTTGTATTCTGAAGCAGCTACTTTAATTGGGGGACAGTACTTAAGAATGGCCGCTGATTCAGACTGGGGAAAACCTGCTACCAGAAAATTCTGCAATTTCTTTCCAGCAGGTAGTATGTTCCCTTTAAGTGTAATGGCCTTTGACCAGGCCTGGTTAAATGCCATCAAAATGTATCCAATCTGTCCAAGTTGAAGATCTCAATCTAGAAAATCACAACAGTGGTCATGGTTGGCGAATCTCCATGAAACAAGGAAAGCGTGTGCCTGAGGGCGAGTTCTTCTGTGTCTAAAAATGTGAGTGTTTAGACCGTTTCCAGTTGGACATCGTGGGAGTAGGTTGAAGACAAACAGATTTCTTCTGGACTATCATTCCCTTGTAAATCTTCATTTATTTAATACAAGACAAAACTTTAAAAGCACAGACACGAAACACACAAAAACACTATTTCCCCCTCCTCGGGCAGGCGTGGAGGGTGGGTCTGGAAATGGCCTCGAAATGGACCTCCGCCCACGATCGGTCTCCGACCACCATTTTGCACTGGTGGGCCAATTAAGGCTTGAACCTTCGCGATGGACCCAGGTGCGGCTGGACACGACAGGTGGAAGGGCAGGTCAGGTGGGCACTCGGGTGAGTGATGAGTGCCTCGCTGTCCTCCTGGAGGAGATGGCTGCCAGGGAGGACACCCTTTCCCCAAGGGATGGGAGGAGAAGGCCGCCGCACCTCACCATGAGGGTATGGGAGGAAGTGACAGCAATGGTGAGCAGCCATGTTGTGCAATGCACATGGGTGCAGTGCCACAAGTGCTTCATTAACCCATTGTGCTCAGGAAGGTGAGTGCCGTGTTGGCGTGGGTCAGTCTGCAGATGTGTTAAGGTCTGGCCGTCTTCCCGTAGACTTCAGGAGCGCTAAAGTCTGAGTGCCAACTGTCAATGACACCGGAGCGGTCCAAGGGTGTGAGCCCTGACTGCTTGGGCTGAGTGCCTTGTGGCTCGAGGGCCACAACTTGGAAGTGCCCTGCCAGGTGCTTCTCAGCTGGGGCTGGCCAGGCTGCAATGGTGCTGCATGTACAGAGCGGACTAATCAATGCTCCTCTGTTGTTTCAGGAGAAGACAGCCCACAGCAATATAGAAAAAGCTGAAAATGAGGTTCCGATGCCTGGACTGGTCTAGTGGAGCCCTGCAATATAGTCCACAGAGGGTGTCGCGTATCATCATCACCTGCTGCGTCCTTTACAACCTGGTGCCGCAACAGGAAGAGGAGATGGCCAAGGAGGAGATGCAGGAGCTGGAGGTCTCCTCCGATAAGGAGAACGTTGATGGTGATGATGGTGAGGAGGTCCTTGAAGGCAACAATGTTGGTGATGAGGCCCCCACATTGGCCAGATGAGGCAGGCATGCTCGGGAGGCCCTTATAGCTTCAAGATATGTGGGGGATAAGGCCGAAATGCTGTGAGGAAACACCATAGATCCTCAGATTGCATCTGTGAACGTTTGACTCCAGTCTGGCTTCTGGCAACTCACACACTCTTGTGATAGAGGTCCTGTCATGAAGATGCAGTGGAGGCCCTAATAGTCACTCGATTGCAGGAGGATGACAACAACATGCAGTGAGGACACTCCATAGATCTTCACATAGCCTCTGTGAATGTCTAAATCCTGCCTGGCCGAGGGCAGCTCACTTGCACTCTGTGATCATGGGCATATCATGGAGATGTAGCCATGAAACTTTAAAAGCAGCTGCCCTTTGTCTGCCTTCAGCACCTGGGCCCTTCAGGAGCACAGCATGACTGGTCACAGATGCTGAAGTGATGGGGGCCAGCCACATCTTAAAAGTGCTGTGAGCACACAGAGAGAATGATGGAACTCTGTGAACACCTGCCCACGACATTCTGGCAGCAATGACACGCACCATCACGGTACAGGCATCAGTAATGCAGCCAGGGAGTGTGAGGCTGCGCTGTCACTTTGGTCTGAAGGCTGCACAAAGCACAGGGAAGAAGCCCTGGACAGAGGCACCTGCCTTTATCTTGTGCAGAAAGGTTTCACACCTGAGTGATATAAACACTGCCCATCAGAACAAGGAGGCATAGGCAGGGAGACATTGTAGGGAGTTTATTGACAATAGTGAACGTTATGTAAAAGTGATTAACACCCTGTCAAGGCTGTGCAATTACATCTTCTTAACTTTCCTAACCTTGTTGCTATGTCTTAGTGCCCCCTGGACATCCACACCGGAGGTGGAGGCAGCCTGCTGACTGCTACGCTCTGTCTGTGATGACATTGGCAGGCATCCTCTGGGGGGCTGTGACCTGGAGGGCCCCGCCTGCTTTTGGGGTCCAGCTGTGTGGCAGTAGCACCCTCCTCGGCCTGTGGAACTGGGGCTGCTGAGGTCACAGGAAGAGGGGATTCGGATGGGCCTGACAATCCCGGAGTCACCTGGATGGATAGCCCCGGGATGTACACTTCCCTAGGGGTGCCCAAGGGCCTCTGGCTGACTCCTTGAGGAGCAGGGGTAGCTGGGATCGGGCTGCCCTGCACCACTCCTGCGTACACACTGTTGGAGGCTGACTATGTCGTTGGTTGTGGAGTTCAGCCCACTAAACAGTGCAGGAGCGACATCCTGGATCAAGGTCTCCATGGCGGCCGTCATCCTACCAGTGTTGACCTTAGTACTTTAGCATGTTGGCGCTGTAACCTCAGCCTGAAGGCAGAGGACTCCTCCATCATGCCTTGCAACCTGAGGAGCGTAGTGGACATCCTTTCCTGATGTTCCCAAGCTTGCCTTTGCAGCTTCAGAAACTGTGACATGACTGAGTCCAGAGGTTTGTCATTTGACTTGATCTCAGCAAATTTCTGGCCTCCAGCAGACCTGGGAAGTTCCTGCCGTCGCCCGCAGTCGATCAGAAAGTGTGATATGCTCACCAGATTGTGATCCTGAGGCTACTCTAAAGCTAGGTCCCACCAAGGTGTGTGTTTCTGTGCTGGTAGAGGATGTGGTGAGCGCTGTGATGGGACTTCAGGGAGGGTTTCAGCAGATTCCTCTTCTGAGCTTCCCTCGGGGCTTAATTGGAGGCCCTGGGTTATGGACTTTCTTGGCAGTTTCACAGATGTGTCTGCAAAAGCAAGGGGAGATAATTACAGGCAGTGGCCTGTGAAACAGGACACATTACTCACTGCATGGTTGTCTGATGGATTCTGTACTGCTAGATCCTCACTTGGTAGAGCACCGCAGACCTCACCGTCAGCACAGGAACAGTCCAGATCCTCACTGGCCAGCTGGATGACTCTGTTTTCAAAGTCCGTGAGGACCTTAATTTCAGGCATTCCTCCACTGGTCTGCGGCCTCTCCCTCTTGTTGGGAGCCAGCTTGTCCTGCATGAATAGAGATGGAGAGAGTGTAAGCTGGATGCTTGCCAGGCCAGAAGATAAGTATGACTGGCATGGGTGGGTGGTGAGTGATCCGATGAATGAGATGGGGACAATAAGGTGTTTGTGAGAGAGTGAATAGTGATGTCCCTTGAAAGGGCAGTGATTGAGAGGTCTGTGGATGTGTGATGGGTTTGTGAGTGCGTGAGTTGAGAGTGCTGAAAAGAATGATTTATCCTGGTAGAATGGAGGAGATCATTCATCCTCTTGTGGCGCTGGGTGGCTGCCCTCTTTTGCAGGATGTTGGTGCTGACAACCACTGCCACCGCCTCCCAAGCTGGATTAATGGCATTGCTGCCCAACCTGCAACCAAAGCAGGGGTAGAGGACATCACGGCGGGCTTCCACTGTGTCCAAAAGGCGCACGAGGGACACGTCATTGAAGCTGGGGGCTGCAGTCTTTTTGCCTTTCAGTGCCATGTCTTCCGTGCAGCAGTCATGGGCTGGAAGCACTGAGAGGAGTACCTGCAGCTACACTTTAAATATGGTGCCCGATGTGATGAAGTAGCGAGGTGATGGCCTGGTGGGCAACTGTCAGCCTGCCTGCCATGGAAATGGCATGTTTCCTGGGAATGCATAAATAATGTGGCAGGTTTGGTACGATACAGCATGAAATGCTGCTAGTGGGGCTAGGGGGTAAAATGTTATTTTACTTGTCCACTGCCACATTTAGTGTAAATCTGGACAATTCTGCCGAAAGAGACTGGGAAGATGAAAATAGTTTGAGTGGAACCATACATGACTCTTGTTATGACTGATGCAGTTGGTAAAGCTGAGTTATTTAAAAATCCCAGAGGGAAAATTTAAACAACTATCATAAGCTATAATTTTAAGTGTGATGTTTGAGATGCAACTCTAAATCAGGAAACAGAGCACCAGTTCTTGAGGTTTTATGTTAAACTAAATGAAACACTTTATTAACTTACACAGGTTAAAATATATATACACATGGTTACAAATTACGGCGATCATAACTTTTAACAAATTCTCGAACTAATCTCCATTAAGGCAACAGAAACTCATAGACTTAACTGGACACCAGGCAAAGTATTTTCACCTTATGAATTGAAAATGAGGTTCTTTTCACTTTGGTTCCTGTGGAGACAATTGGATGCTTATAGCTGCTGTTGATCTCACATTGCCTGTGCTCTGCAATATGAAGTTACACCTAGCACCGCTTATTGAATGTAAAATATAATTGTATCCCCAACCTCTTTAACAATAAAACCCATTTCATAGTACAAATTTTATTAGTAATATAAACATATTGCTTGGTATCTGCCAGATAGGTGTCAGTTTTCACCCCACTTCTTGAATACTCTATTCAAAAAATGCAAATACGGTCTATCTCTCTTACATATTAAAACTAGTACACATCAAAGCACCCAGTCTAGCTGGCTTTAATCCAATTAAGACACACCTACAGGCTAAACATCTATCTTAAAAGAAAAATATTTTTCAATAATATTATATACATTAAAAGCTTCATGGCATCATCCTCCTTATTGGAAAATGAACCATCATAATTCTAAAAGACGGCTTCATTTTAATAACCAATCTCACACTATATTACACTATTACATTACCAGATGCATGCATTAACATAACAATATATATACACAAGTCCTTGGTATTAACAGAAATCACTCCAGTTCAGTGTCCACGTTTTTTTTAAATGTCCCAATTTCCTATAAGCTTCAAACTCTTGATAACGCACCTGCGAACAGATTTTCTCTTCCAGCAATATGTATAATATGTAGATTAAATAGTTGGAATAATAGACTCCATCTGAAAAGCCTTGCACTTTTGTCTCGAAATTTGTCTAAAAACTTCAAAGGATTATGCTCTGTATAAACAACTGTTTCTGATTAATTGTTTGCAACATAAATTTCAAAATGCTGCAATGCTAACACCAAACCCAAAGTCTCATTTTCAATCGTTGAATATCTTCTCTGTTGGACATTCAGTTTCCATGAAAAATACCCTAGCAGTTTTCAAATTCCAGTGTCACCTCCTTCTAACAGTATAGCCCCAATGCTTATATTTTTTGCGTCAATGGCCAACTTGAATTGCTTGGCATAATTGGGTACTGCCAACACTGGTGTCATAGTTAATACAGTTTTAAAACTATCAAATGACTTCTGACACTCCGGTTTCCATTGAAAATTCTTGTTCTTTTTAAATAGTTCAGTCCACGGAGCAACCACTTGGCTAAAATTTGGTACAAATTTCCTGTAAAACCCACTCATGCACAGAAATCTCAAAACTTCATGTTTTGTTGTAGGCACTGGGAAATCCGAGATAGCCTTGACTTTTGCATCTCTCAAGACCACCTTACCATTTCCAACGGTATGGCCTAGATACGTAACTTGCGCTTTTGCAATTACTTTGTTTGTCAGTGTTTGAAATGTTGCAGGTTCATTCTTCATACCAAATAGCATGACTTTAAACTAATATAGTCCACTTGATGTTACAAAAGCTGATATCTCCTTTGTTCTTTCTGGCAATGGTACCCTGCCAATATAATTTTAGCAAGTTAATCTTTGTGATAAATTTCAATTGTCCCACTTTCTCAATGCAATCCTCTAACCATGTAGGATATGAATCCGCTTTTGTCAGTGCATACACCTTTCAATAGTCCGCACACAGTCTTTGCGTTCCATCCGGTTTCGGTACCAGAACCACAGGCGAACTCCAGTTACTGCAACTAGACTGAATTATATCATTTTGAAACATGGAATCAATTTCTTTTTGTATTTCTGATAACTTTGCCAGGTTTAATATATAAGGTTGTTTGCCTTATTGAAGGTGCCAATCCTATCCATACATCATGCAAAACTAAATATGTCTTTCCCAACTTATTTCCACAAATAGATTTGCGTGACTGCAATAGCTTTTCTCAATCATGTTGACACTTGTTTGGAAGGTAACTCAATGTTTCATTTAAATTTTCAAGCACCCCTCATTATCCAATTTGATTAGAGGAAAAATCAATTTCAGAGTCCTGCACTTCTACCTCTTTCCCATCATCCCTGTCAATAATACCTATTTTTGTTTCTCTTCCCTGTAATAGTACTTCTTGAGCATATTTACATGACACACCCTCTGCTTCTTTCTTCTAACTGGAGTATTTATTAAATAATTTACTTAACTCAGTTTCTTTTCAATCCTGTAATGCCCACTAAACCTTGCATTTAGTGAATCACCTAGCACTGGTAACAAAACTAGTACTTTCTCCCCAGAGACAGAGACAAACAGCAACTTATTATCTGCTTTCACTCTCATCATTTGCTGTGATGTCTTTAAATGTTCCCTAGCCAGCTCACATGCTCTGTTCAATCTTTCCCTGAAATTTGATATGTATCCCAGGAGAGTAGTTTCTGAATTTTGACCCACCAATTTCTCATGAATCAATTTCAGTGGTCACCTTACTTCATGACCATAAACCATTTCAAATGGGCTAAACCAGTCGATGCATTAGCAGCGTCTCTAATAGCAAATAACAAAAATGGAATTCCTGTATCCCAATCCTGTGCATAATTCTGAGAGTATGCTCTTATCATAGTTCATAAAGTTTGATGCCAACTTCCAAAAGCCCCTTGTGACTCTGAATGATAAGCTGTTGGCTTAAACTGTTTTATCTTCAAACTGTTCATTACTTCCTTAAATAGCTGTGACATGAAATTTCACTCCTGATCTGACCATATTTCTTTAGGTAAACCATACCTTGTAAAAAAAATTAATTAACTCCTCCAAAATCTTCTTAGTTCTAATATTTCTTAAAAGTATCACTTCAGGAAACATGGTAGACACATCCATTATAGTTAATAAATACTGATTTCCACTTAAACTCTTAAGAAGGGGTTCTACACAATCAATCATGACCGAGGTAAAAGGTTCTTCAAATGCTGGTATTGGGATTAAAGACACTGGCTTAATCACTGCTTGTGGTTTTCCTGTTGTTTGACATGTATAACAGGTTTTATAAAATTTTACTACATCCCTATGCAATCCTGGCCAAAAAAAAAAACTCTATCTTTTCCTGTGTTTTCCTAATTCCTAAATGACCCCCCACCCCACCCCCCCCATTGGAATTCCATGAGCAATCCTCAGAATCTCATTTCTATACCCTAATGGGATAACAATCTGATGCACCTCCCCTCCAGCTTTCATTTGCTGAGACATAATCCAACCACCACTTTCTCATTAAAATTTTCCCTCAAAGATAATAATAAGCTTTCTGGTATAACTGTTTTAATTGCAAATCATTTTTCTTTGAGTTAAACATTTCAACTGAATTGCCTGCATTCCTTCCTCCTGAACAATGTCAACAAATACAGTGCTAACTAATTGGATTTCAACACCTTCTTACCTTTGGACTGCCTGCTTATCTTGTTTATCTTGTTCTCCCCAATGGGATCTCATTATAACACAATCAGGAAACAATCCAAGATGTTCATTCTGTAACACCTCTGTTGAAAACACTTCACATACAAAATCTTTAAACATTTCTGCAACCAGCTCCTCGGAATTCTCTTGAGTGAACTGTGAACGTATTCCGACTTTCTTACCTTTCACTGATTCTCCCTGTTTCGCCTGTACACAAACCATTGGTTTCTCCTGTGCCTGAACCCACAGTACTTTTACTTCCAGAGCTTTTCTGTACCCCAATAATTCCTACAGATTTTTCTTGCAATCTCCAATACATGTGCCCCACTTTATTTCAATGAAAACACCTCATTTTTAAATGTCATTTCTATCTTCATCACCTTCCTTTTTATTCTCAGAAAAAGCTTCCTGGGAACTTCCAGTAACTCCTTCTCTCCCGTGACTACCTACCTTCCTTTCACCTTCCCACATTTTATCCTTTTCCAATTTGAAAGGGTGACGGAGAAAAGGTTAAGCTCTATGAACTTACTTATAATCATCAGCTATCTTTGCTGCTTGTCTTACAGAATCAACCCCCTGTTCCTCCACATGAGTTCTCACTACTGAAGGGATTGAATCTTTAAATTATTCCAAAAGCATTACTTCCCCAAGAGCTGCATATGTTGTCTCTATTTTTAACGCCCATATCCACTGGTCAAAATTACTTTGTTTTATTGTTTCAAACTCAATATAAGTTTGGCCAGGCTGTTTTCTCATATTCCTAAATTTCTGCCTGTATGCTTCAGGAACCAACTCATATACATTCAAAATAGCTTTTTTTAACCACATATTAATTCACCAACATTTCTTCTGACAGCGAAGCATATAACTCAAGCGCCCTACCTAACAACTTCAACTGTAATAATAACGCCCTGTTTTCCTGTGGCCATTTCATATGTTTAGCTAGCTTTGTAAATAAAATAAAGAATGCTTCAATGTCTTTTTCCTCAAACTTTGGAACAGCTTGTACAAATTTAAACATATCCCCACTGGATTCTATTCTGGAGATAAATCCTTCCTCATCTACTACATCTCTTTTCTAACTGCCAACATTTTCAGTTGGAATTCTCTATCTCTTTCTCATTCCTCCTTCTCCATCTTTGCAATTTCTAATTCCCCTTTAAAAGCCACTTCTCTGTCCTTTGCTTCTAATTCAAGCTTTTTCATTTGCAACTGAAGTCTCACTACCTCCAGCTGAGTCACTAGTGTCAGGTCTCACATCCAACTGTAGTTGCTGTGTTATACTTTTAACTATACCTGATTAACTATACCCTGCAAGTAAACCCAATTTTAACTTATCTCCCAACTCTGTTAGCCTACTTTTGGTTATTTTCTCCAACCCAATCAGAGTTATCTCGTCTTCTCCCAGACAAGTCTTAGCAATTGCCAAAGCCATCTTGCAGCCTCACCACTTCTGAAATATCTCACCAACTCCTGAACTCAAAATGCTTCTTGTACTCATAACATTAAGATTCACCAATTCCAAACCAATCAAGGAATTAGAAATATAATTTATCCTGACAAGACCCCTCAATTGTTATGGTTGATGCAGTTGGTAAAGTGGAGTTATTTAAAAATCCCAGAGGGAAACTTTAAATAACTGTCGTAACCTATACTTTTAAGTGCAATGCTTGAGATGCAACTCTAAATTCAGGAAACAGAGCACCAGTTCTTGAGGTTTTATGTTAAACTAAATGAAACATTGTATTAATTTACACAGGTTAAATATATACACACATGGCTATAAATTACTACGGTCATAAATTTTCACAAATTCCCAAACTAATCTCCATTAAGGCAACAGCAACCCATAGACTTCACCAGAAACCAGGCAAAGCATTTTCACCTTACAGATTGAAAATGAGGTTCTTTTCATGTTGGTTCCTGTGGAGACTGTTGGAGGCTTACAGCTGCTGTTAATCTCACATTGCCTCTGCTCTGCACACACAACACTGCTGAAGTTATACCTAGTATCGCTCGTTGAATGTCAATTCTCATTGTATCATCAACCTCTAAACTAAACCTCTCCAACAATAAAACCCCTATCATAATATCAATTTTATTAGTAATATAAACACATTGCTTGGTATCTGCTATATAGGTGTCAGTTTTCACCCCACTTCTTGAATGTTCTATTCAAAAATTGCAAATTCACTCTACCTCTCTTACATATAAAAACTCGTACACATCAAAGCATCCAGATTGGCTTGCTTTAATCCAATTAAGAGACACCCACAGACTAAACCTGTATTATAAAAAAAATCCTAATCAAATTATATACATTAATAGCTTCATGACTGTACATGATGGGTTGTGTTGAATGGGCTTTTTTCAATCTTATGCTCTTCAGTTACTTGTAATTGAATTTTTATCCATGTGCCTTCATCCATCCGCTGTAACTTTGACGTAAGATCCATAGAAACACTGGAAGATTTAATGTTCATTTACACCACTCCTCTTGAGTTTCCATGGATCTTCCAAGGCAGACCATCAGCAGATCCCAGGTGGAAATGCCATTTTGGAATCCATACCTCATCTACAAAAATGTTTTAATCAGCTAAAATGCTCCACAGATTTTGAAATTCTCTTTCATTTCTATGGGAATCTTTTCTATGGTGAACATCCCGACAATACAGTCACAATGTTCTTGCTTTAGAATTTGTTGTGTGGCCCAAGGTTCATGAAAAAGGATAAACCTATTAAGATTTTTAAATTTGAATCCATTTTTGTCAGCACTAAATTCTAATATTCCTATGCTATTTATATTGCCAAATTCATGTTAGTGGATTATTTTCTTGTAAAAATGACAAAATTATCAGGAATAGGCTGAAAGAACACTCACCAGTTCTCAGCTTCTATTAACAGAACCTCAGCTCTATCTGGCTAAGAAAAGTTTCAATTGATTACTAATAGTAATATTGTCAGGTATTGATTGTTAAAAGTAAATATCCAAATTCTGTACTGAAATTGTATAACATAATAACAGTAAAGCACTATATCATTGCAACACTGAAAAGCATAATGTTCTCTCATCTCCGCCAGACCCTCCCGTATGCCCTGCTGGATTTCCAGCATCTGCTGCCTCAGGGATGACTCCAGAGGCTCATTAATCAGCCACCGACTGAGCATGTTCCTGGTCCCCAGCATTCCTCCGACTGCTGGCTCCCTGGGCACTCTCTGCCTCCGCCTGCACCTCAAGCGAGTGTGAAGTGCCCTCACTGCTTTGCATCGAGATATTAGTCAATGATCTTATTCCCACCACGGTGCTGGTATCTGTGTTGGTGCCTGCCTGGCTGAGAGGGTGTGACACTGGTACATTAATGTCTTCTGTGCCCTCAGGGGTCAGCGGTGCTCCCTCAGCCTCCTGAGTCCGGGCCTGCTCCAGTGAGGCTGAAAGGAAGAACAAGGACATTTGATTAGTAGAAGTGACACTGTTAATGTGCATGCCTGGCACCCGGATCAGGATGTGCTCCTCCTTCCATAATCAATGGGATCCCATGTTGGAAGCTGAAATCAATATACAGTCAACAACGGAAGGTTTGCACTGACAGACATTGTGACCTCAGTGCATGGCACTCTTACCTCCCAGTGACACCCCAACCTCACTGCAGCCCCTTGACCTGGGCACTTGGCGCCTCTCCAGCTCCAGTTCCTTCTGCTCGTATCTGGTGATGATGAGAAGGTGGGGTGGTCCTCCACCAGTCCGCAGCCGCTCAGCATTATTGTGTACTGTCTTCTCTTGAAAGGAGAGAGGAATATTGATTAGCCCACCCTGTACCTGCATTGCCATTGCAGCCTTGCCACCCCCACCTGAGGGAAACCTTGCAGGTCTCATCCGATTCGTGATCCTGGAGCCGCCATACACTCACTCCAAGCAGCCAGGGCTGACCCCCTTGCCCAGATGTTGCCTCCATCACATTTGCCACTAACACTTTAAGAACTTCCAAACCCACGACCACTATCACCTAAAAGGACTAGGGCAGCAGATAGATGGGAACACTGCCACCTGTAAGTTCCCCTCCAACTCACTCAGCATCCTGACTTGGAAATGTTTCACCATTCCTTCACTGTAGCTGGGTCCAAATCTTGGAACTCGCCCCGTCACAGCACTGTGGGTGTTCCTGCACCACATGCAGCGGTTTAGGAAGGCAGCTCACCACCACCTTCTCACGGGTAACTAGGAATGGGCAATAAATGCTGGCCCAGCCAGTGAAGCCCACATCCCTAAGTGCTAAGTGACCCATGCTAACACGGTTATCACCCTTCCCGATCGCAGGAGGTCATTAAACTGCTTGTGGCACTGCACCTAGGTGTGTCTCACCACATAGTGGGAGCTGACCCGTGCTGCCATCTCCTCCCAGGCACGTTTTGTTACATGTTGGAGGCCTCCTCCCATCCCTTTGTACTACAATCTTGCAGCGTGCTGCCACCTCCTCAAGGAGGGCAGTGAGTCACTCATTGGAGAACCTCGGGGCCGACTGCCCCGCCGACCTGCCCTCCTGCCTGGCCTGCTCTCCGAGGGTGTTCTCCATCACGCTCCTCACCAAAATCAGTGTCAGCCTTTAGGACAGCTGCCTGCACCATTTTTGAATAGGTCACTAGGTCGCCATTGGACCCGGTGGACATTGGCCTCCGCTTGCCACCCACCCCTTCCCACTGATCTCGGGAGCCGCAATTTATGCTGGGACGGCCTTAATTGGCTGCCCATGTAAAACGGCGGCGTGGAGCTGATTGCAAGTGGTGATCGGCTCCATGCCCACCCCTGCCCGCTCCCCGCTCCCGCCACTTTTCGAAAGGCAGTTAAAGAGAGGCAGTTAAAGGCAGGGTCTTTCATTAAACACAGGGTGCCCAAACAGGGGACTACTGTTATGAGTGAGGGGTTTCATGAGATGATTGCATTTTAAGCTATCTCTTTAATTCAGTGGAGTATGGAAATGGAGTAATAGAGAGAGTCATGTCATCTCCTACAAGTTTTGCCTGACAATAAGTCTATTTGACCTGGCTGTGATGGGGACCGGGGCCCCAGATCGAGTCTTATTGAAACCCAAGTGCCAGCTGCCATGCCTGGACACAAAGAAAGGAACAGCTGGCTTTGTTATCTGCAGACTCACTGACTCAGAGACCCTGCACAGAAAAAGGAGAGAGAGAGAGAGAGTCCCAAAGAGAGGAAGGCATGGAAACACTTGCTGCTGTGAAGATTAGGGCAAAAGACTGTTCTCTGTTAGCCACCAGATAGAAGCCTAATGGGAGCTCATTCTCTGGCCAAAGTGCTGGAACTGGTGGAAATTCAAGGCTGCTGGAAGATTCGTTCCAGTTGGCCAGGAGAAGGAATCACCAGAGTGGGCCTTGCTGCTTGAAGTTGGGTTAGGATTCCCCGAAGACTGAGGGAAACAACTTTTGTCAGATACTGGACATTAGGACTCAGCAAAACAGGGAGCAGCGAGCCAGTTGAAAAGTGGGAGTAATTTTGAACAGGTTCCTGTAAAGACTACAATTTTTGAAGAGTCCGGTGTAATGTACAAACAGTGGCTTTGGGTTTTTGGTCATGTTAGGAAGCTAAGAGGGGGTTGCTTTTTTGGTAGTGTATTAGTTGCCCGCTAAGTAATGTTTAATCAATGTCAATTATCATTTGTTTGTTATAGTAAATGTCTTAAAGTGTGTAATCTTGAAACCTGAGGAGATGCTGGTGTACTGGTAATGACACCGGACTAGTAATCCAGCAGCCCAGGATAATCCTCTCAGGATATTGGATCAAAACCCTCCATAGCATTCCTGGGAACCACGCCATTTCCATGGCGGGTGGGCACTTGTTCGCCCACCATGCCATCACCTCGCCGTTTCATCATGCCAGGCACCATATTTAAAGTGCAGCCACACACACACCTCTTAATAATCCCAACCCAGGACTGCTGCACAGAAGACAGGATGGCCACGAAAGAGGGCATCTGTGAGGTCCGAGTCAGATGATGAGCCTCTGGATCTGTTCTTCCAACTCATCCTGGAGAGTTAGCAGAAGGCGTGTGAACATTACGCAGGGCTGCTGGAAACCCTCAACAGAGTTGCACACTATTCAGAGGAGTGCGTCTGCCTGCTTTCTGATGAAGTGGTGCCCACATGTATGGAGGTCTCCATGGGGACGATAGCAGATGCTATGGAGACCTAGGTCCAGCAGAATGCGGAGGTATGTGTACACCTGCACTCCATCGCGGGAGCCATGGGTGAGTTCGTACAGTGGCACCGCGAGAGGGAAATAGGGCACCTTGACATCCCTCCTAGTGTTCCTTCCCCTCAAGTAGTCAGGCCGGGGTTCTTGGCACCCGAAGGGAGGTGGAGTGGTAGCAGCTGGACACCCCTGGGTCATCCACTCAGGAATCTCAGAGGCTGTCCTCTCCCTCCAAGTCCCCTTTGCCTGTGAGCCCCTCAACCTCATCCTTTGGCACTGCAGAGGGAGCAGCTGGCCAACGAATGATTCTGGAGGGAGAAGTGTGTGTGTGGCAGGGCCATTCGGAGCCTCATGCAAGCGCTCTCCCATGCGCGCGGATCCTTCACATATCACACTCACCTCGATGTCCTGAGCATCTTCGATGTTGCCAGCTGGGGTTCATTTTCAGTTGTCTGAGCTGACCTGCATCTCTGGCCACTCAATGATCACATTCCCATTCAGCACCTGATCTCGCTCACCATGACTGCCGTTTCACTTTTGGCTTAGACAGCATTGTCCTGATTCAGTTTTTCGTGTGCTCTCCTGATCTTTTCCCCTCCCTAATCACCTGTTTCCATTCCCCCATCAGAGTTGACCCCCCTGTCATCACCTTCCACCTCCCCTCCATGACCTACCAGCCACAACTCTTTTCCTTCGGGGATGTCCAGGTGAACGTGCAAGTTTCCTTTCTTCCTGAAGGTCCCACCCCCATCCACATTAACCTCCCTGACCTCCTCCTTCCCACCCCCAGGGTCCGTGTCTGCCTCCGAATCCCCAACAACCACCCTCGCCGCCCCTTCTATTTCTACCGTTGAGCCCTCACCCTCCCACCATACCACCTCACTCTGCCCTTGGTCATTCTCACCATTCCTCGTTCTACGCCCACCTTCACTTCACTCCCCAGGAGGCAGTCAGGGACTCATCAGAGCCCTCCCTTCCACGTTCACCCGAAAATCATTCCTCTGGACCCCTTTCCCCCCTTGGACCCCCTTTGCCCCTTGGAGCCCTTCCCCCACTTGAAGCCCCTCCTCCCAGCTCTCCTCCCCTCTTGGTCCTCCACACCCCACCCCCGGACTCTACCCCTGCTTAGTCCTTTCCCTTTCCTGACTCCTTCAGACACCCTTACTTCCTCCAGCCTTACTTTTTCCTCCGCCCTTAGCCCTGCCCCCTTCCCGACTCCTTCCTCCACCCTTACTTCTTCATCCACCCTGCACTCCATCTCCTCTCCGCACTCCTTCCTCCCTCCGGGCTCCTTCCCTTACACCTTCCACCCCCCCTTACACCTACCTCCCTAGTTTCTGTCTTCTCCCCGTTACCCCTTCCTCCCTCCATACTCCCTCCCAACCTCCCCACCGACACCTTAATTCCCCCCTCAACCTCACCCCATCCTGACACCTTCATTCCCACTTCCCAACCTCACCCCATCCAAACACCGCTTCCTCTCCCAGTCGATCCTAGACTTTCCTCTCCCACCCTCCGCTACATCTTCCTTTCTGAAAAACAGCTTGACCTTCCTTTCTACCCACTCGACCATCATGACTGTGAGCAGACCGTCAACGGTGACTTTCCAACTTCTGTGGGCTGCTTCGCAGCAGGGCCATGTCCATAAGAATCCACCCAGCATGCCATGGAAACTCCTCCAGTGTGCCGTTGCTGTTGGGCTCCAGCACTGTATGCTCCTTGGATGTCCATGATGTGAGCAAGGCCCTGGCGGTATGTCCCAACTTCTGCACGTCGCACTTGTCAAGACGTGCTCACATGGGCGTGCAATCAGGTCAACGTGGATGGACGATCCAGCAGAGTGCGGCAATGGGGTGGTGGGATGGTTCTGGCAGGCTGGCCATATAATATGTAGATGTATTACAATGAAGTTCCTGACATCCGATGGCGGGTAACACGGCCCACCATCGACGGGCTGAGCGAACGATCGCAAACTGGTTTCACGATGTCTTGAAACCGATTTTTGGCCTTCTCACCATATTGTCCACTCACGACGCTGAGCACACCCACTGTCAGTGGGCAAGGATGATTCTGCCCCATGAAAGAATAGAAAAAAGTGATCCTTTCAGTCAGTAACTGGGAATTCAAATCGCCTTGAAAGCTTACCATCCTCTACAGGGGGGTCATAAAAATGGAAGGTTCTTGTGGGGTATGAATGCAAAGGCTGGAAATTAGTGAGAGATTGAACGAACAAGATTTCACTGTTACTCTTGCTGTATTCAGTTAAAACTTGGCATGGCTACTTCTGTTGCTCAAGCATTTCTGGAAATGGGCGACTTGCCTGTGAATGCCTTGCAACAATTAACAGAAGTTAAATTTGAAGATGGTAGCAGAGGAGTTTGGAGTAAATTTAAAAGTAGTTGCTGAAATTGGTGAAATATTGGCTCAACACCTGAACCTTGAGGAGGAAAAGAACATTCCCAATAGCACTCAAACTGAATTGACAAGACTTCACTTACAAGTGAAACAACTTGAATTGGAGTCAGAAAGGCAAAGACTTGAAAAAGAAAGAGAAATGAAAACACAAACTTGTATTAGAAAGGGAAGAAAGAGAAAGGGAAATGCGGAAACTTGAAATGGAATTCCAAAGGGAAGGAAGAGAAAAAGGCAGTGCTTCAAAGAGTAAAAGAGAAGAAAAAGCTTGAATTGCAAAGAGAAAGGGAAGCGAGGGAATTTGAACTTGACAAAGAAAGATTTTGATATGCAAGCACAGAGTGGCAGGAAAATTTGATCATGATTCAGATTTAACTCCTGGTTTTGACCTGGCAAGGAATGACTGCTTAGTGCCTAAATTCGCTAAGGAAAGAGTTGAAATGCATTCTGCCTCATTAGACAAAATTGCTACAAAGCTGTATTAGCTAAAAGAAAGTTGGGCAGTTTTATTGCAAAGGGTGTTCATGGGGAAGTGTTAGAAGTATGTTCATTTCTTTCAGATACACAGTCTAGTGATTATGATACAGTTGAAACTGTTGTTCTCGATGTTTATGAATTGGTTTCAGAGGCTTACAGCCAAAAGTTTAGACATTTAAGGAAGAAACAGAAACATAATTTTGTGGAATTTGCTAGAGAAAAGAAAATGATATTTGATAAGTGGTATAGGGCTATGAAAGGTTAATGAGATTTTGAAATAGTGTCCTTTTGGGAATAGGGTGCCACCTGGAAGACCATGAAGTTTCTAAGATAAGTGCAGCTGCTGTAATGGCTGATGATTAGAAATTACCTGACAAAGATGTGAGTAAGCCTCTATTTGCAAACCCAAACAGAAACTGGACAGCCAGCATGTCTGATAGTGTGCAGAATACTGGATACAGTGAGTTAGATAGCAGAAATAAAAGGAGAGATTCTCACCAGAGTAGCAAAAAAAGACAATATGGCAGATATGTATGGGGAATGTCATGTCCATAAAACATGAAAGAGATCATAAACTGTTTAAGTCAAACCTAACTTGATGCTTATTTAAAAAATGGACATTGCTGGACAAAAAAGATGGCTGCTACAGGTGAGATTTGCAAGTTAGCTACAGTTCTGAAAACTTCCAACAGTAATTACAGGACAAAGCTCAAACCTCATCCTTGTGGAATTTCACGCCTATCATTGTGTGGATCCATTACAATGAACAAAACAAGGAGCAACAGATGGTCTGTTTTCCCATCCTAGACTTAAAAAGAGAGCAATCAAACCTCATTATACCTGCAGAGGCAGTAATAGCCCATATATCTCCTGAGGTTAACACTGGATTTTGACCAGAGACATCAAAACTGAATGTTAAACTAAATCTATCTCATCAATCAGCAACACTACATGACCTAAACACTTTTGGCCTTTGAAAAGTTTTAATGTTACATTCCTGCACTCCCAAGTCAGTCTGCTGTTAAACTACCCACCTGTCAACACTAAACCTAGACTCCAGGCTGACAACAAAGCCTGCCTCAAATCTAAGCCTCCTCGAAACCTAGTTCTCTGGAAGATTCCTGCCATCACCTGGAGAATGGGCCAAATCTCTTGGCTGAATTTTCACCTTGGCGTGCGGGCACTGACCCAACATGCACGAGCGTGAAATAGTGTGCGATGATGTTGGGCGAGCGTCCTGACGTGATTGCACACGCACGATATTTTGGTCAGCAGGCGCATGCTGGAGTTGGCAGCATGCCCGCCGACAATTAAGGGGGCTGTTAAGCCTATTAATAAATTAATTAAACTGATTTTTTTCCCTGCCTGTCCAACCTTACAGTTGGTGGGCGGGCGAAAAGGCCAAGTGGCCTTTGGATTTTTGAGGAAGCCGCATCCACAGGCAGGATGAGGTTTCCAATGTTAATTAAGAATAATATAGACATTTTTAAAACTCATTTCTAACATGTCCTTGCTCATATGACAGTGTCACATGAGGAGACATGTTTTCCTTTTTTAAAGAACTTTATTTTTCATGCGAACAATCTTCAGCTTCCTGAGGAAGTTCCGCGTCTTCGGGGAGCTTTCTGTGAGCACATTTCTGTGCTCTGCCCTTGTCCCTCCCAACCCCTGCCCAGGCAGCGCTGAGCATTTCAGCATGTGATTCATACTGGCTGGGCATTAATTGGCCAGCCCGTGTGAAATCACTTGCCCCATCACAGATAGTGGACTATTGCACGGGCACTCCAGGGCCTGCCCACTGCGCCCACCCAACGAGGGCAATATCCTCCCTTCTGTATACCAAACTCATCTAGCTGCATTACCATCAATTTTAAAGGAATTCTCCAACTCCTGCTTTAAGCTGAACCTGAAGGTTCCGCCTGAACCGTAACTCCTACACGGAGGAACCTCACTGGACTCTGACATTCGCATGAATTAGAATAAAAAGCCTAGAAAGGTAGGGTATGTGCACATTCACCTGGACATCCTGGAAAGACAAGAGTTCAGGTTGGTAGGTGATGGTGGGAGGTGGAGGGTGATGCCAGGGTGGTCGACATGGGTGATTGAGGGAGGGGGAAGGACGGCGGGGGGCGCTGATCAAAAACTTGACTATGACCATCGTTGTCGAAACTGAAAGTGAGCGGAGCCTTGTGTTGGATGAGCAGAAGTGCTGCAAGGGAGTGCGATCAGTGAACGGTCGAAGATGCAGGTCAGCTCAGCTGGACAACTGAAAGAGAACCCCAGCAGGCAGCATCGAAAATGCTCGGGGCGGTAAAAGGGGCCTAAATTTTACCCTTGGCTGGCGCGCGTGATCGGCAGGCTGTGAAACGGACCCCCGACCGCGATTGACCCCCGACCGCAATTTCACACTGGCTGGCCAATTAACGGCCAGCCAGCGTGAAACACACGCTGAAAAGCTCAGCGCTGCCGGGATGGGAAGAGGGCGGGCAATGATGTCACCACGGACACGGGTGGGTAAGCACTGCATGAGAGCTCACTGAAGGCAGACAGCTGCCGCAGGGAGCTGCAGACCTGCAAATGATGACATAAAGGTACAAAAAGCTGCCAAAAAAAAAAAATCCATGCATCACAATCCAGCACCTGAAAGCATATCTCATAAAAATGCTGTCCACAGATATTTTTATTTTATTTCATAACGGAGATTTCACCCCGCCCTTGGATGATGTTTGATGAACAATGTAAAGACTGCCTGGCCCATTCGTAAGGTTGGATGGGCCACAAAAAATCGGAGACAATTGCGCCGTTAATGGGCTTAATTGGCAGTTTAATTGTCAGCCGGCCTGCTTCGACTTTTGCGTGCGCCCGCAAGCGAAATATCGCACAAGTGCGCAATGTCAGGAAGCTCGCCCGACATCATCTCGTGCGATTTTATGCCCGATTGGGTTTAACATGGGATGTAAAACTCTGTCCCCGAGTGTGATAGATTGAGGTTCCGCGTGTGTGGGAGAGAGCTTGCACGAGGCTCCAAAAGTCCCTGCCACACATACACACTTCTTCCTCCAGAATCACTCATGGTCCAGCTGCGTGCACCTGAATTACTGCTGGGAAGAGGGTTAGGGAGGAATGCAATGGGAGGACTCACGGAACCTGTCAATCAAGCTGAAAGACAACATTACAAATTATTCAGTGAAAGTGAATGTATTTTCAGGTTATAAAGTGACAAAAAGTGTTCACTTAAACAACCACTTGTGATCAGAATTTCTTAACTCTTCTTGGCCTACCATCTCTTCTAGGTGCTGCCCTGACATCCGCAGCAGGGCTGGAGACAGCCTGTGCAATGATTGGCCCTGTTGCCCCTGATGACTTCGGCATATGTCCTCTTCACAACCAAGGCTTGCTTCTGAAAAAGCACTGAAATTAATTTGGGTGTATAGTAACAAACTACATAACCATGAGTATGCTCAGCCTGCCATGCAGGACACTGGGGTTCAATTTCCTCTCAGAGAGAATAAAACCATGAGGTGCAAAAAAGCTACAAAAACACATGTAGTGCAACAAATGTGTCCCACAGCCGTGATTATTGTTTAGTTGAAAAAAGCAATTCATCAGACATCAAATACTCAACAGTCCCTGCACTTTCCAAACCCACGACTGCTGCCACCTAGAAGGACAAGGGCAGCAGATAGATGGGAACACCACCTGGAAGTTCCGCTCCAAGTCAATCACCATCCTGACTTGGAAATGTATTGCTGTTCCTTCACTGTCACTAGGTTAAAACCGTGGAACTCCCTTCCAAACAGCACTGTGGGTGCACCTACACCACACGGACTGCAGTCGTTTGAGAAGGCAGCTCACCACCATCTTCTCAAGGGCAACTAGGGATGGGCAATAAACATTGGCCTAGTCAGCGAAGCCCACATCCCGTGAATGAATTTTTAAGAAGTTCACCTTTTGACTTAGAAGCAAGCATGCTGTCAGTAAAGTCATCAACCTGAAATGTTAACTCTGTTTCTCTCTCCACATATGCTGCCAGCCTGCTGAGTTTTACCTGCACCATTTTTACTCATACAAATGAACTGATATTATTGCATATATAGCAAAAATCTAAGTAATTACTTTTTTATACTACCACATAACTTGTACGGGCTTCTGACTGCATAATTGTATATCATTTCTTGAAATTTACTGTACTTAAATTTCTCCAGTGAAACATGTTTAATATACATTATATAGCCACACAGACACTGACATCACTCTTACCTCTTAGTCAAAAGGTTGCGGAGCCTCACTCAGGAGGTCTGAGCATAAGCTTTAGGCTGCTACTTCTGTGTATTGTATGGGGGAGTTCGGCGCTTCTGGCTAAACATAGTTGCAAATGCTTCAGCTTTGTCTTTTGCACTGCACTCCCCCATCATTGAGGCACTGAGGGTGGGGATATTTGTGGAACCTCCTACAGTTAGTTGTTTCATTGTCCACCACCATTCAGGACTGGTTGTGGCAGTTCTGCAGAGCTTAGATTTGATTCATTTGTTGTTGGGTTTCTTAGTCCTGTCTATCACTTGCTGCTTTTGCTGTTTGGCATGCAAGTAATCCTGTGTTGTAGCTTCGCCTAGTTGACACCTCATTTTTAGGTATGCCTGGTGCTGCTCCTGGCATGCCCTCCTGTACCTTTCATTGAACCAGGCTTGATGGTAATGGTGGAGTGGGGCATATGCTGGGACATGAGGTTCGAGATTGTGGTTGTATGCAATTCTGCTGCTGCAAATGGCCCATTGCACCTCATGGATGCCCAGTTTTGAGTTGCTAGAGCTGTTCAAAATCTATCACATTTAGCACGGTAGTACTGCCACACAACCCGATGAAGGGAGTCCTCATTGTGAAGGCAGGACTTCGCCTCCGCTAGGACTGTGCGGTGGTCACTCCTACCATTACTGTTATGGACAGATGCATCTGCAACAGGTAGATTAGTGAGGATGAGGTCAAGTATGTTTTTTCTTTCTTGTTGGTTCCCTCACCAAATGCCGCAGACCCTGTCTAGCATCTATGTCTTTTAGGCCAGCTCGGTCAGTAGTGGTGCCACTGAGGCATCCTTTGTGATGGACAATGAAGTCCCCCACCCAGCGTACATTCTGCGCACTTGCCGCCCTCAGTGTTTCCTCCAAGTGGCTTTCAACATGGAGGAGTACTGATTCATCAGCTGAGGGGTATGGTGCATTGGTAATCAGCAGGAAGTTTCCTTGCCCATGTTTGACCTGATGTCATGAAACTTCATGGGGTCCAGAGTCAATGTTGAGGACTCCCAGACCAACTCCCCCCTCCCATTTACCACAGTGCTGCCACCTCTGCTGGGTCTGTCTTGTTGGTGGGACAGGACATACCCATGGATGGTCATGGTGGTGTCTGGGACATTGTAAGGTATGATTCCGTGAGTACGACTATGTTGGGCTGTTACTTGACTAGTCTGTAGGACAGCTCTCCTAATTTTGACACAAGCCCCAAATGTTAGCAAGGAGGACTTTGCAAGGTCGACAGGGCTGGGTGTGAAGTTAAGTCGATGCCAGGTGGTTAATCTGGTTTCATTCCATAGCGGTTTGATACAGCTGAGTGGCTTGCTCGGACATATCAGAAAGCATTTATGAGTCAACCACATTGCTGTGGGTCTGGGGTCACATGTAGGCCAGACCAGGTAAGGGCAGCAGATTTCTTCCCGTAAAAGCCATTAGTGAACCAGATGGGGTTTTGCAACAATCAACAATGGCTTCAGGGTCACTATTACTAAGACTAGCATATTCATTCCAGATTCATTAATTGAATTTAAATTCCACCAGCTGTCATGGTGGGATTTGAACCCGTGTCTCCAGAGCACTAGCCTGGGCCTCTGGATTGCTATTCAAGTGACATTATGACTACACCAGTACCTCCTTTATGGAGCCCACACATGCATATGGAGCTTTGGTTTAATTTTTCACCCGAAATATCATTCCTCAAACATTTCTGACTCCTCCTAAGGTCCACAGCATCGCAGGTGACAGTTTTCAGCCAATTCGATTCACCCATGTAATATCAAGGGGTAGTTGGAGGCATTCGTTACTGCAAAGGTGATGGGCCCTGACTTCATTCCGGCCAGAGTGCTGAAGACTTGTGTTCTAGAACTATCCATGCTTCCAGCCAAGCTGTTCCAGTTCAGCTACAACATAGGAATTTACCTGGCACTGTGAAAAATTGCCCAGGCATGTCCTGTACACAAAAAGCAGGACCAATCCAACCCAGCCAATTACCTCTCAATCATCAGCAAAGTGATGGAGGGTGCCATCGAAAGTGCTATCAAACGGCACTTACTCAGCGATAACCTGCTCACTGATGCTCAGTTTAGGATCTGGCCACCCAGCTGACCTTATTACAACCTTGGTTCAAACATGGACAAAAGAGCTGAATGCCAGAGATGAGGTGAGAGTGACTGACCTTGGTATCGAGGCAGCATTTGACTGAGCATCAAGGAGTCCTAGCAAAATTGGAGTTAATGGGAATAAGGTGGAAAACTCTCAATTGGTGGGAGTTGTATCTAGCACAAAGGGAAATGGTTGTGGTTGTTGGAGGTCAATCAACTTAGCCTCAGGACATCACTGCAGGAGTTCCTTAGGATAGTGGCCTATGGCCAACCATCTTCAGCTGTTTCATCAGTGACCTTCCCTTCATCTTAAGTCAGAATGATTGTGCAGTTATCAACACCATTGGAGACTCCTCAGATATTGAAGCATTCTGTTCCAAAATGCCTGGACAATATTCAGGCTTGAGCTGATAAGTGGCAAATAACATTCTCACCACATAAGTGCCAGGCAATGCCCATCTTCAACAAGAAAGAATCTAACTATCTCCCCTTAACATCTAATGACATTACCATTACTGAATCCCACACTATCAGCATCCTGGGGGTTATCATTGACTGGAAACTGAACTGGACTAGCCATATAAATGTGGCTACAAGACCAGGTCAGAGGATGGGAATTCTGTCACGAGGAGCTCACCTCCTGACTCCCCAAATCCTGCCCACAAGGCACAAGTCAGGAGTGTGATGGAATCTCCACTTGCCTAGATAAGTGCAACTCCAACAACCCTCAGGAAGCTCAACACCATCCAGGACAAAGCAGTCCACTTGATTGACACCCCATCCATTACATTCAGCATTCACTCCCTCCACCACTGGCAGCAGTGTGTACCATCTACAAGATACATTGCAGCAACTCACAAAGGCTCCTTCGACAACACCTTCCAAACACACGAACTCTATGACCTGGAAGGACAAGAGCAGCAGATGCATGGGAACACCACCACCTGCACACTCTCCAAGTCACATACCATCCTGACTTGAAACTACATCGCTGTTGGTTCACTGTCGCTGGGTCAAAATCCTGGAACCTCCTTCCTAACAGCACTGTGAGTGTCGCTACACCACACGGGCTGCAGCGGTTCAAGAAGACAGCTCACCACCACTTTCTAGAGCAATTACGGATGGCCAATAAATACTGGCCTCGCCAGCAACGCCGATATCCCGTGAAAGAGAAAAAAGAAGTATGGCCAACATGTATCCTTCAATCAACACCTCAGAAAGAAACAGATTAACAGTTCTTTTATCTCAATGCTGTGTATTGGACCTTGCTGTCCGTAAATTGGCTGCTAGTTTCCCTACAAAGTAATAATGATTTATACTTCAGACTCCTGGGAATGTGAAACCTGTTTTATAAAGTTAAGCTATTTTTGTATATGTTAATCTTGTGGAGAAATATACCACCAACAAGTGAAATAAAATGAAAACTGCATAGTTTAAAATCTGCTTTGAATAATTATGGATTAATATCACAAAGCTTCTAAAGCCATTATAAACATTATGAAGTGAAAGTTATAAAATAACTCAATATGAGAATAAGAAGGCTTGGGGAATAAGATAGACGAGTGTGGTTCTACTGGTTAGTTACATTTGATTAAACATCCATTAAACCCAAGAACAGGATTGAATCACAAGTATTATTTGAAATAAAGTACCCTTTTGTCTTTGACATAAAGCTCACATTCATCACTAGCATAATTAAATACGATTTTACTTGCAAATTTTCCCACACTCGCCCCCAGGTTTGCTGTACACATGCCCAGTTTTGCTGCCTTCAGCCCAGTATGCTTGTTCAGTATATCAACGTCCTCCTGTTGCATTAAATCATTATTATGATTCTTTCCACATACCTGCATTGGTTCCTTAGCCTGTGTCTAAACTACCAGGAAGAAGGCTTTGCTTGTTGACTTAATGCCAGCAATGATCTTTATCTGTGTCTCTATTCACTGGGTCATTAAATTAAAGAGCTGCCACATGCTAAAACCCTTGGTTCCTAATCTGATGGATTGGTTGGCTCATTAAATCAAATCACCACTGGTTGATCTTTCATCTCAGAGACCAGAACTGATATAAAATCTCGAGCTCATCACTAAACATTGGAATAGTTTATTTTCCAGATGCATAAGCAATTTCAGCATGCTTTGGTTCCAACCTATAATCATATTGTGCAATTAAAGTATATGTTGCACAAAAGATTATTTTAGATGACTCAGTGACTAAAATAATTTGTGGAATTCACTTGGACTAAATCTTGTCAGAGCATACTGTTAGACCCATCCTAGAAGGTCTGATCAATCTTATGGGCTTAAATCAAGGCCATTCATACACAATGGCTTTAATATCAGCTTCCAACTGTTCAGTTTGAGTGAACAGAGGGCAGATGCATTACAATTCTCATCATCAATCTTTTATAGCAGTTGGATCATTAATAATTATTGCTTTAGTTTATCCAAAGGCAGATAATAATTCCCAAAGTCATCTAGCATGTTCTAACATATTGCTTCAGATGAATATTTTTATCCTGAGAACTGGAACATAACCAACTTCTCAGCAAGATATTTTCTGATGCCTAATAAGTCAGATGGCATCTGAACTTTCTTCAGACAGAAAAACATTCAGGGCCAGACTTTCCTGTCAAAATAATGGTAAGGCCAAAGGCACTTGTTGTTATTTTTGTGTAAATGGCATAACAACATCAGGCGAGGAGCAGATGCGTAGTTAAATACCAATTGAACATGAATTGAATTACATGAAGTTGCTGTATTTGACTGGCAAGTACAAACTAAATTTGCCAATGAAATTTTATTCCTGTCATTACAAACATAAGTACCATTTTAACAGCAAGATAATTAATAATTACTACCAATCAACCACTCTGGCACTGAAAACTAATTATAACAAGTGTGGAGTCACATTCTTCAGGTGTTAACTATTTATAGATAATTTTAAATGTCAATTTTAACTTTTATTTTATTTGCTTTTCATTTCTATTACTTCTCTTTCTTTATCCAATCTTTCTTTCCCTCACTTTATTTCTCTTTCTATACATGGTTTGACATTGAAATCACCCACCCTAATTTCAATTCCTTCTCAGTCTTTCTGCTGTTTATTTCTCAATCTTTCAATTTAACTGATTAAGGAGATACACAGTTGCTTGCCTTGATCATTCAGGTCCCAGATTTCATGCTTCCGTACTGTGACATCATCAGCTTGCACATTCAGGGGCTTTCAATGCAAAAATGTTCAAATTTAAATGTGCACGAACAAATCTAACCATGTCGCCAACCTGCTGTGTTCCCAATAGTGCTGAATTCAGGCCAATGTTGAGGCTCCCATTAAACACAGGCGGGAGTCTACTATACGCAATAGTTGCAGTGCGATGCTGTCACTGGTGCTGTAACAATGTCAAACCGGGGGAGTCCCATATTGACCTGCTGCCCAGCAATCATTGAGAGGAACCAATTGACTAGAAGAGGCCAAGATAATATAAGAAATGTTCTCATGTTTGAACTCTTTGTGGGTCAAGGGGACAAAGCCCCTCAAGGAGTCTTTGGGCCTCCCCAGCCCCAACCTTGAAGCAACTGCCATCACCATGAATGCTGGTATGGCCACCATGGAACCCCTCCTTCCACTGACCATTCCCGAGAGTCCTTTACCGCAGTCTCCTGCCATCAAACTCCTGCCGGCCAGGTAACGGATCTGTTGAGCTTAACTCCAGGCAATTTTAATTAAATGAGGCCCTGCAGTTAAGATTAGCTAGTTCTCCACATCCTCTTACTCTATGAGTTCAGCACACACTATGAAGCTTGTGCACACCTTATCTGTGTTCTCTGCCTCCAACCCACGAAGAATTGAAGCCCTGGATTCAGTATCAGTCTTCCCAAAAGCTCCTTCAGCTTCAGCAAGATTAGTTACCCTAGTGCTCTATTCTATGGATGTGCCTGACATCGCCTTCCTTTCCTCCAGAGGCATAGTGGGGCGGTATAGTGATAATGTCACTGCACTAATAATTCAGAGGCCCAGGTTAATACTCTGGGTACATAGGTTCAAATCCCACCACTGCAGCTGGTGGAATTTAAATTCAATTAACAAATCTGGAATATAAAGCTAGTCTTAATAATAGTGACCATGGCAACTATCATTGATGTTGTAAAAACCCATCCAGTTCACTAATGTCCTTTAGGGAAGGAAATCTGCCATCCCTGCCTACATGTTAGCCTGCCTATGGATGAGGTTTCGCCAAAAATGCAAAGCCCCCCTGGCCTATTGGCCTGCTCGCCGACCGTAATGGAAATAGAAAAATTCTACTTAATCACCAGCTTAAGAGCCTTCATAGGCCTCTTCATTGTCGGCGGACATGCTGCCAACTGTCGCGCACGCCCGTCCACCGAAATGTCGCACGAGTGCATGATGGTGTCAGGATGCTCACCTGACGTCATCACGTGCTATTTCAAACTCGGACATGTTGGGCGCACACCTGCATGCCGAGCTAAAACTCCTGGTCATGGTGTTAAACCTTCCTGTCAATTTTTGAAATGATCATTAGCCATGGCTTTAACAATGATGTAACTATGCACAGGGCCTATGGACAGTGAAGAAGATCTTGCCAGTAAATTTTGGTTTCCGTGCACATTGCACATTGAAAGATTTAATTGAAAAAAGAGCCATGCATCATGGCATTTTGACAATTTTTGAAAAGTGGACATCTATCCTATAGGAACTCACAATACTTCACACTGTGACTAATTCAATACCTGCATTTTAAATTCTAATACATTCAGAACTTTCCTTCTGTTCCCACAATGTTTCGATCGTCATATGCTGCGAGCAGACAGAATGAAATGTTGCTGTGATAGTTCTAGCAGGAATACTGAAATGCCAACTCCTATTTCAAGTGCTCAATGGAGCACTCTGTTATTCCTTAGTATTGATAAAACATAGGTGGAGAGCCTTGGTTGATAGTGTGGGATACCTTCAAGCCTGAAAAGCAAGTGAGGGGGAAGATAAAGTAAATCAAAAAGTAGTGATTAGGTGATGCCAAGCCTCTGTTTTAACAGATTTGGGAGGGGAAGGGGGTGCCAAGAATAAGAATGGGTTACAGGGTTCAACGGTGCTGAGAAAGAATGAGTGTGAGTAGGGATCTGTTGGATGATTCCTGATTCAGAAATAGTGAGGATTTAAAGAGAAGGAAGAGCATGTCGAATAGCAAATTTTGAGCTTTGGTGAAAACAAATACAGGCAGGTAAGTGGACCAGGATGGTGATCAACAGCAAAGATTCCAATGGAAATTGAAGTGGAGGGTTGAGAGGAGGATTGCCTATCAGATGATTGTTTTTTCTAGTATCATGTCCAGGGCTGGGATGTGCCCTATGTCTGTTGTTAATTCTGTAGAAATTGCTTCTGTAGTGTTATTTCTCAATGGTTCGTGGATATTTGAGGTGATTGCAGAACAATATTTAAATAGCACATCATTCAACAGCAAATTAATTTTTTCCTTCCATTTTGTTCATAATTCAACCTTTTCAGGTACTGTTTTCTTAGTAGAGTACTTTATCGTAGGCTGTTCCCTTAATGTTAATTATGTTCTTATTCTCTTCTTCAGAGGAATACCCCTGAGGTTGGAAGAGGATGACAGTGATGACAGCGATGATTGTGAAATTCATCAAGAAAGGCAAACAGGACCTTACTTCCTCCACCACTGTTAAAAATATCATCACCTGCCACTGCAACCTCCACACTGGCTAACTAACATGACTGCCACATTCTCAGGCTCATCACAATAATCAAAGTCCTCCCTGTTAGCATCATTACCAATCTCGCTCTGCAGCACATTATAGATGCAGAGAGGAAAAAAAAAACAAAATCTAAGTGCCTGAGCCCATATGTGTTGACCGAAAGGCTTGGATAACTGGCAGAGTGTTTACTAATTACAAGTTTCGGGTTTGGAAATGGTTACTTCCTTGCAGTGCAACTACAACAATGTGTGAACTGTAGGCATCTCAGCCCAAGATAAAGTTTGATCCATCATACCCTAACTGCATGTGATTGAAGCCCGGAGTGATTATATTTAGCTTCTGTTTGCTGTGATTATTTTATCAGGTACAGCAAGTTTCTACTGACAAAAGTGCAATTTCTGTCATCTTCAAAACCAGACTGTATTTTCAGAGAAAAAATTGCTTGTTCATCCAAATCAACCTCCTCATAATCATGTTAGGGCAGAATAGCACCAGTGAAAACTTATTTGATATCATTGATCCCCACCCCTCCGCCTCCGACAAAAAAAGTGTGTAATTATTTCAGTTGTCTCCTCTGAAATTGTTAGAACATCTGCACATTTATGCATTTATTGGGGAGATGCTGCCATTTAAATGCAAAAAATGTTGCATTTTGAACTTTGAATACTACAATATAAAATAAAGAACGTGATGTTTTACTGAACTTGTTTTGCAGTTTTATTCCCATTATATATGAGATATTCTGTTCTTAAGCTAGCTATCATTGTTAAATATGTTTGTTAGAATGTTAAAACTTTTGTTACTGCATTGCTTTGGGCTTTTTATTGAAAATTGAAATAAATAGTTAAATTATTGCTTAAAAATCTGGTTTTTATTTTTTTAAACATAATCAAATAAGCTGTTACATTTTATAGTGGGGTATAGGAACAGGTGGAGACCATTCAGACCCTCGAGACTCTTCTTCAATTCAATAAAGTCAGGGCTGTTCTATACCTCAACTCTACCCAGCTTTGATTCATAGCCCTTGATATCCTCACCTAACAAAAACCCATAAATCTTTGTCTTCAAAATTTGAATTAATGTAAACTTTCCAGAAGAAGTCTAATGACTTAATATGAGTGGTCAAAGTTAGCGAATGCATCTTTATATCACATCTCCTACCCATTGTTCTACCAGCCTCTAACTCTGCTAATGCAACACATCCCCAACACTGAGCTAGCACCAGTCCCTGGCACTCTGGACGCATGCATAACATCCAAATATTCCAGTGCACTCTCATACACCTACCAATGCTGCCAGCCTTACGCTACCTTCCTGCCCCCACACACCTCCAGCTATTCAGCCATGCCAGGCACATCATCCAGTGTAACCTCTGACATTCTTCTCAGGACAAGGTGGCACTTAATAAAAGACAGCAGAATAGACTGGTGGGGGACAAAGACACTTGCAGCTTTCAAGACCTATGGAGAAAGTGGTTCTCTGCATAATGGAATCAACTGCAATGGAGCCTGTTGCGTACTGTGGATGATGGTATGTTATGCTACTTCTCCACCCCAGCACATTCTTATCCTGCTATCTGGCATATTGAGAAAGCTGAAGATCGTGTGACCATGGACCTCTTGCTTTCCACCCCATTCACCCCTTTCCTCATTTCAACCTTTTTCTTCTGATGTTCTGCTTTCAGACAGCAAAGAACGGCCACCTAAGATCACAAGATGATAAGCAATAG
Source organism: Cetorhinus maximus (assembly GCF_964194155.1). Taxonomy (NCBI): domain Eukaryota; kingdom Metazoa; phylum Chordata; class Chondrichthyes; order Lamniformes; family Cetorhinidae; genus Cetorhinus; species Cetorhinus maximus. The sequence continues at coordinate 27,121,667 of NC_135882.1, read as the reverse complement.
GAACAGGAATAGGCTATTCAGTCCATCAGGCTTGTTCCACCGTTCAATAAGATTCTTGGTTGATAATGGATGGTTCATGTGCCAGCTCACTGGAGGGTGAAGTCACAGTTGGCTTCTACTACAGGGGACTTGGGTGAGAGCCTTGATGGGGTGGCAGATAGCAGAACACTAATGGCATGCACACTGAAATGCTGAGTGCATTGACTTGTCTGCCTGACAGGCCCCTGTCACTGTTAAGGAGCACAGAAAGCTCCAAGTTGGCAGAGGGCATCATGTAGATCTTGCCTTATCCACAGCCTCTGCTTCATCTCCTTGTCATATTGCAGACCCAGAGGCACTACAACTCAATACTTGTCATGGCCTTTGAGTGGACAGTTCAGCTACTCCTCTGCAACACTCCCTGTCACCAGAATCTCTCCAGAGTACTTTCAGGCACATTGCAATAGCAGAACTTTTTCAAAATCACTTCATTTGAAATTTGGGACCTGACCCTTTGAATAATGTTAGTGCCTGGCTTCTCTTGAAGTTAAACATTTGATCTTTGGTGAGCGGTGTACAAATTCATTGAATGGACCTGCACATTCCAAATCTGGAAAATGGGCATTACCTCAGCCAGTAAGGCTGTGTGAAATTATGGGAAGAATTTTACGGCCCCGTTTTGGTGGGGACGGGGCTGTAAAATGCGGCGGGCCATTATAAATGCCATTGACGACAGCGGGAACATAAAATCCCGCTGTTGTAAAATTCTGCCCTATGATAGAATCAGTTCAATTACTTGCAGCATATGCAGGGGATGCTTGTGTAAATCCCCTTCCCAAGGTGGCCATGCTGGAAGCCTCAGGGGGTGTAACACTCATCCTCAGGAGGGCATTCAGCTTCCATAGTGTGCTTTTTCCAACAGTACTATGGATACAAATTTCATCCCCATAAAGCCAAGTTAAATTTAGGCAACCTGTCCACAGAACTTAACCCTTTAAGTCATTATAAGGGAGAAACGGTGCTAATATGGTAATGTCACTGGACTAGAAGCCCAAGCTAATGTTCTGGGGGAACAAGTTCAAATCCCCCCATTCCAACTAGTGGAAGTTAAATTCAATTAATTTTTAAAATGCTGGAAATGGGCCTTTGGAGACTAGCAAATCCCCATCAGTAATGGTGACCATGAAACTGTCATCGATTAGCATAAAAAACCTTTCTGGTCATTAATGTCCTTTAGGGAAGGAAATCCACCATCCTTACCTGGTCAGGCCTACATGTGACTCTAGATCAACAGTAATGTGGTGACTCTTAATTGTCCTCTGAAAAGGCCTAGTAAGCTATTCAGTTCAAGGGCAGTTAGGGACGGGCAACAAATTCTGGCCTTGCCAAAAATGTCCATATCGCATGAAAGAATAAAGAAAAATAATGAATCAGCACTCGTCCTTCCCCAAGGTCAACATGTCCTTCCTGAGGTATGGCACCCAAAAACTTAGGCTTGAAACTTTTTTCTCCATTTCTGCCCTTGCTTTTATGAAAATAGTAATTTGTGAGGAAGTACAGGAGCACTGACGCTAGTAAGTTGTCCAAGTGGCCAGTGTTCACGTTCAAGCCTAAATAGTGAGTGGCAACAGGGAATGTGACTGTTAAGTTGTCAGGTGTAAGTAATGGTTCAGTTGGTAGCACGCTTGCCTCTAAATCGGAAGACTGAGCGAGTGCTGACACTGTTGGGTGTACTATTTTTCAGACGAGATGCTGAACCTTTCAGGCAGCATAAAAAAGTCCCATGGTACTTTTTGAATAAGAGCAGCAATGTTTTGAACAATATTTTGCCCCACACGATTGCTAAAACAGATTACCCAGTCATTATCACGCTCCTGTTTATGGGATCTTGCTGTGAATAGACTGACTTCCACATGCAACAGTGTCTACACTTCAAAGAAAAAAAATACTTCATAAGCTCAGGGACATCCTAAGCTTATGAAAGATCTCATGCAGAAGTCATTTCTCATTAAGAAGTATCATTATGACATCATACCCAGCTTTCACACAAGTACACATTTTCCAGTTGTGGGTGGGACACTGAAATGCCATTGGTTCTTCCTCCACGGTCCAGACTGCTAAATCTTCTTTATAAATCAGGGCCTATGAGTGTTACGTTCTTATATTCATTGTAAACATACCAAGCATACTACAAGAGCAATAATGTGAGTTTCTTATTTAAAGATAAGACTAAATGCATAGAGGTTTAGTTGGGAGGCTGAGTAGGTACATCTGCCTTGTAGGTGCTGCTGCCATACTCTGAGCACAGAGTGATGGGACTGCTATGTTATACCCTGTCTAGAGGTGATTAATGATTGACAGCATTTTAAGATATGCTCTGTTAAAGGTACATGTATGTCATATCAAAACATCCCATTTTTTTCTAAACTAGCTGTTTACCCTTAAAGAATCAAACTATATGCCATTATGCCTAAATATACCCTGATACAAGGCAATAAATTTACAAGTCTCTGAAACATATCAGCAATTTGCTTATCTGCCCAGACTTAGGCCGGGATTTTCCAGTCCCGTCGCAGGTGGGTCCCGCCGCGGGCAAGGCAGCGCCCCAGCCAGAAGTCCATTGGCTTGCGGTGAGACCGGAAGATCCTGGCGGTGGGAAATCCCGCCCTTAGTGTTACGATCCCAGCTGAGGTTACCTCTGGCTAGGCCTGATCCCAGACTGGAAACCAGCTTGATAGACCCTAACTTTTATTTGTTTGTTTAGATACGTGGAGAGTAGCTACTGAACAGAGGCACAGGAATCAGCTGATGAACTTTTAACAAAAGAATAAAACATTTATTCAACAAGAAAAGATGAACCATATTACAATACTCCTTCACCCACAACTATATCTTTACAGATTTGTAAGGATAGCACAAGTTACAAAAGCTATCTTATACTCTAATGTACGCAGTAAGTATCCAGTCCGTATAAGCCTATGGCACCCTGTGGTCAGACACACAACAACTCTGAAACCAACTGACAGGTGCCACGTCAAACAGATGCTGTGAATCTCTCCGCAATTCCTCTCAGACGCTTATCATACCATGAGCCAACCAATCTCACTGAATTTTGTCTTTCAGATGAGGGTTTCTGACCTCCACTCTCTGAGACCTCGCCTTGGAATCTTCTCCTAAACGGACACTTTCAGATGCCTTCTGCAAGGGTTCACCTCCAGGGTTTTGAACTCTTCTTCTGATGCTCCTCTTCCCTGGGTCACCACATGCATTCAAGTTGTTTTCCATGGACTCTGTCTCTCTGACTCAGCAGTCAACAGTACACCACTGCTTCACATGCCTATAGCAAAGAGTTACAGAACTTCAGTTGTCTCTTTGGACCTTCTTGCCTCTTGCAAGCTGTTCTCGCTTTAAGTCTACTTTTTACAGCTTATGTCTCTTTAAATCTGAAGCTTGGAGCCTTTCCATCTGTCGCTCACCCTTATCTTCACTTATCAGGTCTTTTTCCCAGGTTCCTGTCCTTCCTTTGACTAGAAGGTCTTTCCCCTATTCCACTCCCCTGGATTTTTGAGGTTTTTCTTAGCTTAGGGTTGCTCTCTGTCCCTTCTAGGCTGCTTCTGCTTCACAGCTGTCTTCAAACCAACTGAACTCCAACAGCTTCCAAAACAAACTGCTGTTTCTCTACTTCTGTGTGTCTGTGGGAAGGACCTGCCTCTCTGGGCCTGCATTGCTAGGCAACAGTCCAATCCTTCGACCCTTGTATGTTCACCTTCTCTTTAGGGGTTGTAAAACTCCTCATTAGAAATGCAAGCACCTTTCTAAAGTAAAATTAAAACTCAGTATGGCCTTTCTTAACACAGATGCAGAAATACAAATCAAACTTAAACTTTAAAGCTAAAACTGATTTCTAACACCCATAAATACAAATATAACTTACTTAAACTATTTCTATTTCCGAACACTTAGCTATAATGAACCTTGGCCAGAGGCTGCTGTACATTGTCAGAATGTTGGTTTGGGATGCTGTGTTTGTGTTGCATGTTAGATCGTGCTCTGTTCATAATAGGATTACTCAGTGTTTCTTGTTGTGGTGTTGTGATTTGGCATCTGTTTTGTTGCACTATCATGCTATTTGGTATGCGTACTTGATACCATCTCGGACCTGGGCATATGCTGATGATTTCTGCTAGATTGCCTGTCCCATCAGTTGAGTGTTGTACTCGAACGTTTTGTCCGTCATTGAGGTTGGGTAATTCATTACCCATATGCCGGTCATGGATCTCTCTGTTATTCAATTAATGCAACTCGTGCACCTGGGAGTATCAGTGAGTGATAACTGGGAAGGGTTGTCTCCACTTCTCTGCTGAATAGTAATTCCTCAGGTGAGGGAACTGTTGCACTGAGCAGTGCTACGCTAAGATGCAGCATGGCTGCATGTAGATTGTGTTTCGTTTGATGGTGCTACATGATTAAGGATTCTATGATTCAAACCATTCAGTCCTCCATTCCATTAGATTTGGGGTAATGTGGTTGACTCCCCATTCCTCACACATCGCCTGCAACTGTCGCCCATTGTATTGGGGCCCATTGTTGGAAATAACCTCCTGTGGTGCCCTGAACAATCTGAAGATTTAGTTGCTGTGCCTGCAATGGTTGCACTAGATGCGTTGTGTAATTAGAATATAATTAAAAATTTGGAAAAGTAATCCTTTACAACCAAGAAATCTTCTCCATGGACACTGAAGCGGCCAGTTGTGAGTCTGGTCCATGGATGTGTGGGTACCTTATAAGGCAATATTGGTTCTTTCTGGTTGCTAGGAATGAAAGTTTGATACGCCCTGCATTCCCTCATGGCCTTTTTGATGACTTGGTGGATTCTTAGCCAATATATCATCTCTCTGGTCAACCTTCTGATTTAATCAATTCCTATATGTGCCTGGTGCAACTATTGGAGGATACCAGGTGTCATATACACTGGGATGGCGACTTGCTTGGGGTATTCCAAGCTCAGCTCTACTGGGCCAAAATGGTCTTATAGCTTTTGGAACTCCGAGAAGGACTCTGGCCATCCATCAGTCACTGTCTTCCATAGCTGCTGTGGTACAGGGTCATTGGATGTTTCCTACTGCAGTGCTTGGCACCTAGATTGACCAAAATGCATAAGGTCAATGTGCAGAACTTCTTCTATTTCAATGTCCATAAGATCTATTTTCAGATCTAGGGAGATGTTTGCCCTTTTTGATGGGTTAGGTATTAGGCTTAGGGTATCGGACGTAACCATGGATCTACCCATGTGCGTCACAATCATAGCCTTGTATTTTGACCAGTTGGCACAGCAATCTTGGTGGGGTACAAATTCAGGTTTTGTGATAGGTCGTTTCAAATGGTCTATGGTTGGCTGACACAATGAGCTTCTTTCCAAAGAAGTGTGAATGGAACCACTGTATGCCGAACAACAGTGCTAAAGTTGCACATTCTATATTTTAATAATTAGCTTGGGCAGTGGACAAAATCTTGGAGGCAAAGGCTATAGGCTTCTCTTTCTGAACAAGGCACACTCCGAGTCCTTTTTGGGATGTATCAACCTCATACGTTGTCTCCTCAGTCAGGTCGTAAAACTGGAAAGTTGACAGTCCTTTGGTCAACTACTTCTTAAGTTCATTAAAAATATGTTAGTTATCCTCCTACCAAATATAAGGTACTTCTTTTTTAAAGTTCATGAAGAGATGGGACTTTCTGGGCAAAGCTAAATATATAGGGCCAAAGGAAGTTAAATAAATCAAGGCACTGCTGCAGATCTTTTTTTTTGCGGAGTGGGCATTGCAGTGACATCTTCTAGCTTGCTAGGGTCAGGACGCATGCCTGTGTGGAATAGTTAGATCCAACAAAAGTTGATCTGTGCTGCGTTGATGTTACATTACTGATCATTAAACACAAGATCTTCCCTGCGTTCGGCTTTTAACAAAAGGTGCAAATTTTGTTCGTGCTCCTGTCTGGTTGTGCAGATGCATCCTGGGATCTCGCATGTGACCCTTTCCATATGTTGTTGGAAAATATTCTGGTTTACGGAAAGGGAACCTTCGGAAACAGTGTTGCCCGAAAGGAGAATGCAATGTTGCTAGCTCCTGGAATGTCTCCTCCAATTGCATTGACCAATAGCCATTTTTAGTGTTGAGTTTAGAGAAGAATCTGGCATTCACAAACTTGGGGTTTAGCTCCTCCTCAAATGTGAGAATTTTGAGCGGGCGTCATTTTACAGCTGCATTCAGATGCCTTGAGTCTAAGCAAATGCATATAGGATCATCTTTCTTGACAACATTCATGATGGAGCTACACCAATCTGTGTGGTGCTGGGTTTTTTTGACCATGCCATCTCGCTCCATTCCATCCAGTTCGGCTTTCATCTTAGATAAAAGCAAAAAACTGCGGATGCTGGAAATCCAAAAGAAAAACAAAAATACCTGGAAAAACTCAGCAGGTCTGACAGCATCTGCGGAGAGGAGCACAGTTAACGTTTTGAGTCCGAATGACCCTTCAACAGAACTTAGTAAAAATAGAAGAGAGGTGAAATATAAGCTGGTTTAAGAGGGGGGGTGGGACAAGTAGAGCTGGATAGAGGGCCAGTGATAGGTGGAGATAACCAAAAGATGTCACAGATAAAAGGACAAAGAGGTGTTGAAGGTGGTGATATTATCTAAGGAATGTGCTAATTAAGGGTAGCAAGCAGGACAAGCAAGGTACAGATAGCATTGTGGGGGTGGGGTGGGGTGAAGGAATCAAAAAAGGCTAAAAGGTAGAGATAAAACAATGGATGGAAATACATTTAAAAATAATGGGAGTAGGTGGGAAAAGAAAAATCTATATAAATTATTGGGGAAAAAAAGGGGGGGGGAGAGGAAAAAAAGTGGGGGGCGGAATCGGAAAGGGGATGGGGATGGAGGAGAGAGCTCATGATCTAAAATTGTTGAACTCAATATTCAGTCCGGAAGGCTGTAAAGTGCCTAGTCGGAAGATGAGGTGCTGTTCCTCCAGTTTGCGTTGAGCTTCACTGGAACAATGCAGCAGGCCAAGGACAGACATGTGGGCATGAGAGCAGGGTGGAGTGTTGAAATGGCAAGCGACAGGAAGGTCTGGGTAAACCGTCCAAGGACTCAAACAATCCTTTCAAGTGAAGCAGCATTTCACTTGCACTTCCCTCAATTTAGTCTACTGCATTCGTTGCTCCCAATGTGGTTTCCTCTACATTGGAGAGACCAAACGCAGACTGGATGACCGCTTTGCAGAACACCTTGGGTCTGTCCGCAAGCATTACCCAGACCTCCCTGTCGCTTGCCATTTCAACACCCCACCCTGCTCTCATGCCCACATGTCCGTCCTTGGCTTGCTGTGTTGTTCCAGTGAATCTCAATGCAAACTGGAGGAACAGCACCTCATCTTCCGACTAGGCACTTTACAGCCTTCCGGACTAAATATTGAGTTCAACAATTTTAGATCATGAACTCTCTCCTCCATCCCCACCCCCTTTCCGATTCCTCCCCCCTTTCCCCCCACCCTTTTTTTAATTTTATTTTTTTTCAATAATTTATATAGATTTTTCTTCCATTGGGGTAGATATTATTACGGGCTCACTTATCCTGTATGCTAGCTCTAGCACTGTAAAGTCACAATCGTGCCCTTGTCTTGGCTTATGAATTGATCAATGGCCTCTGTCAGTTTTTGACTAAAAGGACATGAATTCCAGGAAATGTGTTCAGAAGCTGAACTTCACTCGTAATTGATCTTCGAGTGTTGACCATATTTTATCAGGATCTTTAAAGTCATTGTCTGACAGATCTGAAATGTTCATTCAGTCTGTGGAGGCCTTCATTGCTTATAGCAATTTTAATCTTAATCTCTTATTTATCTGGTACAGAAATGTTGGCCAGGATTTTCTGTGCCCGCTGGCGTTGGGCCTGGTTGGCAAAGTAAGTGGACAATATGGCGTCATTTGTTTCACAACAGCGTGAAAGCAGTTTGTGGCCATCCGCTCAGCCCGCCAACAGCACACAATGTTTCCTACCATCACATGTTGGGAAACTCATCGTGATACACCTGCATATCATTATTAGGCCAGAATTATCCACCCCCCCACCGCTGGATCATCCATCCACATCAGCGGGAAAGCACACCGATGTGTTTCACAACAGCACATAAAAGGAGTGTGCTTGGTGGGCTGTACTTTGAGGGGAATTCAGAGGTGAGTACACAGCAACGATGTGCTTGCCAGCGTCGCCTGTTGGACTTCAAGCTTGAGGAGTGTTGGGAGGGAATCAAGGGCAGCCCTGCCGTTGAGGCGATTTGTAAGGGGGCGGGTGGCAGGCAAAGGCAGCCCTGCCATTGATTATAGCACACAAGCGTTTGGGAGTGGGGAGTAGGGTGGTTGAGGGAAGTGGCCGTGCATGAGGGAAACCTTTCCTCTGCAGCTGAGACAGTTCAGGCGCAGTCACATTGATATGATTGGAGCTGGGCTTCTAACTGATCTGTACACTTGACCAACGAAGAGGCATCAAAGTGCCACCAAGTGCATTTTAATGGGCTGTAGAACAGTTGGACGACTGGGCACATTGTACAATCTCCTCTCTAAAGCTGGCCATAGAGCAGTCACTGGCGGAGGCGCACACAGCCCCTTGCAATGTTAGCATCCCGATTCGGACAAGTCTCCCACATGGTTCAAGCTAACGGTGCAGCCTTGCATTGCGGGTTAGGAGAATGGCTGCACCTGAGATGAGGGCACAGCATGCAGTCCAATGGACAAAGCTGCTGCCAATCTGTCTAGTGGAGTGGGGCGGACGAAGGTAGGGTTTTGGGCAGCCATGCAACGCACTAAACTCTGGCCATCCAAGTGGTGGCCAGCACACGCGCTGAATTACATCAACCACAAGGGGTTACACTCGCTGAATGTGCAGATGATTTGCGAGCAGCAAAAACACACCCTGTAGGTGTGTGCAGGGTTTCCAGGGACTGTGCATGACTCCAACATCCTCAGTTGGTCACAGATCCCTGAAGTCTTCCAGGGTTCGCAGAAGCTGCAGGGATGGCTCCTCCGGGACAAGGGCTACCTGCAGGTGCCATGGCTGATGATACTCATGCAGCGGCCTCAGACTGCACAGCTTGCAACTTGGTGGAGCAGACCATCGGGATCTTGAAGATAAAGTTTCAGTGTCTGGTGGAGCCCTGCAATGCAGTCTGCAGAGGGTGTCATTAATGGTCGTTGTCTGCTGCGCCCTTGACAACCTGGCACTGCAATGGGGAGACTAGCTGGCTGAGGAGGAGATGGAGGACCTGGAGGTCTCCTCCGATGAGGAGGGTGTCAACGGGGATGAGGATGAGGAAGTCCGCAAAGGTGAAAATGACAGGGATGAGGACCTCACACCCATGCCCTGGCTGTGCAAGTAATTCTTCTTAACTTTCCTAACCCTGCTGCTATGCCTTGGTGCTCCTCAGATACCCACAGCGGAGGTGGAGGCAACCTTCTTATTGTTGCACAATGAATGTGAAGACTTTGGTGGGTGTCCTCTGGAGGGCAGGGACTTGGAGGTCCCCGTTCTGCTTTTGAGGTCCTGCTGTGTGGCAGTGGCACCCTCTTCAACCTGTGGAGCTGGAGCTGCTGAGGTCACAGGAAGAGGGGATTCGGATGGGCTGGACACTCCTGGAGTCACCTGGATGGATGGTCCTGGGGTGTGTACCTGCTAATCCTCCTCCCTATGGGTGCCCGAGGGCCCCAGGCTGACTCCGTGACAAGGGGTAGCCGGAGTGAGATCAAACTGCCTCATCTCTCTCGTGTACATAGTGTTGGAGGCCAACTATGGCAGCAGTGATGTAATTGGGCCTGTGCAGCAGTGCAGGACCAATGACCTAGGACAAGGTCACCATGGCGGCCGCCGCCCTACCAGTGTTGACCTTGGTGCACTGGTATGCCGGCGCTATCACCTCTGAGTGAAGGTAGACTGACTCCTCCATCGTGCCTTGCAATTTGAGGGGTACAGTGAACATCCCTTCCTGATGTTCCCAAGCTTGCCTTTGCAGCTCCAGCAACTGTGACATGACCTAGTCCAGGGGCTCGTCATCTGACTTGGACTCAGTAAATTTCTGGCCTCCAGCAGTCCTCCGAGTGCCAGAACCCAGGGAAGTCCCTGCTGCCGCCTGCTGTTAATCAGGCAGTGCAAAGTTCTCACCAGATTGTGATCACGAGGCTATCCTAAAGGTAGCTCCCACCGAGGTGTGTGTCTCTGTGCTGGTGGAGGGTGTGGGTGAGCGCTGTGACGGGACTTCAAGGACGGTGCCTCCAGATTCCTCTTTAGAGGTTTCTTCGGGGCTTGATTGGAGGCCCTGGGTCATGGACTCTGTCGGCTGTTTGGCAGATGTGCCAGCGAAAGCAAGGGGAGATAATTAGTGCATGGTAGAGGCCTGTGAAACAGGACACATCACTCACAGCATGGCTGTCTGATGGATGTTGCACTGCTGGATCCTCACTTGGTAGAGCAGCGCCAACCTCACTGTCAGCACAGGACCAGCCCAGATCGTCACCGGCCAGCTGGATGGCTCAGTTTTCAAAGTCCGTGAGGACCTTGATTTCACGCGTTCCTCCACCGGTCTGCGACCTCTCCCTGTCGTTGTGTGCCAGCTTTTCTTGCATGAATAGCGATGGATAAAGCAGGACACCTGTCAGGCCAGATTATAAATATACCTGGCATTTGTGGGTGGTGAGTGGCCCCATGGACGGGATGAGGAGAATGAAGGTGTGTGCGAGAGAGTGAATGGTGATGTCCCTTTAAGTGGAAGTGAGTGAGATCCCTGTGGATGTGTGATGGGTTTGTGAGTATGTAAGTTGAGTGATGGGAAGAGTGGTTTCCTCTAGCAGAACGGAGGAGATCATTCATCCTCTTGCGGCACTAGGTGGCTGTCCTCTTTTGAAGGGCGTTGGTGCTGACTACCACTGCCACCGTCCCCCAAGCCTGGTTGCTCACACTGCTGCCCAACCTGTGGCCAGAGCAGGCTAGAGGACATCTCGGCGGGCCTCCACGGTATCCAAAAGACATTCTCGTGACATGTCATTGAACCTGGGGGCTACAGCCTTTTTGCCTTTCGTGGGCATCTTCCCTGCAGAAGTCGTGGGCTGGAAGCACTAAGATGTGTGCGTGCAGCTGGACTTTAAACCTGGCACCCGATGAAGTGGCGAGGTGATGGCGGGCGGGCGAATGAGACCCTACCCGCCACGTAAATGGCGTGTTTCCCAGGAATGCAAAAATAACGTGGTGGGTTTGGGACGATACGGCGTGAAAACCCGCCATCGCGGCCGGCAGGTAAAACACCCATTAAACCCACCGGCAACCGCGCTTAGTGCAAATCTGGGATGATTCCGTGTGGGAGAAAGGATCATACGGGAGCCTGCAAGGAAATTGGAGATATAGGAAAGCTAGTAATGGGAAAAGTGCTGGTAATAAGGAGCAAATTGAAGGTCGCCAGTCTACAGTCTAAAGATGAAAAGGTAGGAAGCAGAGTTGAAGATAAAAAGGTAACATGTTAATAGTGCGATAAGGCTGGAAGTTAAATGGTGGATCGATTGCGGTGATAGTAATGCAGAAGAGTTCTATAAATACAAGTGCTTTGTGCTCTGAGTCCTAAGTGAGAAATAAACCAATAGCATTCAGACAGGTTTAAAAGGAAGAGTCGGAATTAGTCAAAAAGGTGGAAATATGCTCTCAGCTTACCTAAGGAAATTCTAAAGGGCAGTTTGTAGCGATTTCAAAAATATGTGAGGGCAAAGTATATCCTTGTTTTTCAGAGAAAGAAGGAAAGCCTGTCAAAATTTGGAGGGATACATGTGCCAGTAAATCACTAATATTATGGGCAGAATTTTCTGCTTGATGTATGGGGGGCAGGTCCCACATGTCAGTGCGTAAAATGACGCGCGGTGATGTCGGGCGATCGTCCCGGCGTCACCGCGCGCCATCGCGATATTTCGCTGGGCGGGTGCGCAATGAAGTTCGACGCGTGCCCACCATTAATTAACAGGTTAGTTAAGGCCCATAAATCATCAATCAATGGTGATTTTCAGGCGCCTGTGAGATCTTTGGGTCGGCGCACGGGCACAACGGGCAGGCGAGTAAGAGACTTTTTAATAAAACTCATCTGCAGGCGGGATAAGAGGGCTGAGTGGGGTTGTCAATCTGGTCTGTGTGTATTTATTACAGAAAGCCTGTGTAACCTGTAGCAGTTCAGGACAAATTCCAGCAGCTTTCTGTGTATTTTGAACCTTCAGGTCAGCACCCTGCAGTCAGTAATCTTTATCGGGCCTGCAGCTTTCCGGAGGCCTCCCTTTAGCCTGGGTATGGGTTCTGACATGTCCGCTGGAGGCAGTTCCTCTGTGGAGGAAGAGAGGGCTAGAGTAAGGAGGAGGCCAAGAGTGTACAATCAGCCTCCAGGGGAGCCACCTTTGGGAGGACAGGCGCAGGCACAAGGGGCGCAGGGCCAAGAGGTAGTCCTAGGTGGAAGGGGCCTCAGAAGATGACACTATCCTGCTACCAGGCTATACAGTTGGCAAAGCAGCTACCTCAGTATGACTGAGGTGCAGTGCCGAAGGAGGTTCTGACTGCCAAGGAAGACAGTCAACTATATCTGTCAGATGATTGGCTCTGAGATCTCTCATAACTGTGTGGGTGGACAACCCATGCCAGCAGCTCTGAAGGTCACAGTTGCCCTCAACTTTGAGTCCTCTGGCTCCTTCCAGGGCTCGGTGGGTGACCTTTGCGGTGTCTCCCAATCAGCTGTCCACACTTGTGTCAAGCAGGTTACAGATGCTCTGTTCAGGCATACATTGACCTTCATCCACTGCTGCTGGGACCAGGCAAGCCAGGCACAGCGAGCCAGAGGCTTCGCGGCCATTGCTGGCTTCCCCCGTGTCCAGGGTGCAATAGACTGTACACTTGTGGCCATCAAGGCACCAGCAGTTGAGCCCGGTGTCTTCGTCAACAGGAAGGGCTTCCACTCCATGAACGTGCAGATAGTGTGTGACCACAGGATGCTGATTCTACAAGTCTGTGCCAGTTACCCAGGCAGCTCCAACGACGCCTACATCCTCAGACACTTACAGGTGCTGGGGCTCTTCAGTGCTCCAGCCCGGCTTGATGGATGGCTGCTGGGTGACAAGGGCTATCCCCTCAGAAGGTGGCTCATGATGCCTCTCCACCATCCAAGAACAGAAGCTGAGCAGCGGTACAATAGGAGCCACACCTCCACAAGGGCTGTGGTGGAGAGAGCCACTGGTCTTCTCAAGATGCACTTCCGATGCTTGGACCGCTCAGGGGACGCACTGCAGTACCCCCCAGATCGTGTGTCGGTGATAGTGGTTGCATGCTGCACTCTCCACAATCTTGCGCTGGAAAGGGGGGACGAGGTGGATGATGAAGATGTTGACAGAATGGATGCGGCTGCACACGATGAGTCGAGCACTGATTCTGAGGATGAGGAGGCACAGGGGAATGAAGAGGGGCTAAACGCTGATCCGGGACTACACCAAGGAGGCAGGGACACCTGTGACACTTTAATCCAAAGAACCATCAGCTAGCTCCACACAAATAGATCCGGAGGACCAGCCTTGCCCGGCACCTAAGTGCTAAATCTGTCAGGTCATCAGCTGCAACTAAGAGCGTTGGATATAAACCTCAATGTCCACTCAAATACTCTTGATATGTATGTAAAATATACAAATGCAGAACAAAGGAGCCACCCTCAGCCGTGGTAACACATCTGGTTTTAATTTTTTCCATCATAAGGTCACACAAAATGAAAGTAAAACATTTTTCAAACATAAACAAATAATAATTCCCTCATCTAGGGCCAACACGAAAGCACTAGTGAGAAACCTGTGGTGTGCCTAAGGTGCCTTATGCTTACGTTTCCAGGTGCTATGTCTTGGTGCCACCCCATCGCTTGGAGTGGCATCTGACACAGCCTGCTGACTCTGCTGTCCTGTTGGCGTTGATGACCTTGGCGGCCGTTCTCTGGCCCATGGAGCCTGTGCTGGGCCCGCCTGGGAGGGAGCTGCCAGTTCCACAGCCGCCATCTCCCCAGTCGTCGCAACCTCACCCGATGAAGCGGTCACTGGGAAAGGGGCGGAGAGGCTGTTGCTGTCATCCAGAGCGCCGTGAGAGGAACCCACAGATACAACAGGCAGCTGCTGCGCCGATGTGAGGTCGTCCCGGACCCCCGTGCTCACCGTCGATGGATGGGCAATGAGCTAGGAATCTTGAAGCCCAGACCATCTCCCACATTGGCAATGACCAGCTGTGGCCACTGGTGCTGTGAGGGCTTGCAGGTCCGAGCCTAACCCCAGGAGGAGCCGCTTATTCTCCTGGAAGCCCCTCTCCACGAGAGTCGCCACTCTCTCCATGGAGGAAGCATGACGCTCTTCCATGAGGCTCACTACAACACTGATGCTCCGTGTGGACTCCTCCACCACGGACACCAAGCGAAGCACAGCCTCATGTATCACTCCCAGATGCTCCCGCACACCCGGCCGCATTTCCTGCAGCTGCTGCATCGCGGATGACTTGAGGCACATCATCACGCCCCGACTCAGCATGTGCCTGGTCCCCTGCAGTCCTCCGACTGCTGGAGCCATCGGCACTCTCTGTCTCTGCCAGCTCCTCTAGGGATTGTGAAGTGCTCTCTCCACTGTGCCCCGGGACACTACCCGATGTTGCAATGCCCACCGAGGTGCTAATATCTGCGCTGGTGCCTGCCTCGCAGAAATGGTGTGACACACATGACAGTTGAGGGCTCTCAGGTGTGAGAGGGGGCATCTGGAATTCCTCCTGGTGGACAGGCTCCGATGATGCTGAAAATAACAACAAGGACAGTGGATCAGTTAGCGTGCACACAGTGACACACTTCATCCCTTTCCCCCGGCTCATTATGCGCTCAACATTCCAGAACCTACAGAGACGAATATTGGTGGGGTGGCAAATAGTCAGGAGGAGATCCAGCGATTACAGGCAGATATAGATGGGCTGGTCAGATGGCCTAAGGAATGCCAAATGGAATGTCATATGGATAAGTGTGAGGTGATGCACTTGGGCAGGAGGAACAAGGTACGGGAACACAAGAAGAATGGTAGGACCATGAAAAGTAAGAAGGGTCAGAGGGACCTTGCTGTGCTTGTCGACAGGCCCATTAAGGTAGCGGGACAGGTACATAAGGTGTTTAAGAAGGTAAATGCCATACTTGCCTTTATTAGCCGAGGAATAGAATATAGGAACAGGGAGGTCATGTTGCAAGTACAGAAAACGCTGCCTAGGCCACAGCTATAGTTCTGTGTGCAGTTCTGATATGCGCTTCACGTGAGGGATATGATTGGAGTGGAGAGAGTGCAGAGGTCACTGACCAGGATTTGGCTGGGCTGGAGAGTTGGAGTTATGAGGAGGCATAGCATAGACTTGGGTTATCTCCCCTGGAGCAGAGGAGATTGAGGGGTGACCTTATTGAGCCTTATAACATTATGAGGGGCATAGATAGGATTTACAGAAAGGAACTTTTCCCCTTGGTTGAGGGATGAGTAACCTGGTGGCATTTATTTAAGCTAAGAGGCATGAGGTTGGCAGGTGAGGTGATGAGGAACTTTTGCACACAGTAATGTGCACACAGCACTGGCTGAAAGGGTGGTGGACACAGAAACGCTCCTAACATGTAATAAGTATTTAGATGTGCAGCTGTGATGCCATGGCATCCAAGGCCATGGGGATAGTGGCTGGAAATGGGATAAGGTGACTTTGGAAGGTGGTTGACACATGCATCTTCGAAGGGCTGAGGGACCTTTGTTTATGACCCACGCCTCTGAATCTATCAGTCTGTGAATGAGTAATGTTGCAACAATAACGATTCAAACAATCATCAGCGCTATGGATGGTGGGAAGACATAGCGGATGTTACTGTGGACCTCAAATACCTGGCCACTCCACCCCAGCCTCACCGACACCTGTGGACCTGGGCGCATGGCACCTCTCAAGCTCCAGGACCTCCTGCTCGAATCAGCTCAAAATCATCAGCTGGGCCTGGCTGCCTCCAGTCTGTGAACACTCACAGGCATTGTGAGCATTTTTCTTCTGAAAAAAAAAGACCATTCATTGCGGTTAATCACACATGGACTCTGCACACACACGCCGCACCCCAACCACAGTGGCCCATATGAGGCCTCCAGTGCCTCCTCTCCCCGCTACTGCTGATCAGTCACACAAAGATAGTAAGCCTGCTCCCAACCCACCCACCCCCCCACAGCCGCCATCTTGGATACGTTCTGCGTCCATCACTTTAGGAAACACACGGTATTAACTCCCATAGCAAGGAGGCACAACTAGGTGCAGCGTCGAGGGCAGCAGGTGGTTCTTGGCCACGACACCTTGAGGCTCCCCTTCCAGAATCTCATCACAGTGAATAGGACACGTGTTGGAGTTCTGAGTATGCGCCTTTCTGCCTCTCCTGCAGATTGCCCCCAGACTAGTCATGTGCGACTAAGACCAACACATGGTGAAGGGGAGAACCCATCTCCTCAGGAACCACTGAGGCTGATGTAAGCATGGGCACTAACTGCTTGCCCACCCAGCATACGAGAAATGCCCAACATGATTCAATGCAGTCACGACAGTAAGACTTGGCGGGGGGGGGGGGGCCTCAAAGGCCAAGGCTACCTGCTGGGTTAAATGCTCAATGCCAACATGGTACTCACCCTTCCAGAGCACAACGAATCATTGAAGTGCTTGCGACACTGGACCCAGATGTGCCGCACCACGTAGCTGGAACTCACCACCTCCGCCATCCCCTCCCAGGCACGTTTGGTCATGTGAGTGACCCATAGCCACACAATTTCTCCTTAAACTCCTCTCACTTCCTCCAAATAAACGGTGTGGCTATGGGTACCCACATGGGCCCCAGCTATGCTTGTCTCTTTATGGGGTATGTGGAACACCTATTCCAACCCCCTCCCACAACTCTTTCTCCAGTACATCGATGATTACTTCGGTGCTGCTTCATGCTCTCGTCTGGACCATGAAAAATTTATTAATGTTGCTTCCAATTTCCACCCCTCCATCATTTTCACATGCTCCATCTCTGACACTTCCCTTCCCTTCCTTGACCTCTCTGTCTCAATTTCTGGTGATAGACTGTCCACCAATATCCATTACAAGCCTACCAACTCCCACAGCTACCTCGACTACAGCTCCTCACACCCCGCTTCCTGTAAGGACTCCATCCCATTCTCTCAGTTCCTTCGCCTCCGTCGCATCTGTTCTGATGATGCCACTTTCAAAAACAGTTCCTCTGACGTGTCCTCCTTCTTCCTTAACCGTGGTTTTCCACCCACGGTGGTTGACAGGGCCCTCAAGCGTGTCCGGCCCATCTCCCATGCATCCGCCCTCACGCCTTCTTCTCCCTCCCAGAAACATGATAGGGTCCCCCTTGTCCTCACTTATCACCCCACCAGCCTCCGCATTCAAAGGATCATCCTCCGCCATTTCTGCCAACTCCAGCATGATGCCACCACCAAACACATCTTCCCTTCACCCCCCCTGGCAGCATTCCACAGGGATCGTTCCCCCCAGGACACCCTGGTCCACTCCTCCATCAACCCCTACACCTCAATCCCCTCCCACGGCACCTTCCCATGTAACCGCATAGGGTGCAACACCTGCCCCTTTACTTCCCATCTCCTCACCGTCCAAGGGCCCAAACACACCTTTCAAGTGAAGCAGCATTTCACTTGCACTTCCCACAATTTAGTCTACTGCATTCGTTGCTCCCAATGCGGTTTCCTCTGCATTGGAGAGACCAAACGCAGACTGGGTGACCGCTTTGCAGAACACCTTCGGTCTGTCCGCAAGCATTACCGAGACCTCCCTGTCGCTTGCCATTTCAACACTCCACCCTGCTCTCATGCCCACATGTCTGTCCTTGGCTTGCTGCATTGTTCCAGTGAAGCTCAACGCAAACGGGAGGAACAGCACCTCATCTTCCGACTGGGCAGTTTACAGCCTTCCGGACTGAATATTGAGTTCAACAATTTTAGATCATGAACTCTCTCCTCCATCCCCACCCCCTTTCCTATTCCCCCCCCCCTTTTTTTTCTCAATAATTTATATAGATTTTTCTTTTCCCACCTACTTCCATTATTTTTAAATGTATTTCCATCCATTGTTTTATCTCTACCTTTTAGCCTTTTTTGATTCCTTCACCCCACCCCACCCCCACTAGGGCTATCTGTACCTTGCTTGTCCTGCTTTCTACCCTTAACTAGCACATTCCTCAGATAATATCACCACCTTCAACACCTCTTTGTCCTTTTATCTGTGACATCTTTTCATTATCTCCACCTATCACTGGCCCTCTATCCAGCTCTACTTGTCCCACCCCCCCTTAAACCAGCTTATATTTCACCTCTCTTCTATTTTTACTTAGTTCTATTGAAGGGTCATTCGGACTCGAAACGTTAACTGTGCTCCTCTCCGCAGATGCTGTCAGACCTGCTGAGTTTTTCCAGGTATTTTTGTTTTTGTATACGCTACATAATCTCCCTGAGGCAGAAAGCTGTCACATGAGCACGGACATGTTATTAATGTAAAATAAAGTTTTTATTTGATTTTTATTTGCTTTTGGGAACCTCACCCCGCCCCATGGATGAGGTTTCCAAAAAAGTGCAAAAGCCGCTCGGCCTTTTCTTTTAATTAACTTTTTAATGGCCTTAACAGGCCTTTTAATTGTAAGCAGGCGTGCTGCTAACTGCAGCGCACGCCCGCCAACAAAAATACCGCATGAGCGCGTGATGACGTTGGGATGCACGCCCAATGTCATCGCGCATCATTTTACTCTCAGTCGAGTTGGGCGCGTGCCCACCTCCTGAGCTAAAATTTTTACCCTAAGATTAAGTTAACAGAGTTGGCAGATAAGTAAAAATTGGGGTTACATGCTAGGAAATCAGCTATAATTAAAAATATAGCGCAGCATCTACAGTTGAAAGTGATACCTGACACTTGTGAGTCACAGCTGGAGGCAGTGAGACCTCAGATACAAATGAAGACACTTGAACTTGAACAAGCAAAAGAACTGAAAAAGCTTGAAATAGAAGTGAAGGGAAGACAAAGGGAATTTAAAAGGGAGCAAGCAGAAAGGCAGGAGAAAGAAAGGAAGCTGGAACTGGAGTTTCATGCAAGAGAGAAGGAAAAAAGAGAGTCAAGGGAAAGAGAGATAGAGAAAGAGAATATCTGCTTAAAAGGCGGGAAGTTTAAAAAGAGATCTCAGATTCTGAGGCAAGTTCTGAAGATGAAAATACCTTTAATGCAAAACCCCAGGGGTAGATGTTTAGATTTGTTCAAGCTCTTCCAAAGTTTGAGGAAAAAGATATTGAAGCATTCTTTATATCATTTGAGAAGATAGCTAAACAGATGAAATGGCCACAGGAAAACTGTACGTTATTGTTACAGCCTAAGTTGGTGAGTAGAGCGCATGAGGTATATGCTTCGCTATCTGAAGAAGTATCGGTGAATTATGATGTAGTGAAAAAGGCTATTTTGAGTGCATATGAGTTGATTCCTGAGGCATACAGGCAGAAATTTAAGAATATGAGAAAACAGCCTGGGCAAACTTATATCTAATTTGAGAGAGTAAAACAAAATAATTTTGACCGGGCATTAAAAATAGAGACAACATATGAAGCTCTTAGGGAAGTAGTTCTTTTGGAAGAATTTAAAGATTCAATCCCTTCTGTAGTGAGAACTCATGTGGAGGAACAAAGAGTTCAAACTGTAAGGCAAGTAGCAGAGATAGCTGGTGATTATGAGTTAGTGCATACAGCTGAACCTATTTTCTTTGTTCAAATTAGAAAAGGATAGAAAGTGGGAAGGTGAAAGGAAGATAGGTAGTCAGGGAAGAAAAGTAGTAGTTGGAAATTCCGGAGTAAAAAGGAAGGTGCTGAGGGTATTGGAAAGTTGAGGCATTTTCATTGTAATTAAGTGGGGCACACAAAGTCAGTGTGTTAGAAATTGCAGGGAAAATCTGTTGGTATTATTGTGGTGCAGAAAAGTTTTGGAAATACCAGTACTGTCGGTTCTGAGGTTCAGGCACAAGAAAAAATAATTGTTTGTGTACAAGTATAACAGGAAAAATCAGTGATGGGTAAAGAAGTGGGAATGTGTTCACAGTTTACCCAAGCAAATTCTGAGGAGCAGGTTGAAGAAATGTTTAAAGGTTTTGTGTGTGAAGGGAAAGTCTTTCCATGTGCATAGGATGGAGTAGGTATAGATGTTAAAATTTTAAGGGACAAAGGGGATATACAATCCTTAATGTTGTGGGATAGTGATATTTGTTGTTTAGAGGGAGTATTACGGGGGCAGGTGATAATAAGTGGGGTTCATGGAGATGATAAGCCTATCCCCTTGTGGAAGATAAATTAAAGAGCAAATGGAAAGCAGGTGAAGTTATTATTGGGGTGGTGGAAAAATTGCCCATTGCAGGGGTTCAATTTATTTTGTGTACTGATATAGCTGGGTCACAGATGTGGGTGACGCCTGTGGTAGTTGAGCAGTCTGTAGAAGTGTTTTCAATAGAAGTGTTACAGAAATAGCATCCTGGATTGTTTCCAGATTTGGTGGTAACTACATCACAAGCTCATGGATTGAAACAAGAAAAACATGAAGGGCAGGCAGTTAAAAGGCAAGAAGAAGGTATTGAAATCCAATTAGCTGGCACTGTGTTTGATAACATTGTTCAGGAGGAAAGGCTACAGGACAATTCAGCTGTGTTTAACTCAAGGAGGTTGTGGAGTTACAGAAAAAAATGATTTGCAATTAGAAGAGTTATATCAGAAACAGAAGCAACATATATTCCAGTATGATACTACCTTAAGGGTGACCTTTTAATGAGAAAATGGATGATGAATCATGCCTCAGAAAATGAAAGCTGGAGAGAGGTTCATCAGATTGTTATCCCACTAGAGTTTGGAAAGAAGATTCTGAGAATTGGTCATAAAATTCCAATGGGGGGATATTTCGGAATTAGGAAAACACAGAAAAAGATACAGAGGTATTTTTATTGGCCAAGATTGCACAGTGATGTAGTCAAATTCAGTAGAACATGTCACACTTGTCAGGTAAGAGGGAAACTACAAGCAATGATTAAGCCAGCACCTTTACTCCCAATACCAGCGTTTGAAGAACATTTTTTACTAGCGTCATGATTGATTGTGTAGGACCCCTCCCTAAGACTAAAAGTGAAAATCAGTACTTACAAACAATAATGGATGTGCCTACCAGGTTTCCTGAAGTGATACCTTTAAGAAATATTACAACCAAGAAGATTGTGGAGGAGTTAACTAATTTTTTTTTACAAGATATGGTTTACCTAAGGAAATACAATCAGATCAGGGTTCAAATTTTATGTCACAACTGTTTAAGCAAGTAATGAACAGTTTGGGAGTAAAGCAGTTAAAGTCAATATCTTACCATCCGGAGTCACAAGGAGCTTTGGAAAGGTGACATCAAACTTAACAAACTATGATGAGAATGTACTGTCAGGATTATCCACAGGATTGGGATAAGGGAATTCCATTCTTGTTATTTGCTATTAGAAATGTTCCTAATGCATCGACTGGTTTTAGCCCTTTTGAACTAGTTTATGGCCATGAGGTAAGGGGACCACTGAAATTGATTCATGAGAAATTGGTGGGTCAAAATTCAGAAACTATTCTCGTGGATTACCTATCAGATTTCAGGGAAAAATTGAACAGAGCATCTGAGTTGGCTAGGGAACATTTAAAGATGCCACAGCAAGTGATCAAATGAAGGCTGACGAGAAAGCGACAGCTTGCAGTTGTTGCTGGGGAAAATAGTGCTAATTCTGCTACCAGTAATAGGTAACTCATTAAATGCAATGTTTAGTGGAAGAGAGGAAATAGGTAAGTGGGGGATGGTAAAGGATGGGGGAGTGAAAGTAAAACTGAATTAGTACCATGCTGTCCAAATCGAAAGTGAAAAGAGAGTCAAGGTGTTGAGATCAGATGTTGCATGGGGGCTGATCATTGGGTGGAGGGAGATGCAGGTCAGTTCAACTGAAAGCGAACCCCAACAGGCAGCTTTCAAAATGCTAAGGACATTGAGATGTGTGTGAAACATGAAGGATCCGCTTGCATGTGAGAGTGCTTGCATGAGGTGCCGAAAGATATTGCCACACGTGCACTTTTCCCTCCAGAATCACTCATGGGCCGACTGCTCCCTCTGTGGTGATGGGTCTTCTGGGCTGCTTATTTCCACCTCTTCACTGGAGGAGGAGTCCTCTTAGCTGCATATAAGGGCATGAATGGAGCTGAGGGGCCGGTTGGCTGTGGGTATTGGCTGCTTGGCAGAGCTCCCTGTGAACCAAAGTAGAGATAATTAGCGCATGGCAGCAGTCAAAAGCAGGAGAGAGGGCACTCACAGTTGTGTTGAGGGAGGGATGATGTGGTTCAGATTCCTCAGGTAGGTGTTCACTGCCGATCTCAGTGTCACCGCAGGCAGGAGCCACATCCTCACCAGTCAGCAGGAGGACGCACTCCTCATAGTGAGTGAGGGGCCTTATTTGGGCCATGCCAGCTCCCCCGGCCTGGGACCTCTCACTGCTGTTGTGAGCAGGCTTCTCCTGCATGGGAAGAGATGTGAGCAGGACACATGGCACTGTGTGGAATGTTTGTGTGGTGAGCGATGTCATGGACAGGAATGAAGATGTTAGCTCGAGAGGATATGAGCCTGATAGAGATGTGAGGGTGTGTGTGAGAGTTAGTGGTGTTGTCCCTTGAGGTATGAGATCCCTGTGGATGTGTGATGAGTTTGTGAGTTGAGTGTGATGAGAAGGGTGAATTAACATGGTGAAACAGATGAGGCCATTCATCCTGTAGTGACACTGGGTGGCTGTCCTCTTTTGCAGGGCATTGGTGTTGACCACTGCCTCCCAAGCCTGGTTGGTAATGCAGCTGGCCATCCTGCAGCCAGAGCAGGGGTAGAGGACATCGCAGAGATCCTCAACGGCATTCAAAAGGCATTTCAGTGACGCATCATTTAACCTGGGGGCTGCAGTCTTATTGCCGTTGTGGACATCTTCCCTGCAGTAATCGTGGCCTGGAAGCACTGAGGTGTGTACGCATGGCTAGACTTTAAATATGGCGCCCGGTGTGATGAAGCAGTGAGGTGACGAGCAGGCAGGTGGACGAATGAGAACCCACCCACCATGCAAAGGGCGTGTTTCCAGGGAATGCATAAATAATGTGGCGGGTTTGAGATGATACGGCGTGAAAACCCGCCATTGCTACCACACTTTATGCAAATCTAGGACCATTCTGCCCATTGTGTGAGCTTGAGAAATGGTGGTGCTTAAGTATTACTTCGAGACCATCTTCGACAACCACCCCACACCCCCACCCCGTGGCTCTTGAAACCCCTCCCATCGTGCTTGAAGAGCATCATGTGCAGGTTTCCCTCCCTCCTGATCACTCTCCTTCCTTGCCCTCCAATCCTGGAGCCCATCATGATTGTCAATTATACCCCTGTCCTCCCCCACCGAACCACTTGATGTTGATGTCCCAATGTAGGCCTGACCCCTCCCCAACCTGAGGTACATTTCACTGTGACTTACTGAGGCTGCTCCCCCTCCGCCACCAATAGACCATCGAGTGTGCCCCCCAATATTACCTGTTCTACAGCCTCTATATGCCTCTCTTGACTGTGACTATGCCATCTGCAGCCCAGTATCAAGCCGCCAACCACCAATCCTCAGAACTGACGTGTGTGAGGGAATGACCATGCCCTGCACACCATGCAGTATGTAAATTCAAGAGGATATGAGCCTGATGGAGATGTGAGGATGTGTGTGAGAGTTAGTGGTGTTGTCCCTTGAGGTGTGAGATCCCTGTGGATGTGTGATGAGTTTGTGAGTGTGTGAGTTGCGAGTGATAAGAAGAGTGAGTTAACCTGGCGGAATGGATGAGACCACTCATGCTGGGCGTGACGGACACAGGACTGACTGGCCCTCTCCCTCCCTGGACTGGGACCAGGACAGGCGTGACATGCACAGCCCTATAAGTGTGTGGCTTCTTCCCAGAACTGACTATGCTTTCTTGCCCCAACTAATTCCCCACCCCCGACCCTGGCCAACCTCTCATCTGTCCCTGTGCTTCCTTCCCCAGTTATCAGCCCCCAGTCATGTGTCTCTGTGCTCTCTTCCCCAGTCATTCGCCACCCCCTCCACCACCCCCTCCACCACCCCCAGTCATGTGTCTCTGTTTTTTCTTCCCCAGTCAGCTAACGCAAGTTATGCGCATCTGTGCCCTTTTCCCTGAGCTCCAGCACCCCGCCCATCCACCAGCCAGCCAGCCACCCACCCATGGTCAAACCTTTGCCTTCCAGCCCCTTCCCTTGCCTCTGTCTTGTGTCAACAACCACATCCCTCCCACAGTCAAGCCTTCGCCCTTCAACCACTACATCTACACCGCCCCCCCATGCCTTCCTGCTGGTCTCATCCAAGCAGCCTTGGCCCTGAGCCCCCCTTCCCCCACTATATCTGCGCTGGTCTTGCCTGAGCAGCCTTGGCACAGAGTTAGCAGCCGCAAGCGCAAAGAAAGGTAGGCAAGTGCTACGTTCACACGCCTCAAGGTCACAAGTGAAGTGCAGTTTGCCAGGTACATGTCAATTATATGCAGTCATGAATCACACTGGTCTAATTTTCCGCTGGTGTGGACATTGGATTTGGAGTGGGGGCGTGATTCCAGCAAGCTGGGCTTTTAATGAGTTTTCATAATATTCAAATACATGCAAATACTGTTGCTGACATAGTGCAGCAGGCTACCCAACCTGCTGTGAAAGTTGGGAGTGGAAAACGTCAAGCTATTTGTAGGTCAGCGGGAAACTGAATTTTGGCTGGACTCCACAGATTCCCGTCCTTCCTGCCATAATGCCTACTGCTGGCAGGACCAGAAAATCCCATCTATCCCAGCAGGTTTCCATTTAAAGACATTTTTATGATAGATAAGCTGGCAGCCTGAAAGTCACCTTTACTGCTAATAACATTTTTTAAAACTTCAGTGTTTTAAAATTCTTTTTTTTCCCCCAAACTGCCACGGTGAGATTCAAATTCATGGGACAGAACTTTGAATCTGGGCTGGGACCCGAACATTATTTCCCCGTCCCAACCCTATGGTGCGTCAGCGTGCGATATACAACACGATTTTAGACAAGCGGGTCAATTAGTAGCCAGGGAATGTCGTGGACATCCAGTTAGGGACAGTGGAGGTGAAGTCAGCTGACACCTCTGTGCATCCCAGCGCGGGTGTGGGCAGCTACTCCTCACCATTGCTTCGTCCTCATATCTGATTAGCTCAGCCCCATCTCCACGTTTGTCCTCCTTTCCCTCTGAAGCGAGTGGCTGCCTGGACCCCCTGGTATGCCCTTGTAGGGTCACTATCGCCTCTGCGATGCTCCTGTGCCTACAGTGTTACCTCTATGTTACATTTGCAGGCCCACTAGCCACCCTGTGCCTGAGCAGATCTCTGAGCCATTCTGTTTTAATTCACTGATGTTAAATGAAACCGGCCCTATGGCTGTCTCCCCACTGGGCTGCTGCCTCTTACTTGGGGCACCATTCTTCATAGTTCCCGTGGCTGAGGACAAAATTGCTTACAGTCTGTTGTGTTCAATGATTTAATTGTTCTATGCTTGATTATGTGAGTCTAATTACTGATCCATGCTCACTGTGCTTGATTGGTTAAGCCTGGGTGTGGACTCAGAGACAAGTAAACAGACAACACAGAAGCTACTAGAAATTAAGGTAAAAGTTTGGCGTAGGCATTTTAAAATTTTGTATAAAACTCTGTGAATAAAGTTCCTACACGTTAGGGCAGAATTGTTCCAGATTTGCAGTAAGTGCTGTAGAGGGCAGGAAAAAGAATGTTGTGCTCGCTGGCCGCAATGGTGGCTTTTCATATCGTATTATCCCAATCCTGACTCATTAATCATGCATCCCCAGGAAACATGCCATTTCGATGGTGGGTGGGCTCTCATTTGCCCGCCATGCCGTCACCTCACCGCTTCCTCATGCTGGGTACCATATTAAAAATGTAGCCGCGTGCATACCTCTCGGTGCTTCCAGCCCAGGCCTGCTGCACAGAAGATATGGCCCCAAAAGGCAAGACAACTGCAGCCCGCCCCCCCAATTCAGTGACACATCCCTGGAACGCCTTTTGGATGCCGTGGAGGCCTGCCACAATGTCCCCTACTCCTGCTCTGGCCACAGGAGGTCCAGCAATCTCACTGCTCCAGCTTGGTGGGTAATGGCAGTGGTGATCAGTGCCAATGCGGCTCAGAAGAGGTTGGTCACCCCATGCAGAAAGAGGAGGAATGATCTCATCTGTGCCACCAGGGAAAGGCATCTATCTTATCACTCTAAACTCACACATTCAAGCCCATCACACATTCACTGGCATCTCACTCACTGCCAGCTCAAGGGACATCACCACTCACTCTCTCACACACACCCTAACATCTCTATTGGGCCTCATCTCCTCAGGGGCTACCTTCTTGGCCCTCACCATCTTGAAGCCACTTGGACAGATCAACATCTGCCCCAGCACACACCCTGGGATAGGTCCCTTTCCCAGTACAGCCCAAGCCCTGCAGCCTATTCCCTTGCCTGGGGCCACTTCTCCCCCTTCCCCAAGCAAGCCCTAGTTCTTGTAAGATTGGAATCCCCTCTAAACTTACTTTATGAAATAGAAAACCCCCAAAACCGATGGATACAAGTACTGCAAATAAACAGGCCAAACCTCAACATGATAAACACACAGAGGCAGGCTATACTCTCAGGGGTTAATTCTCAAAACATTCCAATATTGAAGCAAAACCGATACTATGAAAGGCCATTGGGACATTATCACAAAAATGACACAAGATAGCTGCCATCAGATAACTCTGTTAAGAAGCTGGGAAGGCCATTGTAACAAATTATCCCAGACAACAGCTATCATACAAACAACATCAACAGCGACCAAGGAAGAGAGGAACCTGTTACATGCATATCAGCCTGGGAGCCAGAGATACTTCACTTGAATGGGGCCCATTGTTTCGGTTGTGGAAACAACATCAGCGATGAATGGGTCTGTCTGGACCAAGACATGTAACAGACTAAAGAGATTCAAGGGTGCTAAGCACTGACCATCTGCTAGGATGACTGCAGGAAAAAAATGTTCATCATTCACCCTTGATGAGGCCACAGCTGGAGTACTGTGTGCAGTTCTGGTCACCACATTATAGGAAGGATGTGATTGCATTGGAAGGGGTGCAGAGGAGATTCACCAGGATTTTGCCTGGGTTGAAACATTTAAGTTATGAAGAAAGGCTGGATAGACTTGGGTTGTTTTAGTTGGAGCAGAGAAGACTGAGGAGTGACCTGATCGAGGTGTACAAGATTATGAGGGGCATGGATGGGGTGGATAGGGAGCAGCTGTTCCCCTTAGTTAAAGGGTCAGTCATGAGGGGACATAAGTTCATGATGAGGGGCAGGAGGTTTAGGGGGGATGTGAGGAAAAACTTTTTTATCCAGAGGGTGGTGATGGTCTGGAATGCGCTGCCTGGGAGGGTGGTGGAGGCGGGTTGCCTCACAGTCTTTAAAAAGTACCTGGATGAGCACTTGGCACGTCATAACATTCAAGGTTATGGGCCAAGTGCTGGTAAATGGGATTAGGTAGGTGGGTCAGGTGTTTCTCATATGTCGGTACAGACTCGATGGGCCGAAGTGCTCTTTTACACTGTGTGATTCTGTGATTCTGTGATTCAGGAAATGTGTTTTGATATTTTCGATAAGGATCATCATAAAAAGTCAAGGTTGAAGGGTTGGCAATGCAGTCAGAAGGAGGGTCAGGAACGACCAACCTGACACACGGACCTACATCTTTTGCCGGAAGGACCAACTATGTGGGAAGTTGTAAGTTATCAGCCAAATCCGAGGGGCATTGGGGCTGAGGTTTAAAGGGTAGTTTAAGGGTAATAACAAAATCCTGAGGGGGTTGGGTTGAATTGAGAAAGGTTTCAGGCAGAAATATGGGGCTTTGCCACTGATTTTTCTGTAGAGGCTTTTTAATAAGCTGTGGGTTTTTTTATGTGTTTACTGGAAGCTGAGGTTCAATTGTGGAGTGATTTAAGCCGGGCTAACTAATTAAGTGTTGTGTAGTGTCATTTACACTAGTTTAGAGCTCTTGTATTAGGGCGTCAGGAGTGTTTTACTAAACAGGTTTGTGATTGAGCCAAACCCCGTGTCTGTGTAATTTTGTCCATTATAACAGCCTAAAGCCAAGAACCACTAGTAATGGGAAATGGGAGTGGAAACCGCTTGCATATGTGGCGATTG
The DNA here is from genome assembly GCF_964194155.1 of Cetorhinus maximus. NCBI lineage: Eukaryota > Metazoa > Chordata > Chondrichthyes > Lamniformes > Cetorhinidae > Cetorhinus > Cetorhinus maximus. The sequence goes on along the minus strand of NC_135882.1, from coordinate 27,093,242 downwards.
CAGTGGGACTTTAAGGTCAAGGACAAATTATGGACAGGGGCAAGGGCAAGAAACCCTCAGTGGAGGATAGACTACCCAAGAACGTGGAAAGCAAGTTGAACTTTTTTTGCATTGTGGCTGCAGGAGCTGTTATGCGCTAACTGTTTGGAGGAGAAGGCAGCCGAATGGGCAGGTAATAGTGCACACAAGAAAGCAAAGGAAAAGGCATCTTGGCTACTGTGTTTGCAGAGGTGAAATCAAATTCTAATGGAGAAACTTAAGCAGGTACAGGAGGAAAAGGAGGAGTGGGAGAACAGGGCAAGTGATCCAGAAGCCATGGTGGATCAGGTGGCGGCAGAATTAAGCAGCAAAAGGCAGGAAAGGAGAGCACAGGTAGAGCATTTGCAATGCCAGGTTACGGAGTGTAAGAGGGAGTGTCAGTCTCAACAGGAGAAAAGAGCCAGGAATCTGGAGAGGGCTGCCAAGGCTGAGGGACAGCAGAAAGATGTTAAGGTGGCTTACAGGGTAGTGCAGAGTTGGGCACATGATGAGGCTGACCATGGACTCTGTAGGGAAAAGACCTGGAAGCTGACATAAGCATTATCAGGGCCCAGGGGTATGGCTAACCTCATGGCGCCAGCAGAAGTTGGTATAGGCTGGGATGATGTGGGGAAAGAACTGATGATGGAACTCAGGATAGTGAGAGTCAGCCAGTTCCCAAGGTACTGGGTCCACCAAGACCTATGTGCCCTCTGCGGCAGCATAAGTTCGGCCCACCTCCAGCAGGCAGTGGCCCGGCACCATTGCAAAGTGATTATGTTGTCCCCTATACAACCCTGCAGTTACAGGAGATGTTAGCCAGTGTGCCAAAGCTAAAGCACAGAGGGGACACTTCTATCCACTTCGCAAGTATAGAACAGATAGGGGTGATTAAAAATTGCGACAAAGATGAGATGAAAAAACTGATCTTGTTCTCCCTGGAAGGGAAGTTACATCAAAACTTATCTGCAGCCACTAAGGTGGGAGGAGGCAATACAAATGGTCTGAACTGTGAGATTTTGATTGTGTTGGGATATGGTCAGGACAGCCCATTCTTGCAGGTCAAGCAGACCCGGCAGCAGTGGGCCTGTGTATCTGAAGGCTACTGGAGGAAACCATGGCAGATTAAAACTGTTAGAGGCCACTAGAAACCATTGGCTCAGGGCCCTAGTAGCCCACAGCCTGCCACAGGTTAGAACGATGGCAGAGTCATAGTTTGACCCCGAGGACCTGACGAGTACAGGGGCAGGGGTATTGAGGCTGACCGGGGGAGGAGCTCTAACAAAAGGGTAAGGTTCATGGGATGAAAGGGGTAAGAAGAGAATGGAAGCAAGAAGGGGCAACGTGGAACAAAGCATGTTTGAATTGTGGAAGAATGAGACAGTGGCTCAAGGAGTTTGGGTTTCTGAAAGGAGGAATGCCAGGATATGGGGGTTCCTCAGGAGTGGAGCCTCATGAAATGGAGGCAGAGAGAGAGAACCCAGTAAAAATTCTGGTAAATGTTTTATAGTGGCTTATGGGCATGGGACAGGGAAAACTAGACACCGCTGTGGGCAGTGAGATGCCCAGCACCCTGGCTCCCTCCTAATGACTAAGCCGCACCCAGCCTGAGCATCTGTGCCTGCTCAGACACGATAAGTAGGGAGGTCCTGTGTAAAAATGAAGGTGCAATACATTAGGGGGGAGTATTTAGTGGATACCAGGGCTTCCAGCACTGTGGTCCACATGCCTAATCCAACCACTTCTCCCTGGGACTCAGTTTAAGTTAATAGACTTCACAGGGAAAGAGCAGGCTGGGACAGTATTGAACATCTTATTGATAGAGTTAGGACTCTTTGCCCTTAAGTGTCTTGCTGCGATGGGAACAGGCTGGTGTGGGTGTCCTGGGGGCCGACTTCATGCTGGCCCACCATGTCATTGTAGGTGCAGTGTGGCTGCCGAAACAGACAAAATGGCCCCATATTAACTAGTGCAAGCTCTATGATCCCAGGGGAAGGAAGGTAAAACAAACCAGGGATCAAGAAACGATCATGAGCCTAATGAATATGAGCCCTTTCCCCATGACCTGGGATCATGATGAGGACACGGACAATAGGGCAGTAAAGGGGAACAGCCGGACACCCCAACCCAAGGTACCCTGGACGGTTCCTTCTACGCCAATGCTGAGCCGCAAGAGACCCCACCCTAGGAGATAGGAAGGGAGAATTCGGTAAGGGGGACACACCATTAGTTTGCGTAAGGTTGAGATACAAGATAAACTTTCAGGTTGTGGAAGATGGTTAGGGGAATGTATAAGAAATTAAGTTGATATACCCACCAGTATAGTTAAAATGCTGCGTGGACAGTGAAAGAAACCTTGTGTGTATGTGAGTGGATTCAGTTTCTGTCTGTGTGTTATAATAGTGTATTGTTTGAATTTGTCGGTGGGATTTCCCGAACCCAAGTGGCAGGTGTGATAGGTGGCAAGCATGGAAAATATGGCGCGAGCTGCTTCACGACGGCATGAAGGCAGCTTGCGATCGTCCGCTTAGCCCACCTATGGCAGGCCATGTTTCCTGCCATCGGCCGGCAGGGAGCTAATTGTAATACATCAGCATATAATTAAAAGGCCATCCCGCCAGGCTCATGGAACCCCAGCATATCGCCTGTTCATGTCGGCGGGAAGGCACGGTGACGTGTTTCACAACAGCACGCAGATGACATGCACTTGGCGGCCTTCACTTTGGACTGAGGTGAGTGAGCAGCAGCATCCTCCACAGCTTGCCCATTGATTACAGGCCTCAGGGGTGCCAGGGGGCGGGGGAAACTGATGCCTGGCCCTGGAGGCAACTGCTGAGGTGGTTTGGTGTGTCTTGGCGCAAGTGCTGGCCAGTCTCAGAAGCATCCGTTATCATTAGGGGTGGGGGGGGGTCAAGTGCTGCCCTGGCGCTTCATCCCACACACAAGCAATTGAGGTGGGGGCAGGGTAAGCGAGGGAAGTGGCCACATATTAGGGACACCTGTATAAACTGACCATGCCTCTGCAACTGAGACAGATCAGGCACAGCAACAGAGATGTGATTGGGGTCGGGCTCCTAGCCTGCCCGCCCATGCAAGCAACGTGGTGACACCAAAGGGCCACCAAGCACTCCATACCTTACCCATTCCCCACCCCCCACAGCACAAACTTCGAGTCCACCACCACTTTATTGGACCGCGGAGCAGTTGGGCTGCACACGTTGTACAATCTCCTCACCAACACTGGCCATGTAGCAGTCATTGCTGGAGACACTCAAAGCCCCTTGCAATCTCAGCATCCCAGTTTGGGCCAGTGTCCCCCATGCTGCAGGTTGACAGGGCAGCCATGAAGTGCACTCATCTCTGGCCATCCGAGGGGTGACCAGCATTCTCCAGGAAGTGTTAAGGGGTGGTTACACAGGGCCAAGAAAGGTGCCAAGTACAGCCATGATAATCATGCCTCTCTCTCTCTCTCTTTCATGCTGCAGGAGGACCACGTCAGGATCATGGATCCTGGTGACCTTGCTGTATGCCTGATGGCCTACAGAGATCGTAGTAGGCTGAGGAGAGAGTGACTGAGGCTCCTGGCCGCACAAAGGCAGGAGCAGCAACCTCATGAAGAAGGGGCAGCAGGGGCTCTCGCACACACTGCCCAGGAGTGACAGCGAGCCATGCCTGGTTGGCACCTAGTGACACCCAGGGTCTATAGATGCTGCCTGCCATTCCTGCAGATGACTGAGAACCAGTGTCGCCGACGACTGTGCATGTCTAGGGACCTCGTGGCTCACATCCACCACTTACCACAGGACCTGGCACCAAGGGGACATGGAGGGCATCCACTGCCAGTGGCTGTGAAAGTGACCATGGTGCTCAATTTCTATGCCAGTAGCTCTTTTCAGGGCTCTACAGGTGACCTCTGTGGGATTTCACAATCCGCCACCCACAAATGCATCCATGATGTTACGGATGCCACCTTCTCCATGGCACACAACTTTGTGCATTTCGCCCGGGATCAGGACAGCCAGGATGAAAGGGCCATCGGATTCGCCCAGACCTCGGGATTCCCACAGGTGCAGGGTGCGATTGACTGCACTCATGTGGCACTTAGGCCTCCATCGCTACACTCAGTGGACTTCATCACCCACAAGGGCTTCCGCTTACTGAATGTGCAGCTGGTATGTGACCACCAGAAAGGCATCCTGCAGGTGTGTGCACAGTTCCCAAGGACTGTGCACAAGGCCTACATCCTGAGTCGCTCACAGATCCCTGGAGTCTTCCAGGGCCCACAGAGGCTGCAGGGTTGGCTCCTTGGGGACAAAGGCTACCTGCAGGGGCTGTGGCTGATGATGCCCATGCAGTGGCCTCAGGCTGCAGCAGAGTGGTGCTATAATGAGGCTCATGCAGCAGCTCACAACTTGGTGGAGCAGACCATCGGGCTGTCTTGATGCTCCCCGGACATCCGCAGCAGAGGTGGAGGCAGCCTGCTGACTGTGACGCCCTGTCTGTGATGACTTTGGTGGGTGTCCTCTGGAGGGCTGAGACTTGCTGAGCCCCGGCCTGCTTTCGGGTTCCTGCTGTGTGGCAGTGGCACCCTCCTCGGCCTGTGAAGCTGGAACTGCAGAGGTCACAGGAAGAGGGAATTTGGATGGTCTGGTCACTCCCAGAGTCAACTGAATGGAGGGCCCCAGAGTATATAACTGCTGATCCTCCTCCTTATGGGTACCCGAGAGCCCCTGGCTGACTCGATGGTCAGATTGGGTAGCTGTAGTGAGGCTGAGCTGTTCAGCACCCCTCTCGCGTACACACTGTTGGAGGCCAACTATGACATCAGCGATGTAGTTAAACCTGCGCAGCAGTGCAGGAGTGACGTCCTGGACTAAGGTCTCCATGGCGGATGCCATCTTGCCAGTGTTGACCTCGGTGTGTTGCAATGCCGGCGCTATCACCTCAGCCTGAAGGCGGATGGAATCCTCCATCGTGCCTTGCAAGCTGAGGAGTGCAGCAGACATCCCTTCCTGATGTTCCTGAGCTTGCCTTTGCAGCTCCAGCAACTGTGACATGACCGAGTCCAGAGCTCGTCATCTGATTCAACTCAGCAATGTCCTGGCCTCCAGCAGTCCTCTGAGTGCCAGGGACCTGGGAAATCACTGCCTCCGCCTGCTGTGGATCAGAAAGTGCAATGTGCTCACCCAGTTGTGATCCTGAGGCTACTCTAAAGCTAGGTCCCACCGAGGTGTGTATCTCTGCGCTGGTGGAGGCTGTGGGTGAATACTATGATGGGACTTCAGGGAGGGTGCCTTCAGGTTCCTCTTCAGAGGTTATTTCGGGGCTTGATTGGAGGCTCTGGGACATGGACTCTGTCGGCTGTTTGGCAGGTGTGCCTTTGAAAACAAGGGGAGATAATTAGTGCATGGCAGTGGCCTGTGTAAGAGGACACATCATTCCCAGCATGGTTGTCTGATGGGTGTTACACTGCTGAATCCTCACTTGGTAGAGTAGCGCCAACCTCACTGCCAGCACAGGACTGGTTCCGGTCATTGCCGGCCAGCTGAATGGCTCTGTTTTCAAATTCTGTTGGAACTTTGATCTCTGGCATCCCTTCACTTGTCTGTAATCTTTCCTTCCTGTTGTGTGCCAGTTTGTCCTGCATGGAAAGAGATGGGGAGAGTGTATCAGGATGCCTGCCAGGCCAGATGATAAGTATGCCTGGCCTGTGTGAGTGGATTCAGTGATCCCATGGATGGGGTGAGGACAATGAAGGTGTGTGTGAAAGAGTGAATGGTGATGCCCCTTGCTCTGGCAGTGAGTGAGGGCCCTGTGGATGTGCGATGAGTTTGTGAGTGTGTGGGTTGAAGGTGATGAAAATAGTGATTTATCCTGGCAGAATGGAAGAAATCATTCATCCTTTTGCAGCTCTGGGTGGCTGTCCTCCTCTGCAGGGCATTTGCACTGACCACTGCTGCCACTGCCTCCCAAGCCGGGTTGGTGACATTGCTGCCCATCCTGCAGCCAGAGCGGGGATAGAGCACATCCCGGCAGGCCTCCATGACATCCTGCAGTTGCTCGAAGGACCCGTCATTGAAGCGGGGGGCTGCAGTCTATTTCCCTTTGCTGGCCATTTCTCATGGCCAGCGGTGGTGAGTTGGTGGCAATGACCGTTTTGCTGGCAGATAAGTTTTAAAGATGGCGGCCGGCGTGATGCAGCAGTGTGGTGATGGCGAGCGGGTGAGTGAGATCCTGTCTGCCATGGAAACTGCGTGTTTCCCGGGAATGAATAAATAATGAGGCAGTCTCGGGATGATACAGCGTGAAACCCATCATTTTCGCCGGCGAGTAGGATTCCATTTCGCTACCGCACTTAGTGCAATTCTAGGAAAATTCTGCCCTGTGTGTCTGTGCTCCTGTGCTCAGTGCTTGTCAATGAGTGGATGTTGGAGGTGTTATACTAATTGTGTGGTATGTTTACGCTGAATGAGAGAGGGAGACAGAGAGAGAGAGACCTAAAAGTTGCTTAATCCCTTGTGGTCTGTTTTCATATGTGGTCTTCAAACAGTTGGTGTTTCAAAAGTTGTAATATTGTGATAGAATATGTGTGCGATAAAGATTTTGTGTCAATGAGTATGTTTTATAGTTTCTCCTGAAACTGTAATATCTATCTTAAAAGGGGAGGACTCCTTACAGAGCAGTACTATTTTCCTTCTGTTTAAAATTATACATAACCAAAGGCTGACCCGTGGAGGAAGGACTATACCTCAGTGAACCTCACAGTAGACAGTGCCCTCCCAAACTTCCAAGATTACATAGCCCAGTTTGGATATGATATTCCACCACTGCCCAAGCACCTCCAGGGATCAAAAATCCAGCTCATGTTCTCTGGAATATTAGTGCAGTAGCATAACCATTAAACTACTGTAGCCATCTTTAACCAAAGTTCACAGAAACACAATTTCCAGCAAATGTTGATGGATACTAACTAGAAGTGGGAATCTTTGTCAATATTTCCACCCTTTTCTCCCAAACATTGAGACCAATTCTGTCACCTCCACCATTGTCCCAAACAACAAGTTCAATTAACTCAACTGAGGGCAGCGATTGAGCCTGGAGTTTTGTCAGTGTGCATGGCACAGTGTGGGTCTCCAAATGTCGCCATCAATTCAGGGGGAAGGAAACAAACGGAAGGCATCTGGTTACTACTGGGATTATTTTACTTAAGTGTAAATACAGATTGCTGAACTCCAAGGTTGACAAGAGACTAAAATTAAGCGGATGAAAAATGATGTCCAATACATGCAAAGAAGAGAACAGTTTTGTTTTAGCCAATGTGCAATAAACTAGCCTGAACAAGCATAGGAAATATAATTTTGGTGCTTTTTAAGAATCCTTGGTCATTTACTTTTAACCTGTATCGACAGACATTTAATACTTGCATCAGCACATCTAAGGTCCTTTGAGTGCTGTTAAAATATTCCAGCAGATGCAGACATACTCCTTTGTGCTTAAATTGCATGGTAGTAATACTTGGTGTTATTTTGCTATGTTCAGGCAGGTCTGTTTAAGACATATATTGCAGTGTTGAAGTTCTGTCACCACTTTAGCTAGCAAAGGCTGGTATTAATGAAGCACATGTGTTGATGGTGAAGTTCAAATCTTTAGTTGCTGAGCTGGTGCAATTCAGCAGACAGAGCTTCTCAGCTAGATCAAAAATGAAATCATACTTCAAGTACCATCAAATCACTTAACCAATTAAGGGACAATTTTGTTATAAAAGAAACACTGCCTCAGGTGATGCTCAAGTACACTGGTGTATCTTAAAAAGCTGCAACTGATGTAAAATGGGACATTTTGGTGACACTAGAGTCACTAAGGAATTTATAAACAATGCCTTCAGTCAAACAACACACAGGGTAATAATTTTTATGATAGGCTTAAGGACACTTGATTCAAACAATTGCTTTTATCATCTGTTAAAATGAATGGTGAAATGTAATTTTCACTGGACACATAGTGATTTTCATTTTGTATGTCACATATGAAGTAAACCTTTTGCAGACACAGTGATGCTATATGCACTTGCCCCAGCATCTACATTTCAATGTTTTGAAATAAAGCCATTTCGTAACTGAATCATATGATATTCATTCAGTATACTTCAACTATTATTGATTCTCCTGCTGTTGCCTGGAGAAATAAGCAAAGGGAAGAACGAAATGAAACATAAGATAAAGAAATAACGCCACAGGCTATGAAATAGTAATGGGAATAGAAGGAATATACGAAGCACTAAAACAAAAACAAAGGGGCAAAGAAATTAAGATAAATATCAGAGCTGAATAGATGGTTTGTTTATTTTTTATTTTATTGCCTTCATTTAACAAAACAGTGAAAGGAAGACAGAAAGTATATTAAGAAAACAGCTGAAAGAAACTTCAAAGATGTCCAGTGAGCTTCACTATGGGCTGGTGTTAGACCACCTTGTTTGGTCATTTATTCCATATTTGATTTTTATAAGATAGCTTCCAGTAGGTTGAAGATGGTTCTTTTTACGTTTTGAACAAGCTTTCTTTGCTTTTTAACTGTCTTAGACATTCTGTGATAATAATATCCCATAATACCACTCAGGAAGGCTATATAAGCATTTTGATGTACGTAGGATTCCCACTATAAAAGGATTGCCCCAGCAGTATTATACATTATGAAAGGCAAATTAATATTAATCATTGAAATTAAGAATTCCTAGTGTGTGGGGTGGAGAGTATGGGATGGTGTTTGGGGGTGAAATTTTATCAATTCAATCTGCTGCCAATGCACATTTCTATTATTTAATGGCATGTCAACTATTTATGATGCAAGCATAATCATTTTAAGCATATTGATGGATGTAAGAATCCCATAAAACATACATTGGCTGACTACCTGTAAGCTTTTGGTTCCAAACTCAGTTTATTCAAAGAATATGTTAAATGAATCTGCCTGAGTTACCAATGTTAGTAGTCAAAAGTTTAATGCATTTGACGGGCATTGGTTTATCTGCTATCTTCGTGGAGATAAAAGAAAGATTAACTCATAAGTTGAAACAACAGGCACAGGATTGCCACATGAATATATTAAAAGATTGTTAATCCATAATTTTCACCAACAATATTGTCCAATAGAAATCATTAATTCGTCACAGGTGTGGTCACGTCGACACCATTTTAGCCACATGCCCTAAATTTAGTCAAAAATGCCTTGCACACAAATACACTTCTTGTGCGTATTGGTGTAACTAAAATTCAGTTCAAAACTTGGCAATTTATCCATTATATGGGTATTTGCAATCTTGTTACAAATGCATTAGATGTGGCACAGTGTTCCTATGTTGACCAATAGGAGCATCAGAACAAAGGGACAGGAAGGTTATTCAGCCCCTCCAGCCTGTTTTGCCATTCAATGAAATCATAGATGATCTGTGACTTAACTCCATATACCTGCCTTTGCCACTTTTATGTCTTGGGTAAATGAGCTTGTTGGCCAATTGAACTCTAACTGCACGCCTTCCCATGTTGAGGTGTCAGCTGTGGCTCAGTTCATAGCACCCTCACCTTTGAATCAGAGGGTTGTGGGTTCATGTCCCACTCCCGGAAAACCAAGAACTGTGATTGTACCCGAAAGAAGTTGCAATCTGTGACTGTTGGTAACTCGAAAGAGTTTCCCATGTTCTCACCAATTGCTGCTTGCAATCAATAACAGGGAGACACTGATGTAAGAATAAACAATGATGGCTTATTGAGACATAGGCCAGAGCACCAGATCATCAGTGCTCACTCAGAAACCTTCAGAACGGGACTTACGGTTCCCCATTTCCCGTGCTGTACAGTGATTCATCAGTGCTGTCACATGATCAGCACACTTGCATTCTCTTAAAAGGACAAGGTACCTCACTTTACACAGCCACATACCTTTAATATATTTGGGTAACAAAGTCCTATCAATTTCAGATTTAAAATTAATATTTGATTTAGCATCAACCGCCTTTTGCAGAAGAGAGTTCCGAACTTCGACCTTCCTTTATGTGTAGAAAGTTTCCTAATTTCACTCCTGAAAGGTATGGCTCTAACCTTTAGACAATTCCTCTGAGTTCGAGACTCCCCAGCCAGTAAAATTAGTTTCTCCCCAGCTACCCTATCAGTTCCCATTAATATGTTTTTGATGTTTTTGTTGATGCGAGGGGACAGGCTGATTTTGAGTCATCAAAATTGGATCACATGGGGAAAAAATTGGCAAACACTGATATGAAGAATCAAATTTACATGGAAACTACAGAAGTGCAAAAGCAATATGCTGTATTTTTCAGCTAGGCCATAGTTCCCGGCAGTGGCACCACAAGTGGGCATTCAGCAGCTGACCACAAATGATTTCATAGTGGTCAGCCAATTAACTCAGAGGGGCCATCCAATTCAATGCCCCAAGACAGGAAATTAGGAGGCAAAGTCGACGTCAGCTGACTCAGTGGACTGAATGGCCTACTCTTGTTCCAATGTTTCTATGTCGCTAAAATAAGATGAAGCAGAAAAAGGATGCGCATAAGAGATGTCAGGATAATAATATAAGGATGATTTATAAGGATGACACCAGGAATGTGTGGGTATGCACTTCAGGAAAGGATTGACAGGCCGGATCTCTTTTTTCCTGAAAAAAGAAAGCTGAGGGCTGGCCTAATAGAGGTCTTTAAAATTATGAAATGTTTGATAGCGTGAAGACTGAGAGAATTTTTCCTCTTGTGAGGAAGAGCATTACTAGGAGCCATCAATATA